>NC_048900.1:18759243-18774670 GCF_011077185.1 Oxyura jamaicensis | reverse complement strand
ATAGAATAGAATAGAATAGAATAGAATAGAATAGAATAGAATAGAATTTCTGTTGGAAAATATTACAAAATACACCTAAGATTTATTTCAAGCAGTCAGCTTTAGTAATTCCAAGAAATATTTCCTGTCCTATGTCAGATAGCCCAAGCTTTCAAATCACCATGCTGAATTTAAGTCAATTTTTAACTTGTTTTCTATAAGTTTGTGATTTAATCATGTAAGTACTCACTAATGAAGAAGGCCAAAGTGATGAAATCATAACACCCAGTATCCTAAAGGATAAGTTCACAATGTTTCCCACATCTGGTCTCCTTAAAGTCCCTTGGTGACTGTGTTTCTCCATGTTTTAACCAGCTACAAGAATTTACATAGGAAAGCGTGGATTTCTTTATCATTTTACAAAAATATCTTAAAAAGAATGGAAAGCCCTTTGAAAATACTTTATTATTATTTATTTTTTTCATTAACTAAGTTTAAATAAGGTGCTGTAGACTTACAAAAATATCTACAGAAAATAAAAGGACCACTCTCTGGAGATGTATTTGCAATAATGCAATAAGTCTTATAAAAATAAAATAAATTTCAAAAAAGCATATCTACATTAAAATATTGGTTGGATTTCAGTTTTTATTTTAAATGTTGTTCCTTAACCAAAGAAAGCCCTGAAATGTTGTAGTGATAATCATTACCAGAGTGGAAGAGCTCAGCACTATGCCCCCCCCCCCCCCCCCCGCCCCCCCCCCCCCCCCACAAACAGATCTTAGTGGATTTATTTACTAAACTAAAAAGAGTGAAAGAAGGACTGCATCACCTACAATGCTACCTACAATAATTTCTGTTAGCTATAACTAAACTTAAGGTTATTTACCAAAGAAATATTAGACTTCAGAAATATATATATATATATATATATATATATATATATATGCATCTGGCATTTTAAATCCTGTATTCAATTTAGTTTCTTAAATCTTATCCTGTTCTAACTTACTGTGAGATTCTCCAGACTCAGCTCTTGAGGCAGTCTTCCATTTGTACAGAATCTAACTCAACATGATTATCTGTTGCCTTTAGGGCTTCATAGAACAATAACAACAAAACAAACAAACAAACAAAAAATATTAGCAACGTTGACAATCAATCTGAAATGTGTTAGGATATATAAATTGATGCTAAAATGGTTTTGACACCTGGCTGTAAGAAACAGTGTTTTCAAAGTCTTATTGTACATAAGCTGATGAATACATTTTTGCATCTATATTCTATTACTATACTGCAGTGGGCAGTCACAATCACTTCCTCTCACCAGCTCCCCAGTTGAAATAAAATTTCATAGAAAACATTTCTTTAGGGAAAAAATTAAAGATACAATATTGTATGTACAATTACATAAACTTCATAGGGAAATTGGTCTGATGAGACTTGCTTGAAGAGTGGCTACTCATTTTATGTACATCATTTAGATTTAAACCATCTTTTTAGATTTTAACAAGTAAATTTCACAAAGAAAGGTGTGATCCTATAGGTGTGAAGAACAATGTGCACAAAGTCAAAGAACAACAAGTTCTCAATACTAGAATCATAATAGCTGCTTCTTTACTGGCAAATTACATCTGCCTAGCAACAGCAGTGATTTGTAAAAGTTTAATATAGCACGTTAACATGATGAAGTTTATGTTTCCACCATATCGAACATCTTCATTAACACTTTCACTGTGTGTATCCAAAGGAAAAAAGCAATTAGAAGATTTCAGATTTTATATTAGAGCAGGGAGTATTTGATCATTTGATCAATGGTTTTATTCATCGAATAATGGAGATTTATCTTAGCACAAACAATTTAAGAATTTTATGTTAAATTCAGTTCATATTTTATCTAAAAATAGTAATTAGACATTTATGTTTGGTTTCAAAAAGCATTAATTTTTTTGTTGTTTATTTGTTTTTGTTTTTTTTTTTACTAAAAATGCAAATTGAACAAGATATTGCATTCAAACCATTTTCTCTGTTTTTCGTTTCAAACGGAAATCTGGGAAAATGTTCTGTTTTAAATGTACAGTTTGGCCAGCAAAGTGAAAAAAATCAATTATTCACACAACTCTATTTACTAATACTCTGTGTGGAGGAGTAGATTGGATGACTAATCTTGTTTGTTCTCACATGCCGCCTCCACTTGCTTATATATCTGCTGAGAAATTGCAACCTTGAGCTTCCAAAGTCTCACAGGTTTTGATTGGACTGTCTTACAGTAGCAGTATGGACTATGTAGAGAATGTGGCTCTACTAAAATGAATGCATGCTTTTCTCACATGCTGTAAATACTGTTAGAAAGGGGGGTTTCCATAGTAATGAAGATGAGCATTTAGAAAGACACATCACTATTTCTGAGGAAAAGCATAAATTTGACTTGTATAAGTCTCTTTAGTTTTGTTGAAAACCAGTTTCCTCCACAAATATTTATCATAATTAAATATTATGAATGTATACAAATGCAGTGATTTTTGAGGGGATGAAAATTCCTATTTATGCAATGTCTTCATAAGTTCACACAGACATGAACATTGTATTGCAAGAAAAAAAAAAAAAAAAATCCAGCAGTACCTGGATCATGGAAAGATTTAAGGTAAATGTTTGGGAGGCAATATAGTATACCAGTGAAACACCAAACACACATAGTAACTCCATAGTAACACAAATGTGAAGACTATATAGAATTGTTCAAATTAATTAATAAACTTTATGAAATATAAAAGTTATTAGAGATCCAGATGTGATCTATATGGCAAATTGGTCTATGACAGATTTTCTGACTCTTACTTTATTCCGTTCCTGGTCTTGGCCACTGCTGTATTCTCAAAGACATAGTCCTTATATCAGATCCTATATTCCTGTTTTACGTGCATCAGAGAAACTATGTTTCATTAAGTGAAGCAATAAAATACAATTGACTGCTCAGTATAGTAACATAAAGCCTAGATAGTTCTAAGACCTAACAAAGATCTTGAGATGCCATAACTTTAGTTGTTTACCGTTTGTTTACCCTAAATTACCATTTAATCTTTATACCTTATTTTTTGCCTGTGACGAAAAGGCTTGAAAATTATCTAAACCTAGGGAAATGGTGTATATGCCCCTGTAGAAATGATCCATAGAGGAGACTTGCCAAAGTGGCTTTGTAGGAGCTCAGAACAGCAGGACATTTTTTACTCATTTTTTCAGGTAAGTGCTTGATAGTTGCTTGTTATCCACTGGCAGGTACACAGCACATCAGCACATCAAACTGTTCAAGAGGTTCACTGTTTATTTAAGGTAGGTACCCTCAGTAAGGAAGGCATTAAAAAGCTAAACCATTAACAACTAACTGAAGTACGTTTAACTCCTGAGCCAAAATAAACCCATTATACTTCTTAACACCCAGTACACATAATACGGGTAATCATATGAATGTCTGTAGGCTTAGCAATCCTGATCACTAAAGACTACATGTCTATATTACCAATATTCGAGCTGTGGTAAAAAGTGTTTTCAGTCATATTAAGCATTGTAGCTACATGCACAGAAGAGAAAATGCATGCTAAGATACTCTATGTTCTTTTTATTCCTCAGACTATACAGTATGTTAAATAGTCTCTAGATACTGCTTTTTCACCAACTTTTCTACTGAATTGACAAGTATGATATCAAATTGTTCTGAAAAAGTCATTCCTATATTTTTACAGACTAAGCAAAAAGTCCAAAGGTAGGACAGAGTAGATCTTACAAATGCAGGTCCCTGTACCCTTTCCACTCTGCCAGTGTATTTTTATACAAGAATAAAAACGTATAAAAACAAGATACACATGAAGAAACAAAATACTCTGGAAAATTAGATCAGCAGGGAAGATAAGGAAGAATGACTCAGAGAGGCAAAAAGGTGAAGACATGTTCCTGGATTATGTTGCAGGCCTTTGTCCATGCCAGGACTGATGAGTTCTAACTATTGAACTACCTCTCTTTTTTCCTTTTCAGTTTTAAAGTCATTAATATTAGGAATGTGTCCCACAGTTATCTGCTAGTCTCTGCTAGGTCTCATCTTCATGAGACCTAATTTTCCAGTCTTGGGGATACTTTTGGACAGCTGCTACTTCTCTAAAATTCATCTTTTTACGAAACTATATCTTCCTTTGCTACCCAAGAGTAATAATATTTTTCTCCTGGATATTTTACCTTGTATATATCTCTGTCTTTAACCATGAGTGTCCTAGTCAGGCACAAATCTTTCCACATGACCTCAAAGTCCATAGTTTCATGAGCCACTGTTTTTCAAATGAAAAAATAGTTAATTTCCAGCACTCACTTTCAGGTCTGGAATGTCCCAAAATATCAGGCTTTAAAACCATGACACGTTTATGCCCAAAGAAGTACGGATTAGCATGTCATTTTTTACGGCTCCCTCTGAGCCCTGCCTTGGTGGGCTCATTGTAACCAGTGCACCTGGCCTTTCCAGCAAGGGGAAATGAAAAAGAAGTCTCTAAAAATACAAATCTACATAATACCTTTTAAGATTTTTTTTTTTTTTTCCTGGATTGGAAATGATGTATCTGGACTTTACAATGGCATATTGTTGAAAAAGGCTTTTACAAACCTGTGCTTGGAACAAGCTAAACAAATATGCGTACCTTCCTTGCAGAGAAAAAACTTCTTTTTATTCTTCCATACTCCTCATTTTCAATATTTAGCAAATATTTCCTTAAAAATTTTAATCCCTAAATATACATTGGGACATAACACGTCTGCATTTAAACTTTAATCCCCACTGAAATCACTGCAGGCGCATATGGACCTTGAAAAATTATTGTCCTTATTCTGCAAAAGAGACTGGGCAATATTTTACTGGAATCCATGAAGATATGACTGTTGAGACAAAAGACTGTCAGGGATTTTATGCAGCACAAGTATGAAAAGTAGATGAACAAAGAAGAGGAGCAAACATTAAAATGGGGAAATAGGAGGAAAACTAGGAGACAGCTTATAGAACAGAACATAAAAAAACATGGCTAAATGGGAAAACTACAGAAAAGTGGATAAGAAAAGGATAATGATGTTGTTCCAGACAGTGAAAATATCCTTGCCTCAGGAGTTTTATAGGTTAACAAAAGAATTTTCCCAGTTGCCTATTGAGTCCTATGCAATAACACAACATTTTCACAACAATACATTTCAGGATGCAGTAAGAATTAACATTCAGTTCTGCTTAAATATATGAAATAGAGGGCTGGGAGAATGGGAAGAACTGAATGCCACTGGACCCAACAAGCTATTCCTTTATTGCCTTTGGTATTCAGATGACATTTATTCTTACCCTTTTTTTAAAATCTTGTGGGAATCACTGAATTATATATGCACATATATATCCAGTACAGAGAGCTGAAAAGTACAGTTTGCCTTCAGGGCCTGCAATTAGGGATTTGCTAGGTCAGCTATATGCTGCCAGGGAATCAAGGAAATCTCCATTAGAATGCCATTAGGACCTGCAGAAAATCTCTGTGTTTCTTAGACCCTTTGCTCCATATACACTCTATTATACTCCAGAAAATTTTCATATTTTAGGAGAAACACTTCTCCTTAATGAATATTATCACAAGTTCTAATAGGTTTGTTTAGATCAACATAAATGCCCTTCGTTCATCCTACCTAGTATGGGCAGAACTGGACAGTCATCTGATTGGTCTACCTAGTATGGGCAGAACTGGACAGTCATCTGATTGGCTTGTTGAGCCTTTGGAAAGAGTGGGTTGAGCACAGTTCAACAAAACTGCTGAAAAAAAATTGACAGTATAGATTTAAAAAAAAAAAAAAAAAAAAAGCCAGTCAATTCAACACCAATGCTCATGTTAGATTGGCCAATTCAACACCAATGCTCATGTTAGATTGGCCTGGTTTGCTCTCTGACCTTCAAGTAGAACAGTTTGTACATAAACAACTGGTTCATTTAATCTCTGCATCTTTGTTGTGTGAACATTTATACAAAAGGTATAAAAGGAACAATAGAACAGGAGGAAAAGAACAGAACTTGATCATTTCTTGAGAGTTTTTATAGTGATATTCTTGGTAATTGTAATCGGCACTTGGTTTTATTTCAGATTAAGGCCTAGGAACCAATAGGAAAGATTGAAATTGTGTCATAAACTATAAAATCAGTTTTTCTTTAGCTTGTAAAATAAATTTTCAAAGTGTTTCATGAAATCTTTTACTCATATGGAAATTTTGGCAGCACAAATGTGTGGTGTGAAGTCCGTGTGTGGTTAGATGCTTGCAAAACCACACAGGGACATGTATTCTATGTACATTTATATCTGCATAAGCGAGAATTCTCATGTGATTAGAAAGGGTTTGGCTAACTGAAACTGGTAAGGGTACTGACTGACCTGAGACCCCAGTTCTTTTTTTCCTTGATACAACAGAGCTTTGTAGAATAAACTGCAAGTGCTACAGATCCTTCCTGTTGGAGGAATCTAGTGTGGGAGGAAGTGTTCTGACATTGATAGTAACAATTATTTTTCACAGCGTTATGTAAATCCATCTACAAGGAAGCATGCTGTTAGTTAGGAATAAACCAAAACACACGAAAATCACTTGGCATAATCTAGGAGGAAATCACATCTTCCATCAATTCAGCATGTTTAGCATGGGGAGAGGAACAACACCTCCAAACCCTGTAACTTCAATAGATCTTAGGAAAGACAGTGAATAAAGGAGTCAGCATTTCCTGTTCACCCACCAAATTTTCCTTTTAGGGTGAATCTATTGCTTAATATATAATATATATAGTGAAATCTACTGAGATTAACCTCAGCCATTCTCCTATGTACCTGCCAAGGTATTTGGAAAGGCTTGTGGAAAGATAGACAATGAATTTCATGTATATTTTATAACAGACTCGAGCCATTCACCTGAATCCAGTAAAATGTATGAAACTATGAAGCTGGGAGCTGTCTTACGTAAGTGGTGGCAGAACAAAGCCCTGTATCTTGAAGAAAGTTTGGCTCAAGAAATAGAGTGTATCAAGAGATCAAACATCCTTATAAAGATGTAAGAAATCAGATATTTTTATATTTCTTTTTTCAAATTTCCCAAATGCACTAATATACTGTTCAGACTAATGGCTTGTAAAGTTTCACCTTAAAAAAAACAAAGCAGTTTTGAGATGTAGCAGTATAAAATAGTGTCTGAAACCAATACATTCCAGTTTTATACTTTCATAACTTAGAGACAATTAAACTGACTTTTTTTCCCTAACCTAATAAAAAATAAAAAATAAAAAAATCTTGTCTAAGTTTAAGATCTTTGCCTGCCAAATGCAAATCAGATTTTTTTTTAGGATTGAATTATGAATCCATGAAAACAGGACATATAACAGAAACCCTCACAGACCTATAACTACAGAAGTAGTGCTAAAGAGGCACTGGCTGGAATATAAAACATCATCAGCTAACTTACCTCTTCATTCATGTCTCCTGCTAAGTGTTTGGTTACTGTAAATGCTTTAGATTTTGCAAAATTTTTGTAAATTATTAAACTCCTGTTATCTTCCCATGAAAGAAGGAGATAGAACAATCTCCTCTGTTTAATTGTTTCTTGGCTTGAGCTGTCATTATTTTCTCGGCAACTACAAAGAAACTGTGGTTCCCTAACGGTCAGGTTTTGTTGGCAAAACACAGATGTTTAGAATCTACCATTCTAAAATTGATCTCTTTTTGGTTATACTGTTGAGAAAATGTCATTAAAACACAATTAGTAAGTCAGTGGTGAAAAAAAAAAAAAAAAAAAAAACGATAGATAAGCACTCACCATTTGCATTCCCCTTTCTTGTAGATGTATACTCAGATGCAGATGCAACTGGATGATGAAGGTTGGTTGTTGTGTCCCACCTATCAGAGTTTTCTGATGCAGCTACCAGTAATTTTCCTTAATGTGTCTCTGCTATAAGCTGTTATCTGCTTTGTGTTTCCATAAGGACAATGCTTTTGGAAAAGAGCCAAGGAGAAAAGAAACCCTCAAGAGAAGGCAAACTGGCTGCACTTGTCAGTTGGTGGCCATGCTATTAGTTAAAAAAGAGCATGGCAATTTTCATATACAACTATGCCCATTCTTTGTCAGTGAGAGAAATTATGATTTTGTTTGCATCACTTTGCAAACTGGAGTAGTTTGCAAAGCTGACTTTGAGTGCCCCTTTCTCAGAAGCACATGGCTACTACTTGCCACACTGCACTTCCAACTGAAAATTTCTTTCATTGTGTTCAGCAACAGCACAGAGATGAGCTGAAAAGTCAAAAGACATGACCTGCAGCCAAATTGCCCTTGATGGAACCACAGCACATGGGGCACTGTTGTTTCATGCACTCTCTGTGGAGCTGGCATAGCACTTGCAGTGGACTTCCTGTAACTGTAATGTGCAAAATGCACAAAACACACATAGCTTATTGGTTCAAGAGGAATGAGATACATTCACCTTTTAAGAATTGTGTTAATCATTTTTACAAGCTTTTTGCTTTGCATTTTCACAAGGATAATCTCTATTTCTCAATTATTCCTCCAGTTTGTTCTGGTTTTTATTTCTGTATAATGACATGTCTATGTTCAATTTTCTAAATTTTCCTTAAGATGTGATATGTTATAACTTGGCTAATAGGAAAATAATGAAGGTTCAAATTAAATTATTTTTTCATTATGTTTGCAAAAAATGTGTGTGTGTGTGTGTGTGTATGCACACATCAGGGTGTTGATGTTTGGATTTTTGTTGGTGTATTTTGTTGTTTAATTTTTTTAAGTTTGAAGATTTGAACCAGCTTGTAAATGTCTGACCAATTGTTGATTCTGGCCTCCCACGCTGTTAAGTACTCTGTGGGAATCCACAATCAGGAGTTCAGCTGAAAAGGAGTAATTTTCATACTCATACATTGCACTTGTCTAACAAACAGAAATCAGCTGAATGCACTGCACTTAGTGAGAGGAAGAACAGAGATTGAGTGTGGTGATGAAGGCTGGCACATCTTCATAGGCTCAGTTCTTAGAATTAACCTAACATAGAGGAGAACTTGCCAGACCTTATGCTGAATACAGGGGGTGAGAGAAGAATAATGTGAGCTTTAATAAAGTTTAATTCTTCTCTGTCTGAAATGGACTGAGCAAGGGAAAGAGAAGGAGGTTAAAATGAAACAGAAACCACCATATTTCCTGAAGTGAAGTAAATTTAAATTTTCAAGTGTTGTCACTTCTATCATTTCATGGCCACTTCTTAATTTCCCGAGTCCAGACGTGGCTAGAAAAATAATCTCAAAATTGTGAGAAAATTCATAGAATTCAAATTTAGCTTGCAGTACATATCTGATTATATATATATATTTCATTTTAGGTAGAGAACAGAGTCCTGATTTCCTAGTGTTACGTGGTATTCATTCTTATGGACGCTAGGTTGTCTTCCTACAGCTGTGTTTTTACTAGTCCCTGTGTCCTTAGCACAGAGCCTAATGCAGGAGTTTGGGCCTTATACTCCTTGTACAGCACACAGAATATGCTCAGATCTCAGTATAAATGTGTACTTTCTTTAAAATTTTTCCCCAATTCAGCTGATTGCCTTCAATTTGAGAGTAATCCCCTTCCCTGCAACATTACTAGTGTCTTTAATATGGAATGAGCTCAAAAGCTCAAAGACATGCTCTCTACTTCTATAAACAGCCATGGATGAACACATTTTTTCCTATTCTAGTTTTTAAAAGGATTCTCTAAGTGTTATTTAAGCAATGATGGAGCCTCACTTCTAGCTAGCATTAATGACAAGATTTTAACGTACTTGAGATAGTAAGAATATATTAAATATATCCCAATAATCATTAAATATAGTAAATAAAAATATTGAACATCAGAAAAGGCTCATGACATAAAAAAATCTCATATATAACATTTTATAGCATATAAAAGAAGAAAAATAAGACATTCAGCACATATAAAAGCATAAGAGTAATTATTTTGTTGCAAAAACAAAGGTAATAGGTAAAATTAAGGACTCATTTTGGAGCAAATTTTCTCTCCCATCATGGTGAAAAAATCTCTTTGCTTTCATTAAATGACTGGTATTTTCTCCATGCAACTCCACTCCATGTGATTTTATTGATGACTTTTACCATGCTCAGAAGAGGAGGGAGATACAAAAGGCCCATACTGGTATCCCCAGTATACAAATAATGCTCCTGCCTAGTTGCCTCTAGCATCAAATTGCACCTAAAAGGACATTGCCAAAGCAACACCTTTTCTCCTGTCTAGCCCACAGGAAGCAACCTGAAAATTAAATATGTGCTAAGCAAGCTACATTGTTTGATGTAATGAAAGGTATCTTTCTACATACCTGAGTGGCATGGGTGATGTTATTTCTTGGTAGGCAGAAACATGCCTACTTTTTCCAATTAATTTGTCAGGTTCAGCGTAGTCTTTAGTTTGAGATTGTAGAGGACATGCTCTGGAAAAAATATATATTAATCACTTTTCTTCACACTGGTACAATCTTGACTGTTTAACAGGGCACAACAATATTTTCTGACTGAAGGAAATTTTTATGTGGCTCTTTTTAAAAACAGATGACACATACATGTAGCCATGTCCACATGTGTGTGCACAAACATGGGACAACTCTGCAGGTGATCTTAACAAATCTTTTTAATGCAGAGACTTCAAACCAGAACCTCTCTGGTTCTCCCAGCTACACTGTAAGTATAAAAAGAGCTAGCAATTTAGCACAGTATGCCTTATAATTAGTTTAATCATTGTCAGCATGTAACTATAAACCAAATAACAATTAAGTCATCTTAGTATTCCTGTGGTATTTTTCTTAGTTGCCCTCCAAGTTAAGTTTTCTATGGAAGTACACTGAGGTCCCTGTGAGATGCAGGAAGGCAACCTTCCACATTCATTGAGACGTGCAAATAGAGGGAACTACCGGGCACATATTATCAGAAAACAGGTCTGGCATCATTTACAAATCAGCAAAAAGTGAAGGATTAAGACATTTAGAAGAGCAACTCTGAACACGTTTGACAGCAGTGAGTGAGAGAGATAAGGCTGACTGCAGCATTTGCATCTGGGTATCTGAGGTTGGAGCAGCTCCAGAGCTCAGGGGTCTTCTGATCCAGGGATCTGGTTCAGATCCTTCACCATTTTTAAGAAGCTGAAAGTAATTTAAATATTCAGTTAGATTCCCTGTGTAGAATAGCAAATGCTTGAAAAGGTGAGAGATTGAATCATCTTATACTAATGTAACATACAATTACTTGCCATTCATTTCCAAACTGATACTGTCTCCTCAGATACCCTGTCACATCTTTCTTTTTCTCAGGGTAATACAAGACTAACATTCTGCTAAGGTAATCAATGTAAAGAGATTTACCAAAAGAAAATTTGACACACAGTAGTGGCAGCCTTTGCTACCATTGCCAGTAACACCCAGGCACAATACAGGTCTTCAGACATGAGAACACGTCCCAGGCACAGCAGCCCAGTGAGCTGCCCTGGAAGGGCTCAGCAGCCCCTGACACCTCTGGGAAGCTCAGTCAAGCAGTGGAAGTGGTGTCAGTGCTTGAAAAATGGCACAGCTGTCTTTCAAGGGGGAAGGGAGCTGGAGAAAAGCTGCAAATAGAATAACTATTCAGGATAGATTGATAGGGAGGGAAGGTCACAGAATGGTTATTAAGAAAGGAAGTGGTAACAGCAGCAGCAGAAGCAATTTTACCTGACCAGAACAGATCCAAAAATTGCCCTCTGTTTGTACTAGCCCTAGAAATTCTCTTTATCTCCTTCTCATTTGATGGGCACAAGTTAGGAAAAAATGGATCTCCGCAAAGTGTTCCTCCTCCTCCATCAAAGGGAAAGAATTATGTTTGATTTTGCTGTGATGAAATAATGCTTAAAAGGATCAGTTTAGGTGGAAAAAAGTCAGTCCCAGTCATTTGTGATTTATGCAGAGAAAGCACAATGCCAGCATTTCCAGATGTTCAGAAGCATGCTGGAAAACAAAACATTTCCAAAAATTCCTGGGGCTAGAAGTGCAAATCTCATTCACACTCATGAGATCTTACATAAACAGTAGCTTGGTGCCACCACAGACTTACTAGTAAGCTCTCACCTAAGAGGAGATTGCAAACCTAGTTGTTGTTGATATGGTTCTTCACGCTTTGTAAACCTGCAGACACAATACACAGCCTGTGGAGTCAAGCTATAGTTCCCACACTGCTCTAAATCTGCTTGGTGCTACTTAATCTCCAATTCAGCTATTCCCCAATTCTGATGTTCCCACTTACCCCACTAAGGATCTGTCCCTGTTCATCAATGAACAGAAATTCCTTGTGCTCATCTGTGCTGCAGGGTATATTTTCTGCCTCCCATGTGCTCCCCCTTTTCCATCTGCAGGAAACTTTGCCTACTACCTGTCCCCTGACTGATTCAAAGGAAACTGCACTTTGATGCCTGATGTTTTTCATACAAAATCAGCTTGACACAACAAATATGGGACTTGAGATGCCAGTGTGGCCCTGGATTGATTTTAAAACACTGCTATAGGAACTTAGACTTCTGAGTGAATATATTCTCTGGGCAGAGATCTTTGAGTATGCATACATGTGCACTCACACGTGCACATTCAAGTCTGTATTGACCCTTGAAGTCAAAATAAGGAACACAGAGCACCTACTGCTGAAACCACAAAGTGAAATTTAGCTTAAGGTAGTTTTTACATAATTTCTTGCAGTTTAGGCCCACGTGGAGGCCCAAGTGTGAAAAAAATTGTCACCAATGTATTTTTGCTTTCATGCTGTCATCTTTATTCTAAAATATTTAGATGCGTATTTAAATGCATTGTCACTGGGCAGGGACAGAACAGGAATACTTAAGTGATTTGAAGGTTATTAGAAGCACTGTTAGAAGCTGGAGAAATGACAGGACTATGCATAATCACCCCGTTGCAAGAAATCATTTGATTCTGTGGTATGAAAACCATATAGTGTTTGTGAACAAGACATCCTCAAATCTGGCACAAGAATATGTTCATTATTCCTTGGAACTAAGACCCCATTATGAGTGATGATGTGTCAAAAGTCACAAAAATGTTGAAATTCTACTTCAACTGAAAAAAAAAAAAAAAAAAAGAAGAAAAAAAAAAGAAAAAAAAAAGTAATGCTCAATGAATCTGTGTGAAATATATTAAATTCCAGACTAGAATAGTATTTCTGTCTCCATTAGCAACAAGCACCCAAGAGGATCAAGAGGATGCAGTGACTGACTTAAAGAAAAGATTGTTTGTGATATGAATGACAATTTCCCAGAGACAAACCAAAGTGGTGGCACAAATATTCAGTCTGAGCCTCCTCCCCAGTTTTCAGTTCAAGTGGTGTTTCAAACCAATGATGCAAGCACGGCCAGCCAATCATCTTCATATTATTTATTACTCTATTTTCACTTACAGAACCTTTGGGTTAGCTATTAACAGTGATTCAGTAGCACTGCAGGTTATAAATGTGTGAGGGAAAGTTTACTCCAGAGACCTCACTTTACCAGCAGTTCCTCCACATTTTTTTCTCCTCTCTAGTAACTGTCCCACCTATGATCCTTTTCAATATATTTGTCTCTTTAATGAAATTTTACACAGTTGTCTGGCAATTCAGGTTATCCAAGGATTTATTTTCAATGAACACTCATTTGAAAGGGTGCAGGTTATTTAAGAAATAAAAATATAGTGCTCTTGGGGAAAAGAAAACATAGAAGTGAAGTTTCCAGATATGATAATGCTATTACTTAAAAGAGCAGCATAAGAAATCAAAACTTTCACCATACATAAAGATCACTGATTTCCTGTGCTTGTACATATATCTGTGCATATATATATATATATGCACATTAATTACTTTTCATAGTATTGAAGTTCACTAACACAGCTATAGGTCACTTGAATAAGTAAACAGTCCTTCTAATAACTCTCTTGAGGGATTAAAACCTCTTCTTCATTTAGGACTAAACAATTTTCACATACTTTTTAAGCTAGCTTTAAAAGTGCTTATCTGCATGTATCAGAAAGCAGTCACAGTATTAATAAAGGATGTATACAACACTAGTTTATTTGTTCATTTATGTTCAATGCATACATGTTAAATAATTTCATTGATTTCCGTTCCTCATTTCTGTTTCCTCATTTCAGTTTAGTTTTATAGCCATAGCAAATTACATTCTCAGTTTGAAGTCAGAGTTTCTTTTCCTTCTTCCCCCTGTGATTCTTTTTCCTTAGGTTTCCAAAAGCTTGATTGTGATTTTGCAGATAAGTGCACCTATCATGTAAGTCTCTATTAACACAAGTTTAGAAACAGAAAGTAAAAACTTTTTGTAAAAAGGTGTGCTATACATATGAACAGAATTTATTTTATTTGGTAGGAAAAATAAAAAATCCACCCAGATTGCAACTAGCTAATATTTTGATGCATAACTGTGATAATGATATTTGCTTCTATAAATTGGAGGCAATGAGTGGGAATTTCCATTTTCATATCAGCAATCTTTCACATTTGAAAGTCCACATAAGATAACAGAGTCAGTTCTCTAGAGTGCGCAAAGTAAATTACAAGCAAAGACTCCAAAACTGGGCTTAACAGCAACCCTATAGTCACAGAGTAGCACTGAGGGGTGTCCTCCAAGGTACTTAACTTTTGGCATAGATGTGTGTATAGCAAAGGAACAGGGCTTTTGTTAAATCCACAGCATATATTTTATTTACAGCTGATCCCTTTACTCCCTGTAATAGGGACTAAATCTTCACACCTGACAGACCCGGACAAAGGCCTAGGGACCACGCAATGTGCAGGCTTAGCTCCTTCCATTGTGGTCTAAAAAGGCCCCAGGACTCTGCATCTTGAGATCTCCTCCACGGGTCCCTTTTATCAAACTAGTCTGAAATGCGCCCCCTTACAAGCTTGCAGCAACCGGGAACTTGAGCCAGAGGAGGAAGGCAGTTAGTTATTAGCAACTTCTTCCAAGGGAGCCTAAAGGGGATTGTCCACAAGTGTTTGAATATCAAGCTATCAATTCACCGCAGTTCTAGCTAGAAGGGGGGTGGGGAGGGAAATCTAGTAAATGACTAACACATGTGCACAGAGCAGGACCTTAGCTCTAGATGTACTAATAACTGTGACTTTTTGTACAATTTTTTTGGAAGAGGTCAGAGGAATTTAACAAACAAGGTACTACCATGCTTCCTGTTACTTGTAATTACAAGAACGGGCGATCTTTTCATTTTAATAGGTCACTTTTTTTTTTTTTTTTTTTTTTTTTCCCTTGCTAGCATTTCATATCAGCAGACAACAGTGTAAAGTTTGGGAAAAAAAAAAAAAAAAAAAAAAAAAAAAAAAAAAAAAAA
>NC_048900.1:18729840-18759143 GCF_011077185.1 Oxyura jamaicensis | reverse complement strand
AAAAAAAAAAAAAAAAAAAAAAAAAAAAAAAAAAAAAGAAACCACATCACCATTTAAAACTTTTAGACTAAACATTAACACACTGCTGGCATGGCATACTAACAGAAACTGGGACAAATCCTGCCCTAACTCCAAGAGTGCAAAGGGCCAGCTAGCAGCAGCATGGTGCATAACAAATGAGCTGTCTGGAAAAGGTAGGAAAAACCAAGAGAAGAGGAGTCATTGCAGGGATGGAATACAGTTCAAAGAAGACTCATTGTACAGGGTTGTCTGAAAACATTGCAGGTATGCACAGCTATCACTGCTCTCCCCAAGCACATCCAAGGGCAAAAGCGACATAGAAAAAAAATACTATTAGTTAGCTGGAGTAGTCTTTTTTGGGAAGCTTTACTACGGTCAGAGGACAGCTGTCAGAGGTAATCCTTCCTTACTTTCTCACAGATCTTTTTAAGCTAAGCAATGAGCGAGTGATCTGGTATTTTAATTGTGTATATTTCTAGATGTCAACTGAATGTGCATTTTAAGACTTACATTGAGACACAGAGAAAGACATCAAATTTACAAGAAAAAAAAAAAGTCTAATTTTTATTTGAGAGATGATGTGGTCTACAGAAAAAGGAATACTAAGAGAATAGCTGATGATCAGCACAGTCCTTCCTTTGTAATTACCACAGAAAGACTGGTTATGGATGCTTCAGATCACAGTGAAGGTTTTAAGTTCTTCTTCCTTTATTAAGGCACACTGATTGCTATTATTACTGCAATATATACATATAGCTTTGTTACAGTCATTTTTCACCACATATCAGCACCTAATCCCTCCAATTGATTATACTGAAAAGCAGTGAGAAAATAAAACTACCAACACACTAATAGCTATACATTAAATCAAACAGAATTCTGTTATAATGTTCTGTACTTATGGCACAAACTGGTAGAGAAATAATTTTTCAAAAAATTGCACTTTTAAAATCAAACATAGCTTGGAACTAGTACTGAAACTGTTGTGAGAATACTTGCTGCTGCTGTAAATAACTTTTAAAAATATTAAAACTTTATTAGTAAGCCCTTAACAATGCATTAAAAAAATGTTAACATTAAACTCCTCGTCTCAGGGGAATTTAATATGTCATGGCATTACTGGAGGGTTCTGGATGGAGCCCACTTTCTCCCACTCACACCCTAAATTTGCAGCCAACTGGCCCCGACCAAAGCCACCACCTGACAGCCCTGCAAAGAGGTGTTCCATCAAGCACAAGCACAACCACAAGACAAATTAGCACTCTGGCTTTCTGCATATTCAGGATATTAAGAGACTGAAACATTATCCTGTTAAAGAAGAACCCCCTGTTCCCCACCCAAGTGTGTTCCAGGACCCCAACCTGTGAGCATCCATCCTCCCTAAAACTGCAACTGTGGCTGCAGGTTTCTGCTCCCAGATGACTTCCATGGGTGATCCTCGGCCCTGCAGGGAGGCTGCAGCCTCCTCAGCTTGTCCAGGCCATATAACCAGGTTTTGAGGCACAGCAAAGCTTCCAGAGGCCAGCTTATCTATCAGACTTCTGATGGTTTGAGTGTGGATAGAGAGGGAGCTGTCAACCGAGCAGCAGGGTTTAGTAGTGCTGTGCTTGTAGGGTCACTTAATCTCATATCCTGTAATGGTGGGTTATTGTGCAATAGCTAATTAATTTAGCAGGGATGACAGAAGAAGCAGTCACTCACAACTGACCTGGACAGCGTGCTGCAAGAGTGTAGAGTGCTCGGGGTCAGACTGAGTGGTGCTCTGTGCAGACAGGGACTGCCCTGTGTCCCTTGTGTTTGTTGGCCATTGTTTTGTCATCTGCAGTTCTGCCATGGACAGGGTGAGATGGGTGTGTCACAGGGCCTGACAGAGAAGCTCCTGCATGACCCAGCCTCAGGGCAGCAGCACGCGAGGGGCCGTAGGTTGCAGTAAGTTGCCATCCAGCTGTAGTGGATTGTTTCTCATGGGCATGCTATCACTTTTCTGTGAATGACAGCTACACTACCACGGCGTTCATGGCCTTCCTGCGGTACTACATTCTTTGTCAATACTAGATTTTCAGTACAAAGAGGCAAGCAAACTGCATGCTCGAAGGAGTACCGTGCTTTCTCCACGCAGGCCTGGGAAGCCTCCCCCCCCCCCCCCCCCACTCCACAGAGTACTTTGCCATGGCCCCACGCAGTTCTGTCTGCCATGAACAGCAGTGACTGCCAGCTTGGTGCTCACAGCGTCAGTGCTGATCACTTCATACCAGAGAGAAAGGGGCCTTACCGTGAGGGCTGAGCAGGAACAATCTACAGCCTCCACCTGCATCATCCACACTGTCAGGAAATGGTGATTTACTGGCCTTTAGGACCAGATCCTACAAGGTGCTGAACGCCATATGGCAAGCACAGAGCAACCTCTTTCCACACACCCACAAAGAAGTCAGCAGTTTTTAACTTTAACTTTTCAATGAAAAAATACTGCTGGTATAATAGACTAAATTTTGTCATAAAAAGTGAAAGGTAGCAGCTAACACAGCACCATTTAAAGCTGCATCTGGAATACAATTGCTGTTTAAAACCAGTGGGGAAAAGCAAGATATGGAGCATCAGAAGAGGGCTTAGAGTGGAGACCTTTAAAAAAGAAGAATGTGTTATAAATAATAAACACCTCTATAGTCGTACATGATATAAAACAAATTCTATTTCAGTGCCTTGGTGGCATTAATAAACCGCTCAGCTTTATTCTCCTGGTTTATGAGATCACCAGCAGCCCTCTATGGAATTATATGCTTTTCTACCACAATGTAAAAAATCATTAAGACAGTTTTTCAATATTTTGTTATTGTTTGACCTACAGATTAATATTCCTCTCTAGAATTTGCATCTCCCCTATTGTCTTAGACCAAATTACAGTACAATAAATGCTGTCTTATGGGGGAGTATAGTGTAGTTTTTTGCTACTTGCAGTATAGTTATGACTGGCTCCTGCATCAGCAAAAAATGATTAGAATAAAAAAGTTAGGTTTTAGGAGCTCTGAGATTGCAATGAGGTTATAGATCAGAAGATATTTTCTTGCACTAGTGCCCCTGGGCTTGAGAAAACAGTCTGGTTGTTAAATGTTAATTGCTAAATTAGTGAAGCCTAAGCCAAATGGAGAAGAGTTCTTGAGGCTGGAATGACTATGTTTGTGAAAAGAAAATAATCAAGGAAAGCTCTGTAAAATATTTTCTGCAAAATCTGAAAGAACATACAATTACCTGAGGTTGATATTAATTCAAACTGCATTCACATAAAGGTTTGATTCTATTCATTACTCTCACTTTGGGGAAAATTTTTGGAGTGCTTAGTAGTTCTGCACTGAAATCAGGAAAAAAATTGCTGTTTCACCTGGGTTTCATGTGAAACCCAGTAAACTTTAGCTTCTCTGATTTGGCTGTTGCTTAGAAAATGTGGTCCTTTGTATGTCAAAATCATTTTCAGCCTGAGGATTGTCAAATAATGGTTAGGAATTCTAGGAAGGGGTGACAAGTAAGTGAGAGCCTGGGAAGAGTGATGAATAACTGGGATTGTTCGGAGGAAAGAAGCAGAGCAGGAAGGAAGCCTGAGGTGTTTATGTGAGCAGTGGAACTGGAACAAAAGCCAGGAAAGCTGGGAGAAGCTAGTTAGTGGATCAGCAGGAGGAAAGAGAAAAATATTAGGGATTCTGCAAAGGGAAGAAAGAGGTGACAGTACCAGAGACTGTGTAGAAGAGGCAAAGGCAACTTGCACTTAGGAATGAGAGCCCTGTCAGGGAGTTTGTGTGAGAGAGTGTCTTGGTTTTAGCTAGGAGAGAGTTAATGTGCTAAACCACAACAGAGAGTGATGCGTAGGCTGTAGAGTTGGGACAGGACTATATCATTGGGGAACAGATGACTGGGGAAAGTACTGGGGAAGAAGCAGCACATCTAGGTTCTGAGTCAAAATCACTAAGTCTATGTAAAAAAATAATTAAAATAATAATAATAATAATAAAAGACCTCCACCACCTTTAAATAATAACAGGGGCAGCAAGCCCGCAGTTTCTTAATTCTAGATCTCCCTTTTGTGCTATCGCTGAGATACAGAAATAATGAGAGTCACTGAAAAATTAAACACAAAGCAAGAAAATGAAATGTATGGATACACAACAGTCCTTAACTACACGTGTTTAATGATCATAAGGATTTATGTATACTGCACACAGCTCAAGTCATGCTCATGGGATGAATGATTTTCACAAAATAAAAACAGCTGTGGGGAAATTTTCTCAAACTGTAACAGTAACAATAAAAGCAGTAAAATTAAAAGATGTACCTTAAAATATTATTCAAGTTGACAGTCCATATGCAACTATCTTTTTATACTAGATACAGCTCAATTAAAATGCAATTATAAGTACAATATTTGCTCCATATTTTGTGAATGCTCTGAGAATAGTACCGAATACTCTAATATAAGTTTATCTTTTTAATGAGCTTTGGGTTATTCCATGAACATGTGTATCTTAATAAGGACTGTGCATTATACCCTCTATGGGACATTGAATAATGGTACAATGTAGAGATGGCAAAATAACTTGGATAGAGTGGAAGGAATAAATTATGGAAATTTACATATAATAGTTTCCCAGCAATGCAATGGTGGCAAGCAATATGACTTCCAAGGTCTGTTGGGGGTGGGAAGAGGGTGTCCATTCCAGAGGTCCTCAGAGGCAAACAATTCCTTTCTACACCAGCCTTGGCAAGGAAAAAGGATTTTCCTGCTTGCTGAAATCTCTGAGATTTTGAAACTTCCCCATTCGTTCCTGAGATGAACCTAGGCCAGTTGGGGTGAAGCAATGTGTGTATCTTAAAGAATTTGCATTACAACAAGGACATGAATTACACTCTTCCACTGATGAATTGAGTAAATAAATCTCAGGGATACTTATTTAGTGGGTTTAGCAGTCTCTGACTGAAGTTAGTCAGACTTGGGTACAACTATTAATTGTGAAATTGTTCACTTTTATATTTTTACCTCTCTCTCTTTCTCTCTCCCAGTGCTTTTCAAAGCTGATATGCTTATTCTCAGTAAACTGGTATCTTTTGACCGATGTCTTAAAAATCAGCCATCTCAGAAAGAGATTATGATCATTATGAAGAATACTTTCAGTAACAACTACGAGAGATATCACTGTGATGTATCACAATTATCTCTCTTTTGCTCCTTTTTTTTCTATTTTTTTGGAAAGTACATAGGACACCCCCGTCACAGCAACTGTCAGGAGACATTAACCTTTTAAGGACAATAATTGTCTGTCATGAATTTTTTGATATCTGTTCTTTTTGTAGTAGTTCTCATCCTTTCTTCATCTTTGTTGCCATCATTATGCCATTATTATAATCCCACTGAGGCTTTCTCAAGTAGAAGTAGAACAACACTTAATTACTGGAATTAGAAATGACAAACATCACAGTTTTTATGCAGTTGATCTTATCTAAGCTCTTCTGTGAATGAACTCGAATAATCTTGAATCAATGACCTAATATTTTCCAAAGACTTAAAGAGGGTTATTTTATTTTTTTTCTTTCATTTTTTTTTCTGTCTTCTGTGCTTAGCTTTTCCTTCTTTGCTCAAAGTTAAGACTTTTTTGACAGCATGTGCACTAGTTGGCAATTTTGTCTAATTCTACCATAAGTAACAACTTGCTTGCTTCATTTTTCCTAGCCCTCCATCACTAATTCTTCATTTTCAGCTTGCAGCTAAAATGGGTTGATCCTTCTACAATTAAATTGCCCAAAATCTTTATTAAGAGTACTAACAACATAATTTTACCTGTTCAACTCATACCTATCTGAAACTTTTCCTCTGAAGTTATCTTGGTCTGAAGTCTTGCAAGGTTGTTTAAGCAAGTATAGGGAGATTAATTTTTTGTCATTGCTGCATTTAACTCTTAGTTGGATAGACATTACTTAAGTATTGCAATGTCTGAGTGTTTATCTAAACCAGCCTCTGTACATTATTCTTTGATACTTGAAATTTTGTGTGAGAGAAGATAGCACTGTCCTAACCATGTTTATTTTTTTGGCTTACTACTTTCCATTCTTAAACTGTCCACCAAGCATCTTGATCTCTGATGTTAGCATGCCCTGATGCTGTCTATTATTGTACAGAAAATGTCAGCAAAGCATTCTAAGTCTCTTAAAAGGGGAATATATACATATATATTACATATATATATAAATACATATAAATATATAAATATATATATATATAAATATATAAACTTTGTTGTGAGGTTAAGTATGATATGGAGCTAAAACAAAATCTGAAAGACTGAAACAGATTTCTTAGTTTTTGATACCAGGGGGCCTGTTCAAATGACCCCACATACAACAGTAGGTCATAATTTAGAGCATCTGAATTACTTTCATGTGCTGAAAAGCAGAGATGTCTGAGCAGATGTGTTGCATCTGTACTGTGTATTACTTCTGCTATTTTAAAACTGTTGCGTTACAAACACAACTATGAAAATAGTTTGATTTTCCTTTCCTAAATGATTCCAGTCATGCATATGTTTATATCTTCTCAAAGATTCTCTGAAGAGTACCATAATTAGCTTTGTGCTGAAATATTGCCTCTGTAACCCTTTGTATTATTATTCATTATATTGTATTGTTATTCAAAAACTTTTTTTTTTTTTTTTTTTTATGGTCAGTATGCCTATTTCTAGTTTGTCTAACTTCTCCTTTGGGTAGAAGAAAACTTTACCCGGTCTTAATTTAACAACTTAATAAAATCATCAAGTAATTATCTAGAGAAAGGAACCATATGAAGTAGTGTGAAATATATTGGGGTGTTTTTCATAGTTACTTCTCTTCCATTCATTTTTGCAAATATCTACCTAATTTCTGATCAAAAAAAAAAAAAAAAAAAAAAAGCCCAAAATAAAAAGAAAACAATAAGAGTAGAACATGAAAGTCTGGTGAAATGGAAAAAGGCAGTGCTGTGGACCTGGAAAAGAAGTCTGGAAAGGCTAATGAATATGAATTAAGGAATCCCTTGTGATAACGGAAAAAAAAAAAAAAAAAATTGTAAGACAAGGTAATGCACCTGAACGCCTGGCTGCTTGTCCAAAATGAGTCCCAGATCACTGGAAATTTTTCTCTACCCATTGCTAGCTTTAGTGAATAGATGTTTGCATCTATAACATTTCTTTTTATTCTGCATCAACATAGTGAAGTATAGAATTATATTACAATGAGAAATTCCTCTTAAAAGATCACATTCTAAATTGAAAATATTATTATTTACATTTTTTTCTATCTCAGAATCTTTTGTATGTGAATGTATTCTAATATATGTGTATATTTGTGCATGAAAGAGACATTTGAGAGACAGAGAACATTTCCTTCACATTTTTTGCAAAGGGAATAAATCATTCTTCAGCTACAGTGTATTTCAA
The DNA here is from genome assembly GCF_011077185.1 of Oxyura jamaicensis. Taxonomy (NCBI): domain Eukaryota; kingdom Metazoa; phylum Chordata; class Aves; order Anseriformes; family Anatidae; genus Oxyura; species Oxyura jamaicensis. The sequence goes on along the minus strand of NC_048900.1, from coordinate 18,751,671 downwards.
TTCTTACACATAATTGGTGATTTTTGCACATATTTCATATTAATTTTTAAAAGCATATGTCTCTTGTAGAATAAAGTTGCAGGAAGAGAATTTCCATTTTTATAACAAAATTTAAATGTATTTAATAGCTGGGAAATATTTTCATGGTTAGGCAAAGTCACTTTTCTATGAATAGTCACAGTAAGCGACTAATGTATTTGCAGTGTAGCATCTATAACTAACTGGATCAGGGTGGTATGTTTCAGTGATATCATATGCAGTTTGAAGGTGAGGATTCATTCTGGTCAGATGAGTACGGAACAGGTTGAAAGTATCCTTTGGCCAGATAATCACATTCCTTGGAAGATTTTTTGAGGCCAAGGTTTCTGCTACAGCTTGCTTTTGGAGGAAGACTTTTGACTGTAGGCTGAGCAATCCTGAAGGAAGAAGAAGTATTAGAAAACAAAATCAAATTTGAGGCGCACAAAAGGATTGAGCTTCAGCTTTATATCTAAGCTTGGGTGGACAATATAGTCATCTGTGACTCACTGCCCAGCACCAAGACACAATGATTCATACAAAAAGCTACTGGGATATCTAATTTTTAGAGAGGATTCGACACATCTGCCAATCATAGCTCACTTCTGATGCAATCAAGAAAGGAAGATTCAGGGATTTCCCTTCTTCCCCTGAAATTCCAGTTCTGACTTGAGGAGTGTGGAAGGGGGGGACCTGGAACATGATCTCTGACTAAGGTACATCTAGGACTTGTGCATTTGTCTTTACAATGATGAAAATACAGTGCCAGAAACATTTTGGCCTTAAAATATTTGTCTTTACTTTGTGTTTGATTTCTGGTAGGGACAGAACAAAACTTTTGGTCTGCTGTTTCCAGTAAAATGATCCTGAGAAAAATCAGTCCAAAACTGTGTTACATATTCTCTTCCTAATTCTCTACTTCTCAGTCATTTACAGATTGTCAGCAATATGGCAGTCTGTTTTTAAAGGACTTCATAAGGTGTTGTGGATTTAACAAGAGAGATATTTACATCTAAAGAACAGAGAAGCATTATCAAACATCTCCAAGTCCTTTGGTGAATTTCATGAGATCATGCATGGCAATTTGTCATTGCTGCATGTCAGCCATCAAGCACTGCTCTTGTATTGTTTTGGCTATTAAAATAACAGCTTCCAGAGCCAATTTACAATCTAAAATAATTCACAAAGCTGCAGTGCTTTGTACCATAAAAATAGATGCCAGAGATAATTGGGCAAGGTGGTGTCATGTCACATGTGTGCAGTTCATTAATTAACTGCTTGAAACTGCTATAAAATAATAGCCATGTCATCAAGATGAAACTACAAAAGTGCAAATAAAATAAAACTGCACTAAGAAAGAAAACAGAGCAGCTGTTATTAAAATATCCTCAAGTTACCATTCACTTTTACTGCCCACTTCTCTGGTCTTTCTGGTGCCAAACGTGAGCCTAAACTGGTACCCTAAAGACGATTAGATTATACTGCTTCTGCCAGCCCCCCCACGCCCCCACCCCCAACCCCCTGCAACCCCGATACAGGGACCCCACAGGACACATAATCAATTTGGATTTACTCTATCATGCTGTAAGTGCACAGTGTTCCTAATCTACATATGTGCCAAGTTTACACTTGCCGATAAAAAAAAGTGGGCCTGAAAGTTGGTGGGCTGTCTTCACCAAATATAACAGGGAGTCTGGAACATTATTCTTTTAAGGTCCATTCTCTGGTGTCAGCTTTAGCCAGCTTTAGTTTTTGCAGAACAATTACAAAACAATATATGTATATATATATATATGTCTCCATTACTTGTCTTTACATTCCCCCGGCTCACCTTCTTTCTTTTACACACCAAAGCAAGAAAATCATAGAAGTCTACAGCCTGGTGTTGCTCCCTTGAATATGAACTCACTGGAATTTGAAATAACCACTGGTCAATCTACAGCAGCCCCTAGACTGCTCCAAGTGCACGGGCAGCAAGATACCACAAGTGCTCAGGTCTGGATCTCCCATGTTCCAGCAACCCACCCACATATTTGACGGATTTGACATGATTCCTCCTTCTGTTTGCAGGTTAATTGTTAATACTGAATTGCACATGCAGGAATGATGACTCCCCTCAAGAGTCTTTGTTTGTCAGGGTTAATCTTTGCCAATTTGTGGAAGTTTACCAGCTGCTTTAAACAGAGCAGCTGGAGTCAGGGTCTAAGGAGAAGGCCTAATTTTTAATTAGCTTTTCCTAGAGGATTTAAACTTTAAAAATATTAAAGACAGACTTTAAACAAAGAACACAGTCAAATCCTAAAAGCTACACACAGACATGAATTCCAGACTGGTATAGAGGATTTTGTTTGTTTGTTTGTTTGTTTCTAATTTTATAAAATAACCAAAGCATTAGCTGTGTCTAGGAGTGGTAGAACTCATTTTTATCTAGCATACTGTGAAGACTTTGGGCATAGGCATTGGTTTTGGTGCAGAGTGTGCTCTGCTCAGGACTGCCTGGGGAAAGAACATGCTGATGTGTCTAATCAGAACTTTTTGTACTCTATCAGAAGGAGTGCACTGAAATAAGTCAATTTTACCAGTTGAAAACACTACAAAGTAATACTAGGAAAGAGGAATCAAGCCCCCAGCCTAGACAGTGACTTCTGGTCTCTACTCCATGCCATGCTTTTATTTATTGGCAAACTCTTATGAAATAAATGTAGTGTCTGTCTAATCAAAGATCTCTAGCATGTATAAAGCTTTAAGTACAAAGCACTTTTTTTTTTTTTTTTTTTTTTTTTTTTTTAAATCACCGTTAGCTTGAATTATTTGGATTAACAGAGGGGAAACGAATCTACAGTGACACATGATGATCTGAGAGTGATTATGCAGTACATGTTAAAGTAGATAAGTGGGTTGTTAGAATTATTAAATGTTATTACTAAATGAGACCTGGCACTGTGTGATGAAAATGAGAATATCTGGGTAAGCAACAGTGATGAATTTCTCAGAATTATACCATATTTGAGCCTGTTTGATCTCTTTTTAGCTTGAAATTTAGCTTTGTAGAGTAACGCTGCATGAGGCAACCCATCATACCTTCTATTGAATATTTTGAAAAAAATAAAATAAAACTCACCTTAATGGGAACCAAGGTTTGTCAGTGATTGTTCATGAGCTTAAAGAGATGAAATATTTCCTTGTCAGTGCTTATTCCACACCTGGCATTTCTCATATTTGATCAGTTAATGGTTATTGCCCACTATGCTACTTTAAAAGGTCAGATAAAAAAAGGGTTGATAAGTCTCCTTCAGTTGAGAGACATACTGGAAAAACCTGTTCACATCTATATATCTCTCTTTTGAGAGGCACAGATATCAATATTAGCACTTATCAAGAACATACTGAAGATAATACTAGCAACATGCCTGGATGCTCTCCAAACAAAGATCTGCGATGTAAGATTACCACATGGAATATTTTGCTCTAACTCATGTGGGTTAGATTAAGGTACTGAATTCAGCTACATATATTTGATCTGAATTTGTTTACTACATAGAGGCTGTTCTAGCCAAACTATTTCTAATAAAGTTAGAGAAGAAAAGGTTTTCCCAAAAGTATAGAAATCTTCCTGAGAAATAGTTTAATATATTTGGTGGTTTTCCATTTGTAAAGAAAAGCTACATACCAGTACCAGTGTGAACATTCATGGATCTTAATGAAGAGTATGTATTCTTTCTGAAAAGTGTTCTGACCATATTTAAAACAAACAACAACAAAGAAAGAATATGAAGATGACTTCTTTCACAAAATTAGTATAGTTCTGAGGAATTTTTTTCATTCTTGTTGGCACTGTTGGTCATCTCTATGCTGCATTTTGTTCTAAAATGAACATGCTGAATATTTTTAAACAATTACTTTTGCCCACATTCAGAGATGCTAATTGCCTCAAAGTTCGCAAATCTGTGCAAGTGCTGAGACTCAATCTACCCCAATAGCTTCTTCCCAAAGCCTCAAGGACAGAAAATAAACAAAAGCTTGGAACCAATTGAGTAAGCATGCTAACTTTCACAATTCAATTGCTTTCTGTGCAAGTCATCTCTCATATTCATCTATAACCTATCTATCTCCATTCAGAGAAAACTTCACATTTATTGGTGAAATAACTTTTTACTGGTGTCATAGGTTTATCAGAAATGCATTTTGTGATAACAAATATTGACTGTCTAAAACAGAAGTCCAGCATCAGTGGTGAGTTAGGTGAAAAAGCAGAGCTTTTTGCTAAACACAGATTAGGACTCCCCAGGTCACTCCCAGGCACCAGTGTGGCCAGCAGAAGTACTCTATGGGGCTTGTGGTGGTGTTGCACTGCATGTGCCACCTGCTCCTGTAAACTGCAGACAGACCTTTATTTTATGTATGTAAAGAAAATGATAAATTCTCACACAGCTCCAGAAATTTTGTATGTATGACCTGCTACATACATATATATAGATGAATCCACCCACTGCTAAAATTTAGATCCTTCTGTAGAGATAAAATGGCTATCATTTTGCATTAACATCAAGTGTTGCTTTTTGAAAGCAAAATTGAAGAAAAAGGACAAAAAGTCAGTTTGTAATATTAGCACGGTTTTATTATACCTCATTATTTTATATCACTCCATGATATCTTCTCTCATCCATCTCTTTTTTCATCTAAATAGGTATAATTGTTGTAATCTCTACTTATAAGAAACCTTTTCATTTAGCTGTCCTTCTTTGGCTCTTTTCTTGTGATATGCATTTTTAAGATAGAATAACCAACATTGAACATAGCAGTGAAGGTAAGTACCTTCATTTTATATACTGTCACATATAATGGTTTTAAGGTTCATACAGGATGTAAGTTACATGTTTACCCCTGTTCATTTTTCAAAATTTGGTTACTTCAGGACTGTTCAGAACAGTAATGGATTATCTGCAGCTCTACCAAAGGGCTTACTCTATGATAAATCATGATCGATAAACGCTGTCTTGGTCTCCCTTGCTAATTATTTTCCTATAAATTTGAATAGAGCTTTTAGAATCTTGTAAAATGAGTATAAATGGTAAAACCAAACCAAAAGTAATGTGAAATTATAAAAATCATATCTCCTGTTTAATTATTGGTTTATTTGAAATATACTAATCTGCAGGAGAAATTTTGCTTGCATTATTCCCGTCACTGTTCTTTGCAGATGTAGGATGTGTCTTCTGCAACAAAGCATAGTACAAAGGCATGAACAAGTACAAACAGTACAAATACCTGCCCCAACCTTCATTAGTAAGTCACTGAAGTACAGGATACTGTAATGTTGAGAAAGCACCTGCAGTTCAGAAATAACTCTACCTTCTGGTTAGGTCTTGCTGGATCTGACATATTGAAGAAGTGTTTTTTTTTGTTGTTGTTGTTTGATTGATTGTTTTTTTTCTGATTCTATCACTGAGAAACTCAACAATAATTTCTTGCTTAAATATGCTCCACTGGAAAGAGCCCTGACCCTGTACTAGGGTACTGACCAGGTATTGAGCATCTTCCACTTTACCATAGTAACCCAGCTTTGAAAATCAATTGACTTCAAACTTCCTCTATGTTCCTGTGAATTGTTTTTTAAACTTCATAGTACAATATGCTTTAATGTCTCCTGAGAGATTCTGAGCTGACAGGTCCTGCATGACTTGGAAGCCGAGCTGTAAGCTATTGAAATTCTATGTTGCATTAGCAGAGTATTGCCTTCTGAATAGGGAACTAGAAACAGCAGTTAGGAACATTAGCTTCGTTCAGTCTTTGTTCTGTAGCTGGTCTTACAAATAGAGGCATGAAGCCTGGGCCAGTTCTACTTGAACAGAAAAGTAAGGTTGGCTTTATTTATTTATTTTCAGAAATATGAGTAATGGTTCACTGAGTGGCTGAATACGATACACATGGCACAAAGCTCCCAAGCTCCCATTAAAAATAAAAATAAATAAAATAAATAAATAAATAAATAAAAATTCATAATCAACATCACATGAATTAAAAATTTCATCACTTCTGAGCCAATGCAAAAGACAATCAATTTTGAAAGAGAGTACCCTCAGGAAAGCATTCAAATCCAATCATACAGAACAGAATACCAGACAAAGACAGAATCATGATGTTTGCTCAAGGCTAGGGTCTAGAGCCATGTATGGTATGGCCTATGCAGCAGGAATTCCCATTGATTTACGTGTTGCTCACCTCCTACTATTACAATGATAAAACTCTCCCTAAATAGTTTTTGTCTTCAATATTTCTTCTCTGTAATTATTCCTTCTCTCCTTAATACCAACCTCTTTTGTGAAGTCTTCCAGTGTTGCTCTTATTACCTTATTTTCTGTTTTAGATGGTTTCCTATTATAATAATTCCTCAGAATTAGGCTTTGGTACCTCAGAGCAATCACCTTGTTTGTGTACTTGTAAATCTCTCAGCATACATTGCATTCCTTAAACAATTAATAACCATCTACACCTAAATCTCAGCCTCTACGGGTGACTGAATTTATTCACATTAATCTACATTGCTATCCAGCTTCTGTCTCAAATTCCCTGTAGTTGTTTCGTCATCTTTTTCTTAGAATTTGAGGCCATATATCCCACTGGTAATATTCGTCTTCATCAACACTGAATGATGATCTCAGCATCACATTCTTCTCACCCAGCTCTTTTTCTCCAATGTGAAGCAAACAAACAAAAAGGCAGAAATACTTTTTTTTTTTTTTTTTTTTTTTTTCTGTGAGGATTGTGACAAATAATAAAACAGTTGGAGCTCTAATTTCTCTCTGGCAAGCATCAGGAAAGTGGGTGCTTGTCAGAGATTTTAAGTAGCAAGTTATTTGTCACACTTTCAATAAGTCTGATTTCCAGAAATGAGGCACATGCCTCTCATTTTTTAAGTGAAGAATATTAAGAAATCCAATGGATAACTGACTGACACAAACTAAACTAAACAAAAACTAAACTGACACAAACTGACACAAACTAAACTAAACTAAACTTGTGGACCATAGCTGGCTGAGACCTCATGGGACATAAAGTAAGAAGGCTGCACCGATGGGCTGGGGTCAACTGCATGAAGTTTAACAAGGCCAAGTGCCGGGTCCTGCACCTGGGGCGTAATAATCCCAAGCAGAGCTACAGGCTGGGAGATGAGTGGTTGGAGAGCTGCCAGGCAGAGAAGGACCTGGGAGTGATAGTGGACAGTCGGCTGAATATGAGCCAGCAGTGTGCTCAGGTGGCCAAGAAGGCCAACGGCATCCTGGCTTGTATCAGAAATAGTGTGACCAGCAGGGCTAGGGAGGTGATCGTCCCCCTGTACTCGGCTCTGGTGAGGCCGCACCTCGAGTACTGTGTTCAGTTTTGGGCCCCTCGCTACAAGAAGGACATCGAGGTGCTTGAGCGGGTCCAAAGAAGGGCGACGAAGCTGGTGAGGGGCCTGGAGAACAAGTCCTACGAGGAGCGGCTGAAGGAGCTGGGCTTATTCAGCCTGGAGAAGAGGAGGCTCAGGGGCGACCTTATCACTCTCTACAGATACCTTAAAGGAGGCTGTAGTGAGGTGGGGGTTGGCCTGTTCTCCCACGTGCCTGGTGACAGGACGAGGGGGAATGGGCTAAAGTTGCACCAGGGGAGTTTTAGGTTAGATGTTAGGAAGAGCTTCTTTACTGAAAGGGTTGTTAGACACTGGAACGGGCTGCCCAGGGAAGTGGTGGAGTCACCATCCCTGGAAGTCTTCAAAAGACGTTTAGATGTAGAGCTTAGGGATATGGTTTAGTGGGGACTGTTAGTGTTAGGTTAGAGGTTGGACTCGATGATCTTGAGGTCTCTTCCAACCTAGAAATTCTGTGATTCTGTGAAGGTGGCAGTTATAGTTCATAATCTACTTCAGAGCATATTCAACCTTCTGCCTGGTTCAGGTGAAGGAAATGTGTTCTGTGTTCATTATCTCATCCCTACTCATAGTTGAGCACATCATCTGGAAAGGATGCCACATATAAGCATATCACACTCTAGTTTATACAAACAGTACACAGGGTTGTTTGACATTAATTGGATCCACCCAATCCTCACATGGAGGCCAATTTGGCACAAAGAAAATTTGTGCACTCTTCACATGCAAGACTAGAATTCTACATCAAGCTGGTATAAACAACTTTCCCTAATTAGCAGCTTCTGCATTGTCACCTCCAAGATAAAAGTTGCCAAGTGCCCACCCTCTTGTCTCAAATTACTCTTTGGCAGGCAGCGTTACAGGCAACATAAAAACAAAACCCCCCTCCAAATTGCTCTAAGGTGACTTGTATTTAGAGCTCAGCAAAACTGCCAGTTTAGACTACAGGGATTCTCCATCTATGATGCCCCCATCACTTTTACCTTGCAGAATGCACTTTAAAATAGAAAGTGAAAGAGACATGTACATGTGAATTGAAGCTTAACTAGCCAGTTTTATTTTAAGTAGCACAAAGTAATAGCTCTGTAAAGAACAGAACTGCTCTAAAACAGTTTCAGATTATTGCACTTTACATTAAAAAAAAAAAAAAAAAAAAAAAGAACAAAGCTAATTAGTTTGCAAAGACAGAGGCATGTTAGTTGCTCAATAAACATTCCCTGAAATAACATTCATGCAGACCTTTTGACATAACATATCAAACAAAATGCAAGACATACAATAATTACCAAGAGATTCTAAATATAGTGACATTATGTGTGCTATTATTCCAGCATTTCATATCCTTTCTCTCTATCATATTCAAAATTTTCTTGTCCAGTGGAGAAATTATGATGAGACCTGAACACTTACCTGGAGAAAACATATACTTTACAAAATACTGTACAAAATATTGCAAAGAAAATACAAAAATAAGAGTAATACAGAGGGCATTTCTTATTCTCCACTTCAACTATAATCTACTTGTAGGGGCAGGGATAAGCTATCTTTTTTTAACAACTGTGTAGTAGGTACACAATGGTATCTTTTTCTGTGATTTGCATTTTTATGTGTCATAGCTATCATGAAGTCACAAAGAGATGCTACTCCCAACTCAGAAACTACAAACACAAGCAGAAAGCTTGCGCTGTACTTCCTCAGACAGTAACTGCCTGTGTGCAGCAGCATCAGCTACTTTATTTCCCTAAAAAGAAAAAGTATAAAGGAACCTAAGGAGGTCTGGCAGAGACTATGGGCAGAGCAGTTAAAGCACAAGAAGTTCAAACACATACAGATACTTCAAAAGAAAATACAGTTTCAGGAGTCAATATCTTATACAGACATCTTTATCAGACAGATTTTTGGTAAATAAACTATTCTAAAAGAGCTGTGTAGACTCTGTATTTCTCCTCTACATGTTTCAAGTATTCCCTTTTCAAAAGATAATTTATGTGTACCAACAAATACAACTATTATCCTTTGGAAAAGGAAAAAATAAAAATAGAAATTAATAAAAATGGTCATGGTGAAAATGATCATTATATTTGAATACTAAAATGTTGATTTCTCCCTATCTCCCTACCCAGAGAAATCAGACAGGAGCTGACATTGAATAATCAAGGAAAATGGGGTCTGGCCAAAAAGAATCCACCACCTTGTTCACAGAAAGAGGATATGCTGCTGTTCATAGACGAGTGTCTTCTGGTTGTGCTCGTAATAACGGAATACACCAAAATACTGCATAAAAGTATTTTTCATGAATTGCAAGTTATTGGAATTTTTCTGTTTCCTTCTATTAAAGTGTTCAGTTGTTTTGTTGCTGTTTTGTTTTGTTTTCAATTTATTAGATTCACACCATAGTAAAATTCTCACCATCCCCCAAAATCATTTTAACAAGATTTTAAATAGTCTGACAATTTCTTTAAAAATCAGCAGTTTCAATGACAATAAATATTAAAAGGCATGTTTGCAAGATTCCATATTATTTTTAATCAGTTTAAAATTATTAACATTCCAAAAATATTATTTGTACTGATATGGGCACATTTGGACTAGATGACCTTGGTGGTCTTTTCCAAACTTAATGATTCTATGATTCTATGATATCTCAACCAAAAGCGAAAAATTATACCAGAATATCTTGGCAGTTCCTTTTCATAAGAAACTACCAGCTAGGGCTAGACTGGATTTTTTTTATCCAAAACAAATTCTTCAAATATCTCATTAAAAAAATCATAGTAAAATCTTCAGTCATTCTTAACCCACTTTTACTTCAAGGCAATTCTGAAGGCTCATAAGCTTTATATAGTTCACTTACAGATATGCTTTATCATAATGAAGGTAGAAATAGCAATATTCAGAGGGTTTTAACAGATAAGAACATCCTTTGTTAATCTTATTCAAAGTTAGCCCTGTGTAACTCTAACAAGGTAAGCAAATGAGGGCCTGGGGCTCTTTCATGGTTACAGGGGAAGGCGAGGACTTTCCCAGGGGATTTCTACAGTCTTATCCTGGACAATGCAATTTCTATTAGTTGTGACCCACAGAGGTAGTATCTCTGATAACTATGCCTCACCTAACACTATCAGGACATGCCAGATGTTTTCTAAATCTGGAGAAGAATTATGACTAATAAATGTATAGATATAGTTATCTACCTACTCTGTTGCAATTCTCTAAATATGCTTTTAAATATGTACATTGGTGTATGTACATATCATTTAGCCACATGCATAACAATTCATTATTCATTATTTCATTATTCAGAGATGGAAAAAAAACTGATCAAATATATGATTTTAAGTGATGTATGAATAAGTGGCCAAAGGAATGGATGTATAGGTGAATGGGTGGATTCATGAATAGATAGATAGATATCAAATAAAGTGTAAATATAACATTTGACTTCTTCAGGAAAAAATAGAGGAAATGTACTGAATGGACTGAATATCATCCATCTGCAACCAATAATGAAAACCTTAAATAACATATTTTCTATAAATGCAGTGTAAATAATAATAATAATAATAATAATAATAATAATAAATACATAAAAACAAAGGCATGGAAAAAAAGCTCAGGTGGTTAGACATTTAATATACCTCAATTAACCCAACCTCCTATCTGCACTTCTTTACTCCACTGCACTTTTATTTCCTACCAAACTTAGGTTTGATTTTAAGCACTTGACCAAAAAAACTTTTCCCAGAGAGAAAGCCATTCCATCAATATGGAAAAAATACAATAAAGCCAAGAAAGAAGATGGATGATCTGTCAAGCAATGAGAGTCTTTTCTCCACTGGGAGAATGTACTGCTTCCCCAGTACTCCTCATCCCCTCCTGATCAGGGAGCTGGTGTCTGGGTCACTTGAATCCAGTGTTATTTAATATAAAGAATAATAATGGGTATTAATCTCATGTGATTAATGCATATGCAATCTCACATCATATTTATTAGGAGTGCAAATCATGATTTTCTAGCCTAATAAGAAAGATTAATTGAATCAAGTGTTTAATTTCCTCTCTTCAAATCATTTCTTGAAGATTCATGAATTCCATAGCAAAGTCATTTACATTAACATATCATCAGGAGTTATAGTTAGTTGTTAGAAAGATAAGACTGGGAGGTTAAATCCTTAAATTTCAAAAGACCGTATTTTGTTCAAATGCAGAAAACATTTAATGGGCACAGTGAGTCAGCCAAAACAAAGCATTTGATCCCATCAGAAACAGAATATCATTGTTGTAATGTGAAAGTATGGCTTTTTCAAACCACTCTGACATCGAAATGAAATTTCCTTCTTCTTCTTGTGCTCTGCACATCAGGAAGTTTAAACTGTTAAATATGCTCTGAAACTGCCTTAGAAACTCGTTAGCCTATTAAAGTGTTGTGCTTTTTGTTGTTGTTGTTGTTGTTTTCCCCATGTTTGAAAAATTTCTTTGTTTCACTAAGGGGCAAATCTCTTGTGTTTTGTAACATTGTTATTGAACAAGTTTAATGATTTGCTGAGGACCTCATCTAGCGGCATTACCAGGCAACATGAGATTAGAAACGTATGGTGATGTAGGCTCTCATAGAATAAATGAAAATATTTTATTCTGCTACCAAGAAGGGTCTCCTGAGATCAAATTAGAAGCTAGCTGTGAAGGGAGATGTTTAGGCATGCTCTGGAATTATTTATCAGCATTTTCTGCTTGTGTGAGAATAAGCAGACATTAAGTTTAAATTAAACAAAGGAGAAAGAAAACAAGTTTTTTTAAGTAATTTGACTGCTAATGATATTTCTGAATTATTCTCAGTTTAATAGTTTAAGTAATTTGCAATGATAATAATTGTTCCGCTAAAGCTTCAATAGTGTCAATTCTATCCTTGCTGAAATGAACTTTCTTCAAGACCTTTAATGGACAAGTAATTGCAAATTTATGGTGGGCTTTGTTAATTTTAAATTTGTTTTCTTCTTGACATTTCTTTTAATTTAATTTAATTTTATTACATTCATCAACAACTAGAGAAATTGACTTAAAAGTCCATTAAAAAAGAATAAATGTTTGGGGTTTTTATATTGCACTTGTTTATCTTTATTTATAATGAGTCTGTGTTTCCAGATAGAACGGAAGCAGTTTAATTATTACTTTTTAACAGTAATGAGTGCTTTCCTCATAGTCTTTCCAGATAAATATGTTTTAAATTCTTCTCACCCAGCAAGAAACTGTTATTATGATTTTATTACTCAGGTGCTATAATTTTCCATGCAAAACTATGAATGTGTTTAAATTGAATACTCAGGGGGCTAAACTTAGGCATTATCAAGCCTGTAAGACAAACCAGTAGAAAGGACAGTTGGTCCCAATGGAAAATAATACTGCGATTTATATCAGAGGTACTCATCACGTGTGAAATGCACCTTGATGAAAAATCCTGTTCTAGCTAATTGCAATTAAATTTTTATCTCACATTTTCTGAAGAGGACATAGCTATCTCATAGTTGTCATTTGCCAGTATTGTCAGGCATGACACCAATGAAATTACATTTAATCGAGATTGTCAGTGATATTTCAACCAAACGTCTATCGTCAGGATTTGACGAGTTGTCAAGCCAGTATGTTCTTAAGACGGTGTCGGCCTCCTAATGACACGTAGAGGTCTGGTGGGTCAGGGAGAGCTGAAAGCCTGGATACTTCTGGAGTCCTATGGAGGCAGCTGAAGTGCCTTCTACTGCAGGAACATCAGATAGTTTGGACACTGCTTTTCTTGCTCTCTCCAGCCACTGCTTAACAAGGGTTCATGTTACATGCCATTTTTTACAGAGAAACTACCACCCAATCACACAGAGGAATATAACTTTGCTCATGTGTTTGCAAGTAGTAATAGAGGAAAGGAGAGATCTATGTAATTGCTACATTGCACAGCAAGTGATTTGTCATACAGCTTCTCAGCTAATCATTTTGCTGTAGTGTCTTTTTGTTTCTGACCGTATATCAGTATGCCACTTTCTGGTCTGTGTGCTCTACGAATGAAGAGACCATCCTTGATCATGACTTGCAGTTTAACACTGGTAAAGACATCACACGAGGACACCACACAGAACCATGGGCTATTAGATGCTGCATCATATCTTTGGTATCTGTTCTTAAGGCCTGATTTCAGCCCCTATTTTATGTCCATTGCTAACTTAAAACCATCTGAAAATGAAGGTGTGTACAGGAAGAACTGTCTCTTACACTCTAATATAACAGAATGAACAGACTCCCATTTGTTCTTCATCTCTCCATTTTATGAGGGAGAAAAAGAGAAACATTTCTTGGCTCAGAATCTCCTCCTCTGCATTTCTGCCAAATGAAATGCTTGACAAGTGCAATTTTACAACACATGCTTGATGTGAACATAATGTCATTGTGCTTGGCATTAATGAAAAAAAGTTACTGAAAAAAAAAGTTAACAAAAATGTTTTGGTTTCTTGCATGTCCTTTCTGTTTTCTTCCTGCTCTCATTTTCTTTTCAGGTTCCAGTGAAATAAATGTTGCAGCTCTCAGAAAAGTAAGGATGCTTTGTGACTTTCGACAATAGTGCAGCAAGCTGGTAATGTTTGCAGGCTGCGGCACAGCCATCTGCAGTGCAGGGTTCCCCCCAGCCCCATGTTGCCACCCCTACAGCCTCAGCAGAATGCCAGAATGGCTATGCAAAATTCCCTTGTGACCTCTGTAGGTTGTCCTTGAAGGCATTAGGTCCTCCTCAAACTGGAACATACCAGCAGGGCAGGGGAGGCTTTGAGATTGCTTCCCCAGTTGTTCTTCTTTCTGTACAGAACTGACCTACTTTTGCCCTCCAGAAATGTCATTCTGGCACTTTTCACAAGCCTCTGCATTACACAAGTGCATGTTTTCAACACAGAAAAAGGAAAATCATCTATGTGACCTAAAACCTTAGAGGTGAAATCGTAAGTTTTAAAACTACAAGCTCTGCACGTGTAGGCTGCTCTGCACTGTGGTTATGACTCATATGACCTAGTTCAACTATTTTATTTCCTATATTTCACTGTGATTATGAAAGAAAATGTGCATTATAAAATAATGTGGTATAAAGTTCTCTCTTCATTGAATCCATGACCATTATTGTAGCCTCCTTGTGATCCTAAGTAGCTCAAATGAATAAGAAGGGTAGAAGGAATTTGGCTCAAAACCTGACGTTCCTGACTCAAGTTAGTATATATTTATTTTCTTTCCTACTCCATGTAGGGAAAAAAAAAAGGGGGGGAGGGGGGGAGGGGGCAGAGGGGGAGGGGGAAGGGAGGAAGAAAGAAAACCTGGAAGATTAGCCTGCTACATGGGATTTCCCCTGTGCTATTCACTAAAGCCTCCTTTCTCAAGGGAAATAGTGATCTGATGCACATTCCTTTTGCACATTTGTACATTCCTACAAAGGCATTCTAAGGAACACACCGTTTTCATTATCTATACATTGATGAATTCATTAAATGCATTCTCTTTCTAGATGAAATAGTGAAGGAAAAAAAAAAAAAAAAAAAAAGAGTTTAGACCTTGTGGAAACTGCAATAAACTGTCTGAACTAATTTTGGCATTTTGTCTGGCCCATTATCAGTGTCCCTCATTCTCATCTCAGAATGCCAGCTGCTAACAACTTGGTCCTCTTATCCTGTGTTCTCTCATCTTGACTAATATAACTTAATAAAACCTTCTCCAACAGCTTTCTCTGTTCTCCCAACTCCCTGTTCCTGGGAGTGTCTGTCTAAAACACCACTGATAAAATTATCTCCAGCTATTTTTCTTCAATTATATCAAATCACTCCTTGAATCTTTTTATCAATCTCCTTTTTATTTTTTTTTAACAACATCAAATTCAAGATCATTTCCTGTTTGAGGTCCCACAAAACTTCATTATAAATCATACATTAAAACTGTCTCTTCAGTTTCATTTCTCTTTTTTTTTTTTTTTTATTCTTCCTTCATTCCTGTTTGTTACTGCATTTTTTATTACATTCTTAATACGCCTTTTTGAAGCTACAATGAACCAATTCATGTTCTCCCCACACCCACCTTTTATCACCTTCTAATCCCCCCCTAAAACTTATTTTCTCACAGAAATTCCTATCTTGTTTTCCTTGAAAAATAATCTTACCATACATTATCAGCACCTGTCTTTGTGAGATTTGTCTCTAGGGCTTATGAGGGTTTCTTTATGCTCTATATATTTGCCATCAGATGGAAGTGATTGATGATAATAATTGTAGTTTTAACATACCTTATTTAACTGCTTTTTTTATGATGCTCTTAATTTGGTAACAATATAAATATGTCCTTCTCTATGAATTCATTACTGCAACACTCATTAAGAGTTTAACTCATTAGTTAGAAGCGGAGAGCTTTTTACAAGTTCTATCATTGCAAAAAATATATATATATATAGTGTTGAATTACACTCAAAAACTCCAGCTCACAAATAGATCTGAAATACTTTCAGAAACATTGGTAACATATAACCCACTGTTTCTAGGAGGGTGAACTAGAAGACACTACCTAAGAATGTTGGAATAATTTTCAAAAGGTACCAGGCAGTTACAAGTTTGTATGCATCACCAACACAAAACAGCACTTGGTATCTGCTGACATCACCTTGTATCACATGTAAAAAATAGTTTAAGGTATTAAAGGTTATTCTTATAAACTCAGTTTAAGTGAAAGAAGCCCGTGCCAGAATTTCTTGGTTCAGTCTGTACTAATAGGTTGTAAGTATAATAGGTTGCTGAACTATGTATAATTTCTCATCCCTACTTGCAAATGTTTCCTTCCACAAATCAGTTACCTATTTTAAATAAATAAATAAATGGATTAAAATTTGCCTTTTCCTTCAAAACCACATGGAGAAATCATTAAAAAAAAAAAAAAAAAAGGTAATTTGGGGAACGCATACTAGATTGCAGATTTGAAGCACAGTTAGGTTTACTCATTGATTAGTCCTTTAATCTGCAGTCTACTTTATTTTTTTTCCTCTCTTCCCATTTTGCTTTCCCTGCCCTCTAACGTGAGACTGAAAGGTTTTTCCACTAGGGTGCTTGTTGATGAAATGTGAGATTTCTGTAATCAGAACAAAGGTGGGAAGGAAACATCCCTTTTAATAACCTATATCCAGCCAAGATGAAGTCTGAAAAACTGGTGACTTAAGTGTTAATTCCCCAGTGGAAGGGCTGCTTCTTTATCCTCTGCCTATGGGTGCGAGGGCAAAGGCTGATAATTGGACAAACTAGAAACTTCAGGGATGTGAAAGAGGAACAGGTGAAAATGTAGCTGATCATTATCTTCAGCAACCAGATGCTCCTAAAACACATCAAAAGAGGGCAACACAGGGCTTCTTGCTCAGAGGGAGTAGAGTAGGTTGTCTTCTGCCAGGAGAAAGTGATATGCATCTACGTTTAACTGTTTTCGCTCTGCAAAATTTATGACCTTTTACTTGTCAAACAGGATGAGACCCAATAAACCAAGTAATCATTTTGCTTTTAGTCCTGCATATTTTTTGTTTCCTTGTTTGTTGTTGTTTTTGGAAAGCTGAGTTAACTAGGCTGCAGCTGAGATAGCTGAATCTCGATTACTGCACAAGGTGCTTCCTTTACCAGACTCTGTAGAACAGGATAAAAGTAAGACTCTGCCTAATGCAAATGTTCATACCTGCTATTGCAATTTAGAAGAACACAGATCTACTCTTTCTAGTTTCCTACCTTGTCACTTGATTTTCCTTTCTCTCTTCCCAAAGTTTTAAGTACAAAGTAAAATCCTTTGAAAAGAGTTAACATTTGTCTTGTTTTACTGTTTCAGACTAGAAACACAGTTGATCTATACAGTTGCTGCACAACACATGCTGACAGAAAAATCCTAATGAAAGATGATAGCAATTAACAAGAGTTATCAGTGTTAAATTCCTGTGCCAGCGTGAGAGAACAGATTTCTGTCTGATAACCTGAAAAGAACAATATCCAATTTGTAAGCATTATCCACCCTCTTGTAAGCTCTAGAGCTATAGGTTTTTCTCTGAGATCATTTTAAAGCAACAACCGACACTTTTCTAAAATCCTGGTCATGAATTTTCATTTGGACTTTTTAAAAATGAGATATTTGTCCTCACATGCTATCTCTGTGGTGAGTGAAAGTGGGCAGATTTCCTGAGAGCACACCTTGGCTTTCTCAATGTTGACAGTGGGATGATATGAGAAGTGTGATAAAAAAGGAAAGACTTAGCAAGATGACTTAATGCAGATACCTATGACTCTTTTTACTGAACCAGGCCTAAACTTTAATAGAGATGTTGTCACCACTGTTTGAAAGACTGATCTAACACTCCAGTTCAAATAGGAACTGGACAGGCTAAGTAGCTAATTGCCATTCTTGGCTGGTGCTCCAGTACACTGACTTCAAGATGAAAAACAATGTCATTGAACTGTAAAACATCTCAAAAACAACAAACAAGCAAACAAAAAACACCACACTTAGTTAATTACTCTGACTCATACCAACAAAAGCAAGAAAACATAGAGGCAAAGAACTCTCCCTAGTCTGATTTTTCTATGTTGTGTCTAGGTACTGCAACATTTTCTAATACAACAAAATGTTCACTGAAGAGCCATGATGTATCTTTGCCTCTGGGAGGTGAGCTAAGGGAAACTCATATATTAAGTTTCTAGTTCTAACAGAATTCAAGTACAGATGAACCTGTCACTATACTGTGAAGGAACAGTACAGGTTCAAGCCAAGTAAACTTGGCTTTCTTTGGCCGGGTTTCAATGAGTACTGCAGGCAAATTTGCTACGTAGGGTTTCCCAGCTCCAAGTTGTACAGAGATTGACTCAAAAAAATCAGACCAGCCCAACTAAGGCCAATCACTTTGGTTATGAGCCCATGGAGATGCCCAGCTCTTTTCTGTCTTCTGGTAATTTTTGGTACAGACAACCTGGGGTGGACCTACCTCTCTTTCTGGAACCTTTATTTATGGTGTCTCAGGGATGTTCATCTCTCATTTGTTTTTGAAAAAGGTCCAACAAAACTGCTCTGCTGTCTCTCAGGTTATTAGCTGCCACTAATTACTCATGCACACTTTTGGCAGCTGCATTAATTATCTGCTGTCACTATACTCCAACATCATTGACAAATTCTGATACAGAATTGAGAAATATTCTTTAATAGCTCAAAGATAACCAAGGCTTTGTCTGTACTCATGAAACATTCACCCAGAAATATAAGGAAATATATTAAACATCAGAGAAAGGGAAGAAGAGAAACTACTTGCTGTTTTAGCAGGGATTTATTTTGAACTTTCTGTTCTGTTTTCATCAGCCTTATTTGAGCACGGAATGCTCAGAAGCCAGCAGTGCTTTCAAGAATCAGAAAGAGCAATTAAATTAATGGTTTTGTCAGAGCAATAATAATTATGTTATTACTATATAACATAGCAGTATCTAAAAGCTTCAGCCAAGAACATGGCCTCATTTTGTTAACCCTTGAAAAAAACTTAATGATATTTCCTCACTCCACCCTCCACACCACCCCCAAATGTAAATGGATGAAGCAAATAATATTTCAGAAAGGAAGCTGTTATCCCTATTTTATAAATAAAGGAATGAACAATAGCCAGATAAGATGAGCTACCCAAAGTCACAGGAAACCTGTGGCAAAGTAACTGAATATTTTTCCCCCAAGCCATATGCCCTAACTACAAACTCATTCTACTTTTCCAGGCAGTAAGAGTTTCATGTCATGCCACTTCTGGTAAAATATGCAGACTTTATGAAAAGCAGTGATTTTTAATTTACTGATGGATTTATAAACATGTGAATCCTCTGTGTACAATTTGTTGGAAATATTTAGAAATAACTAACATCGAAAATAACCAAATTTTCACTACAGACATAATCTATATAGTATTCAGATATGCATTTTAATTCAAAAATATAAAATTTATAAAATTAAAATATGTTTAAATAATATTTACTTTTTTTTTTTTTTTTTTTTTTTTTTTGTAGAGCTGTAAATGAAGATTTTTAGTGACTGTGTCATGTGCTGGTGAAATGTCTTCATCAAAATGCACGAACATTTGTGCTCTAACAACCCTGTCAAAAGAACATCATGGTGATCATTTGGCAACACGTATATGTTGTCTGATGAACTTTGCTATAATTAATTATTACTGCTAATGAACATTTGATTAAATTCATTTCCTAAAATATACAAATGATTAAGTGAGAATATGAGAAGATTTACTGCACATATTGATAACAGTAAATTCTATGTGACATTTTCCTGTGTTTGATATAATGAAATAGTAAAATTATATCCCTTTAAAAAATAATTTCAAGAGAACCTTTTGGAAAGCTCTTTTCTCATATACATACAACCTTCTGGGTAGAAGTCATTTGAATGAGCTCAAGATAACCACAGTGCTGACCCCTGTGATACATTCCTGTCACTATAAAATGCTGCAGAAGAATATTAGTAGAACAGAAATGATGCCAGAGTGGTGCATAGTAATAGGAGTTTTTGTCTTCAGTTCAAATTCAGGGCTTAGCATAAGAGAGCTTCGTACCTCTTGAAACACTGGTTGAAATACAGAACACTTGTCACATGTCCTACGTTTTTAATTTAAGTTGACCCTCTACATTGCATACTGAACAACAGTTTTGTATCAGAAAAAAAAAAAATGCTAAGAGAAAGCTGATTTCACTGAAATCAAAACATATACAAATAAACAAGCTGAAACAACTCTGTTATTTATCTCTTACATTACAATATTAAAATATTGAACTGATGCCAGGAGTCAATTTGTTTTTGGTTCAAAATATTGATTCTAAGTCTGTACTAGGTAGATTTTTTGGGTTATAATTCTGTAAAGAAAATTAATTTGCTAATATTCTATTTTACAACACATAATGCAAAAATGTTTCCTTGCTCTCTAAGACTGCTAGAGGAAAGAGAAATCTCTGTCATACTAGTTATTGCAGCACAGCTTCTCCTAATGATGGTGGTGATTTTTGGAATGTGATGGTAAAACACAAACCCTGGCAACCATATTCTCTTTCTTTACCAAGTGAGTTTATGTAAGCAAAGATCTCACTCAGTGTAGTTTTGTACCTTGCCTCTATGGTGTCTTAAATATTAATATTTAAAATATTATTAATTTCCTATAATATTCCTAGTTACTATATGTGTCAGAGAAATAGAGCAGTAGTCATATCTGTATCTACAAGGAGAGCTGAAACAAGATATAAGAAAAAAGTGCCTTGAGCATCTCAGTTAGTAAAGCCATCTCTTACTGGTTTGAGTATTCTTTTTAGAAAAGTGAAGAACAAAACCAGAAAAAATCTTTCTCTCTTCTTGGTGGATCACATAGTCTATTTGGGGGTGTAAGGTAGAAAAGTATATGCAGAAAGATACTGTGATCACATAGACTGCTACGCTTTAGGAAATCAGACTAAAGTGACTTTCTTTCTGTGGTATCTGGATGGCATGTCAGATTGAATATATGAATATTATTCCCTCTGTAGTACTAGCTGAAGCTTAGCTTGCATGGCTGCTCAAGATAATAAGTGGATATAATCCTACATTTGGCTTTCAGTAGTGTCAACAGCATCCTGTTATCTTGTTTGATGCTAGCACTAATGTGAAATAAACTAAATTTCAGAAGTAAATCAATACTCATTTTGACAATAAATGAAAATTATTAATAACTGCATTTCATTAAAAAAAAAAAAAAAGTACAAATGTAATCCTCAAGAAAATGTGGAGTAGAAGTAACAGTATAATGACATATAGGACACCACTTTCAGTAGACAAACATGTTTTTGACTTAATTTTGATTTCTTACTTCAGTAAGAATGCTGAACTTTCTGCATGAAAACATTGCAATTTAGGTACATTGCAAAGTTCATAAGCTTAAATTGTTTTTATAATAAGACTATAATTTATTCTTCTAATGAGCCTAAAGCCCACAAAAAAAAAGTCAAAGATTTTTTCAACATCAGCAGTTTTGCCACTTCACTAGGAATGTGACTCCTTAATTTTTCACACTGCCACCAATACTTTGTACTTATATAAGAACTCCTTGCTGAAGTTTCGAAATCATTTAAAAGTATCAGCAATTTATTTTTGTGCATCACTCTTCATGTTAGAGGATACAGAAAAGAAACTTATTGTTAAACTGTTTGCCTTAAGTTGCACAAGAACATTGACGGTTAATAGAAGCAGAATTCAGATTTTGACTTCTTGTCACAAACTTTAGCTGCCACTGTATTCTAAAATTCCAATTCAGGAAATAAGAAAAATAAATAAAATAAAATAAAATAAAATAAAATAAAATAAAATAAAATAAA
>NC_048900.1:18618427-18729830 GCF_011077185.1 Oxyura jamaicensis | reverse complement strand
AAATAAAATAAAATAAAATAAAATAAAATAAAATAAAATAAAATAAAATAAAATAAAGACTTTGAAGTTAATCAACACATAGATATGAATGCTTCTCACAGATCTACCTTTAGTTTCTAGCTGTCCCTCTTTGGGTGTGTGATGATGTTCTGCTAGCTTTAAGATTAAATTATTGTTGTCAGTGTCAAAACACAAATCTCTTACTCATATATAGATAGAGTTTTCCTTTTTCTCTTCCACGCATCCTCATGATTTCGTGTTAGTATACAAGATCCGTATTATTTCAAGTTCAGTATAAAGAATTCTTCTGCTTAGAAAAATGATGTGTGTTTATCACAAATATTACAGCCTTCTCATATGACACATCTTTAAAGATTTATATAAACTCGATTATTATGGGGTAAAGAACCCAGAAATTACTGAAGTACTTTAATTTTCCGCACAACATTTCCACACTCATTTAGCTAAAGGATGTAACAGCTATTGACATACTAACTGTGGATCAAGAGGGTTCTTGTAGTTATATCTCTAATTCTGTCCTCTCAAACCTAGCAGGAGATTTGAATTAATCATACTGGCATCAATGATATAAACAGGCAATTCATCTTGCATCATTCAATAATCTTCAGTAAATGATTAATACACTTTTAATCACAGAATACCTGGTATCCTTCCAGTCAATACTTCTCGTGAGCTTAAAAAGATACATTAGTGCAAGCTTCAGATCTCATTCTGTTGTGTTAGATCCAATTGAAAATATCTTGGTTTTACTTTGGTAGTAAATTTAGTGACTGAATGTTTTTAACCCAGAGAGAAATGATTGTGCAGTATTTTGCTGATTTTCTTCCAGTGGGAACTAATTGAATATAGAAAATATATTGGTATTTTTGTTAATGGAATCTTTATGAGGTTTAACACATCCAAACTAAACAACTTTCTGTGAATTTGGGGTGAGCATGGCGTCATTCTTTCTTTAGGGCATAGCAACATTATTTCAGGGAAGTTTGTCAGTCATCCATCATCAATGCTCTCCTTGGAGGTTATCATGCATCATGGAGAAAGGGCCTGCCCTCTCCTTACCAACAATATTTGCCTTGAAGGAGAAAATGCCTCCTCCCCACAGCTCTAACTTTCTTTCTCTGACAAATCCATAGTCCAGCAGGAAGTGGCAAGGTGCCTATCGCTGCCCTTTTTGAATATCAGACCTCTGGGCACTTCAGCTTGCTACTATACCATGAGAAATGTAGGATGAGGCAGGAGACAGTGTAGCTGAAATGTCAAAGGTTTGAGTTCAATTTGGTTTGAAGGCTGGCTAAAGGCTCAGATCACTTCTTATTTTAACCAAACTACTCATAATACACATTGTCACTTTGGTGGATATACAGGCTGTTGAATTTGACTGGTGCATACAGAAACAGTTTCCACCCTAGGTGCAGAAAAACACTGTCTTTACTAGAGAGTAAAAATGTGTTTTTTTTTTGTTTGTTTGTTTGGCTGGTTGTTGTTGTTGTTGTTGTTTTGTTTTGTTTTTAAACTAATTCCATATTCTTCTCTATTTCTATTTGGTCCTGATTAAAACACAACTATGAAAATACATATCTATCAGTCTTCACTTTTTAGTGACAACATTCTTTCTCAGAATACCTTAAACTGAGAAACACATACATATTCTGTTATTTCCTGAAGATTTTTTTTGTTCTTCATGGTTATTCTCTTCATTAATTTCAAGTGTCTATTTACGTCCCTAACACAGTGGATTACTTGAATCAAGCTTCTCAATGCTATAACAATACTGAAGTTAATGTGAATATTTTGCTTTCTACTTAAGGAATATGGTCTGCTTTTCATAGCATTTGGGGATTTTTTTGTTTGTTTGTTTGAATAGGTGATGTGAAACCAAACACCTTTTAAGTAACACATACACACTTAGAGAATTTTATTATACTACTGATCAGTGAACCTCTTCATTTGAGCCAAAATTCTATTTATATTTTGAGAACTTTTTAAAAAAAAAATATTAAAAAAAAAATATTATAAATTCCCTATTTATTTATCATGCTCATTACTATGCACTTTTATTGTTAATATGTAACTAGCATCCTGTAATTGTGTAATTGGGATGGTTTTATTCACAGACTGAGTCAGAGGAAATATTTCCATTTGGAACATCTAATAAATTGCCAAGAAAATAATCAGGTCCCTTTGTTGTATCCAATATTTTCTCTCAAATCTGTCCCATATTAAAAAAAAAAAAAAAAAAAAAAAAAAAACTTTGAAGTATCATCAGTGCGCAATGACATTCTATTGGAAACTGGAATATGCCCAATTTTTTCCCACTGGTTAGCAGCAGGATTTTACTGACCAGGCAAAAAAAAAGTGAGAGGAAAAATACATTTATTTCTCTGCCATAACATCAAATAATTCAGAAATGTTCATATTACAGCATATTAGACTCTATTCTGATATTCAGTTACACCCAATAATGAATCTAAGACTTTTTATTGAAGTGCCCATAGCTATTCTCACAAGAGAAGCAGTCCTCTCGTATAATCTCTTCAATTTATCTTCTCTATCTCATATATGGTTGATAGTAATATGGTTGATTCCACCCTCCTTGAAACTTAATCAGATATTTTATTTGACATCTAACACACATCAACAAAATCTACATTAAATGTCATAGCTATTGAAACTTTCAGCTTGAGGTTAACACTTCTCAATATATCTAATTTGGCAGTGTCACTTATAAGCTAGGCTGTCTGGACACAAGTGGAGAAAACAGTACATACACATCAGGCAAGCAGGATCCCGTTTCTCTTGCTGCCTGAAGCGCTCAGAAAAAACTCATCCTGGAATCAGTGAAAGCCTCATCTCTTGTTCAGCTGATGACAGAGAGCTGGGAAGATGACAAACGTGACCACCCATGGATATTGCTGATGGGAATGCAATACTTGAGCCTATTAAGTCATTTTTAATGATGTTAATACTTCTTTTAGAGCAGCTGTTGTGTATTAAAATGAAGTCAGGTAAAACAAAGAAAATTTTCTGAGTGTCATGGGCTCGTACAAGTTCTGCTAGACAAGGTAAGGCTGCTGCATTGCAAAGGCTAACTGCTGGTAATACTTATTCTTGCGGACCTAGCTTTTATTTTCTGTCTCTCTCAAATATACAAATGATTAAGAAAAAAATGGAAAGATTAAGACAGAAAGTTTCTCCTGCCTTCCTTTTATATTATTAGCTTTCTAAAAAATAGTTCATTGGCTTTAAATAAAAAATGTAAGATTGGGTTTCTAAGACTGTGTTCAATATATATCTTTTCCTCATATCCTGTAGCATATTCTCCCTCTCAGCATTTGTTTCTCCTTGTGGGACCAGCACTGCTTTATATTCTCAGAGATTCACACAGAGATTCCAGAGACTTTTCCAAATCTTGTCTGATTTATCACCATCTCATATAGACCAGTAGTGCTGAATAACTAATATTCATGGCAAAGTCTAGAGCAGATACATCTTCTACTTTGCTAAACTCTTTTGCAGTCTTAGCTCTCAATATTTTTTATTAGCTTGAACAATTTCACTCTGAACTGCCAGACAGATTCTTCCTACAAGCACTTTAGACACCTTCATTACCTTTCCTCTCTTTCAAACTGACATTAACTAAAAATGATTTTTTACTCCAAAATTTATTTCAATCACTCTATCAAAATAGACTATTCACTCTCCAAATTCCTATTTTGTGTTATTGTTGCTTTTTAACATCTTGAATACTAGTCTATAACACAGACTAAGTATGTTTCACAATTATGGACTGACATTTATTAATGTGTTATGATGGCAAGGAATCCCTCAATAATCATTGCCTAGTTCTGTTTTTTGTTTGTCTGTTTGTATTATTATTATTATTATTATTATTATTAATGTACTTTTAGTAGTAATAGGTTTATTCATTTGGTATAGCCAGAAGTGCACTTTTAACCATGGTTTCCAGGAAAATTAAGTCAGACAGTCATGTATTCCAGCTTTGCAGAAAGATGGCATCTTTACTCACCATTTTTTTTTAAGGTTTCCAAAAATCTTTTAAATGTTCACAGTATCCCATTTATTCGTTTCTGAGCTTCACATTTCACACTTTCATAGTTAAGAGCTTTGAATGTATTTTCAGCAATATAATACATATCATCAACTTACATTTTATCGTATTCTTTCCTTTGATAACCATTTTCCTTGGAGCTCCCCTTCATTTGCTTACACTTTAATTAGCTTAAGTTCCATAAGACCTCCAAATCATTGGAACAGATGTAAATGCTCACATGAGATGATGCAGCCATGTGCTGTGCTTCTCCAAGCAGCATGTTTCTCTTGGTGGTGTATTTAAAGAGGTTTGATCATGCTTTTAGATTTTAGTGTATGAATGTACTAAAATGCAGAGATGGCATCTCCCTGGGTAATCTGGTATTCTTTATTTGATATACAGTGCACTCCATTTGGAATCCCTTCATCTCATCACCTACACTATTTCTAAAACAAGTTAAAGGCCATTTCTGATTAATATTCTTCAATTCCAACCAAACTGGAGCAATGAAACAATGGTCTGCATGAGTGCTGGAACTGTTCTTCTACATTATAACCAAACTACTGACATACCTACATACCTAGTATTCCTGTTTCTTCCCTTCTTATCTTGCAGTATATATGAAGAAAGAGAGTCACACTTAAACTATCCAGCTGAAAGAGCAAACTGGAACAAGCCCTTTACTGCTCCCTCATATAGCTGAAATACACAGAATTTGATTACATGGAGCTTGATGTAGCCAGAGCTGCAGCCAAGGAGGAATAGACGGAGGATGCCAAAAGAGTGCAGTGTTGCCAAAAGGGCTCTCAGCACCCAGTGACACTGCACCCAGGAACTTCTTGTATCAAATACCTGGAAGGAGGTTGCAAAGAAAGAACAGGCTTCAGAGCTGTCAGGAAATAAAAGCTCCGAAAGAAGCAAACTGAACTCCATACTTTGCTATCCCACCTGTAGTTGTAGTCTGCTTGTCTGATGTTTGCCTCATAATAGTTAGGAGGTAGTACAAAATCTTTCTAGGATACAAAAAAAAATATAAAAAAAAAAAAAAAAAAAAAAAGGTTCAGTCTTCCTAAAATTTATAAGAAATGGGCCATTTTCTTTTCAGCACTGTATATCTGTTCTATCTGAGGCAAAAATCTCAGTATTTCATTGCTGGAGCCATTTAGTTTATTTTATTTATTTTATTTAGTTTATTTTATTTTTTCACATCTCAGTCCCCATTTTGCCACTTATTGGTGAGTTCATATGTTTATATTGGCTGCAGCAATATTATTCCATCTGAGGAGGAAAATCATGGAAAATATTTGTATATGAAATGCCTGTAGCACTTAAAGAAGGCCCCTTCTATCAGCCACCCAAGGAGCCTATATCCGTATAGATCCATCTTTGGGCATATACATGAAAGCATGGTTTTACAGTAATATTTGGAGCAATTATACTGTGCCAAACTCAAAGGTGGTATAAGCAGGTGTAGTTCCATTGACTTGACCACTTAACCACTTGTGGGCTTACTATACTTAATTTCAAGGTTTAGTAATACTGGCGCCAAAATAGAAGCCTGTTTTATCAGTTCTGAAAATGTAGCATTGTTAAGTTTCTGGCAAAGGCTTCTGGTGTCCTGCACACTAACCCTGTAGCCTGATAGCCACACCACGGCTATTTGTCGTGCTGGGTACAGTGACAGTTGGTGTAGTGTGGATGTGCTGAAACACACTCTGTGAAACCTCTCCCTTAGTCTTCCCTCTCTGGCTTCAGGAAATTAGAAGTACCTGAGACACTGTATAATAAAGGTTGTACAGGGGAATTTTCACTCCTAAATAAAATATTTGTTCTGCGAGTAAACACCTGTCACCAGGAGTATATTCTTTTTATGAAATGAGAGTGAAATGGAAACAAGTAATGGTTTTAAACATCAGATGTTACTTTCCCATTGAGAATCCAAAATGTTTCTGTTGGTTAGGATTGTTGTAGGTGATTATCTACACAGAAGGAACAGGACAGCCTTGCAGAACATTCATAACTAAGAGGAATATAACTGGAAACCTGTGAAGCTCATATGGATTCTAGTCTTCCAGGGCTGCTTTTTGTAGATTATCACTAGTCACAAATCGGCTTTAACAGGAACCATGTTATCACTTGCTTTCTCTTCATAACCCATTTCCATGCCTCTAAGAGATCATAGAATCACAGAATCATTAAGGTTGGCAAAGATCTCCAAGATCATCTAGTCCAACCATCCCCCTACTACCAATGTCACCCACTAAACCATGTCCCTAAGTACCAGGTCCAACTTTTCCTTAACCCCTCCCCCAGAGATGGTGACTCTACTACCTCCCTGGGCAATCCGTCCCAATGCCTGACTGCTCTTTCTGAGAAAATGTACCTTAAAGCACAATACTGAGGAGAACACTATATCCAAAAGGCTAGTAAGATACAACAGAGTTCAAAGGAAAAGAACAATTTGGGAAAATCATTGTTCTTTGTTGCATAACTAAGTAAACATGTTGCTATAAAATATCTTCATGTCTACTAGTCACGGAATAAAATCTCTCAACAACTAAGTTTGCAGCTACTTTTTTGAAGTAATGTTAGTAACTTGCTGGAAACAATCTGACTTAATTCTTTCTAAATACAAGAAAATGGCAATAATTACACCAACTGTGAGTAAGAAATTGCTGGTAATCACTAGAATACAATAAGCAATGTATTAACATTTTTCCAACAATTTTTAAAAGTGTGATTTTTCCCTGTCTCGTTCCAGTACTTTACTTACAATATTTCATCATGTTACTAAGAGATCTAGTCTCACTTCTCCAATTGGACTTGGTCCTGTATTGTGTTCTGTGGCCATGTTCATGAAATGTATGTTCCTGTGTGCCTACACATGGTGATTTACATATGTTATAACTCCCAATTATGAGTTAATATAGCTTTGAAACTGTGGTTCAAATTAATCTCTTCTTGCTGTTGACTGCACCTTACTGGTCTATTTAGTGTATTTTTTTTCTGATTCCACAAGCAACTACCTTTACCGGGCCTAGTTCTAAGCTAGCCATATTAAAAAATAATAATAATAATAAAAAAAAAAAAAAACAGTAAATGAAAGATTATTTCACATCTAATTCCTTCGTAAATGTGTGTACCTCTGATATAAAGAGCTGGGTTCTAATTTACTAGAAAGCAGTGGCTTGATCTTGGTGCTATGCTGGGCACTGTGCCAACCCACAATTTACTGCTGGCCTATATTAATGATTTGTGAGGTAACAAAGTATACCAGTTCAAAATTCCAGGAAAGCTATAAGGACTTTGCAGGGACAAAAGATATCTGTAATTCTTAATCATGATTCTTTCATGGTTACATCCAAAATCAATATTGTTTTTCTCATTATTAAGAGAAGAAAAAAATGAAATACCAAAATAATACTAAGACTTAAGCTATAGCACCATGTTTTTATTGGCAGTATATCATATTGAAAATTATTTTAAAAATTCTGAGCAATTTGTAAAGTGCATTATAACATGCAACATGATACTGCATATATATCTATATATCTACTGTACATGATGTCCACACAGATATAATTTCATCATGATGAGATAAACAGAACTTTCCACAAGAATTCTTCATATGCTGCTCAAAACACAACTTCTGCTGTACAAGTGGTATTTCCTACACGGAGATTTAATAAGAAGTGTTGTTTTAATGACAGCAATTTACATTAAACTGTTCAGGAACAAAGTTCAAAATCTGATGGGCAAAGACATATAGACAAGAATTCAACCAGTCAGTGACATTTCATTTGTAGTTAAGAATAGTATTTTGACCGAGTTTTTCATCCAATTTTCATATAAATAGACACAAATTTACCATCCATAATCGTATATACTTACCCTGGCAAAAACCACCACCATAACAACAAAACACATAAGGATAAATGAATGCAATAAGCTGTAATAAATTAAAGCTTTTTTTTTTTTTTTTTTTTTTTTTTTTTTTTCCCTATATCAACAAGCCAGGAACTATTTAGTCAGCTGTTTGTTTGAACCTGGCATAAATTGCTTTCTAGGTGTAACTCTACATATTTAATTTTACATAGTCTGCCTTTTTTAGCATTCAGTCCACATAACACATGCTGACTGGAGATGTTGAGGAAATGCAGCTTGATTTTGCATGTTATGAACCACAAATCAAAGTGATCCTCATGCTTCCTAAGAAGCCAATCCTTGATGAGCACGCTTTGCTCTGCCGTCTCAAACTGGTGGAAATGAAACAAACAAACAAACAAACAAAACACACAACAATAGAGGCATGCATGGTCACCATTCTGCATCACAGCATGGCTACAATGAGTTGAGCTTCCACTGAGATGTTTCCACTTCACCTTTTGCAGAACAAAGATGGTTCACCTTGCCTGCAGATTGCCTTCTACACTCTGTTTAGCAGTGCAGGTAGTCTCCAAAACAATGGCACAAAGAGCTTTATCAAAAAGCCTTATTGCAACTGCAAAATATTTAACTAAGAGGTTAAAAGTTTATGAAGTTGTGATTAAGTATGTAAAATGTAGCACATTATAAATGTATTATTACAGATTTTATTATCAACAGTAAATTAAATTGGAATACATTAACATAAAACATGTTAAACAAAGACTGAAAAAAAAAAATGGTTACTAGTCAGGTCCTTAAAAAAATAAATAATTAAAAAAAAAAAAAAAAAAAGGCTGTCAAAGGCAGCAGAAATTGCATTTATGATGCCTGGAAGAAGAAATGGTTCCATTTGCATGGCAGTTTGGTTACAAAATGAGTTTTAAATGGATGTAAATTCAGACTGTAGCAGATCTTATAATTCTAATACAAATAAAATTTACAGTGCAGTTAAGCCAGGATTTTTGAGATCAGAATGAGGTGTTGGCAAAGTTAAACTCTGTTATTCAGTGATGCAGTATACCAACTTATTTAAATCCCTATCACTGCTCAAGGCTAACGTCTGATTTGTGGGTCAGATTACTTTGACATGAGTTTTCTATGAATCTTTAAATAAAGGTTTGTTTCTATTTTGGGTGGATGGGAGGAGAAAAATGAGTAGAGAACGAGTTTGTGAAATGCTGTAAAAAATACTAACTTCCATACTTTTATTGTTGTTTCTATGTATATAAAATGTCAGGATAAATTTTAATCAGTGTGCTTTGCTAACAAGCAAGATAAATTAGACTGCAGGACTGGACGACAGGTATGTGCTCAATGAATCATGGTTAGTAATTTTTACATATAGTTTAATCACTATATTTAACAAGTTAATAGAAGGTTACTTTTAAAAGAAATTGTCCTTATAGGTAATAGTTGAATCACTATGTATGAATCATGATGTAAGAATGATAGACCTTAAGGAACATGATGTCTTTCCTAGGACTATCCTACTAAAAGAAATCCCCTTTATTAATATATGGACTATGACCTGCCAGACTAAGATGTATATGTGATTATACATGTATTTATATATTATATAAATTGCTAGATGAGGTTCTGTTATTTTTCTTTGTGCTTCTGAGTACAAACAGGAAAACATAATCTAGGAGGAACTATCAATAAAGAATATAGTCCCTTATTGCACTTGGAACTTCTCAGGCTATTTCTAGTCATTGCTTAATCAGCATGATTGGTTGCTTTTCTACATTTTAAGGCACTGAGATTCCCAGCTCTGTTGATACTACATGGAAAAGCTAGCATTTAACAAATGGTCTAAATTCCTTTTGGTCAAGGCACAGCTAAACCTTACTGACCTTGGTGCTCTGGTGATGAATGCCATTGTCTAGACACCTTCTGTCCTGAAATTGTAACCCAAATAAAAAGAAAATCTCTAACAGCGACTTTAGCTAAAATAAATAAATAAATAGATACACAGATACATAAATAAATAAATAAATAAAAGAAAAGAATCCACATTCAGATATTATCTCTAATGTATTTTCAGCAAGATTCAGTACAAATCCTGAATTTTAAATGTTCAATGCCATGCTTTTCTGTGTCTCACTACCTGCTGTTCAATATTTGTACACTGGTAGATCCAAAAGTCTGCTCAAAATATCTAGTATATTTCAGATAATGCAAAGTGAGGCACCTTTCCTGAGGAGAAGGAGGAGTCACCCCCACAGAGGGTGACTGTTTTGGCTCAGTAACCCAAGTAAAATGGGCATCCTTTTATTGAGCCCAGAAAGAATATGAGCCTACTAAGGAAATGCTTCCAAGGAGAAGGTTTTCAGAAAATTTTTAAAATGTTAAAGACTCTCTAATGCCATGAAACAGGCCATCACAATGGATCTTTAGTTGATCCAGATCTAGGATTCTTTTGTAATTCACACATTACTCAGAAACAAGCTGTGTATGATGAGAAATTAAAGAGAAAAAGCAACTTTGTGCTCCTTACAAATATGTTCCAAGTAAAAAACATAAAAACAGATTGCAAAACACATTTAAGTTCAGAAGTTGCAGACTTCCAGAGAGACACACAGATAGAGACTTGTAAAATAAAAGTACTTTTGGTGGGTAATTATCTTAATTGGCTCCTTTTTTTAAGATCAACTTGTGTTGCTTTTTTATGATTTTTCTTTCTATTTAGTCTCCTAGTATAGAGTCAGAAAATGACTTTTTAGAACACAGTGATTTAGTATATTCATATAATTTTCCGGATTTGCATTTTCAGATCAATGTATGCGCTATGTCTTTTTTTTTTTTTTTTTTTTTTTTTTTTTTGTCTAGCTTATCAATTGCCTCAAATAGCTTACTATTACAGATTTTCAGAGAGGTAAAAGATTTGTGAGTTACAACAGGAAGAAGCAAGATGCATATGAAAGTTTAAGTTCCTCATTTTTACTGAAGCTTAAAAGGATGAACGTTGTTTGATGAATGAAAGCTATTAATATGTCTTCTTTTTGTTGAGACACCAAACCACCAACATAAGAAGTCATTAAATCTATATTTATCACAAGAGTGTAACTCATTTCCTCATCAATTTGAGCATTCTTGCCAATTTGCTATATGTTTAGAAGAACATAAAAACTATTGAAAAAATATTTTGTCTATTTGACTTTTATTTAGTTTTGATTTTCTCGCTTGAGTTCACCAAAACTTTAACTTTCTAGCAAACCAATTTCAGACTCTAATCATGGTCATTCTCTAATGTAGCAGTGAACTTGTTACCATAAACTGCTTTAGATGTGCACACACTTTAGTGTGATCAAAAGATTGAGAAGCGTGTTTTGTTGTTGTTGTTTTGTTTTGTTTTATTGAGAAGACATTTTCACATTCATTTAAACTGAAATCCTTTAGGGATTCTAGAGGCAGGCACTATACAAGTAGTTGCATGTTTTTTTTTTTGTTTGTTTGTTTTTGTTTTTGTTTTTCTTCTTTATATTTGTAACAAGATCACAGAAAAGACTTTTTAATGTTAGCTAATCATATTTTTAAATGATTGTTGCAATTTTTATTTTTAATTCAGTCATTCTCAAAGAGGGACTTATAAATCACAGAGGTCAGCAGAACCTCCTAGCTAACTTTCTAGTAACATCTTTGTATACAGCTCTAACTTCTCTCACTCATCACATCTGTAAGTCTTAACTTGATTTTAAATAAATGCAAATTAGTTTTACAGAACTCAGTTTTGGTAAGACGAAATTTTCTACGGTCCTGTATTAATAACCAAAACACCTGATGAAGAGAGTATTTTTACTCTCGTGAAATTTCTGAAAAAAAAATCATCACATTTTATAGATATTTTTTAGAAAGCTTGTAAGAAAAAAAAAATAGATGATGTAAATGAAATATTAAATCTTTTTAATCTTTCAACAGATTACTATAAACAATACCTTTTCCTAAAATACAATTTTTTTCATTATATCTGTTGACTTAACAATAGTATTTTCTTGCCATATATGTTCTTTAAACTTCTCTGGGGATATGTGTGACCACAGATTTTATGTTAATAAAATAGTCTTAGCTTTTGTCTATATATCTTCCCCTATCAGGTAATTTTTCCTTCCACTTGTATCCATTTAACCCTTTCATTATTTCAAAACTTAAAGTATGTCTTTTTTCATTCTGTTTACCAAATTTTACCACTTAGACCAGAAAAGTGTAATGGAAATCAAACTTTCCATTTACATTTAATATCAATGCTATTTTCCAGACCAAGAATAGATTATTTGCCCACCATTATGAAAGCCCTGATCTAATGAAATATGCATATGCATACAGAGAAGACAGCAAGTCAACATAGGTGTGCACCTTCAAGTTGAAAAGCAAAAGTTCTTTGTGAAATGTCTGGTTGCAGCTGAGATGTTTGTGTCAGCACTACAGATAAATGGACAAAGACCTTCCAGAAAATTTATAGTACTAGCAATTCAAGTGATAACTTTCAGAGCTAGTTGTCATTCAAGAGTCTTTGGTTCGTTCTGTTTTTCTTAATTATTAATTGCATGGTAATGGTATCAACTTCCCTGTATATCAGTCTGAAAATTTATGTCATTTAAATTATAACAATGTTGTTACAAGACTCAATTACAGCCAAATTCTGACAATGAATCGAGTGGCCCAAATGAGTTTATTGAGTACTTCCAGTGACCCCTTGTAGGAAAAGGTGCTATTAACATCAGGAAAAGTGCCTCAATTGATTCCTCAGTGTTTAGGAGATCATTTGAAATCCCCAGGTGATAGATAAATGCAAAGTTATATGTCTGTTATGTATCATCCATACAGACTACAAGAAATAATTATCATGCATAGGGGTTCACTAGCATGCACCCTGCCTCCCATTGACTTCATTAAGTCCCTGTGTGGCAGCAAGAGGCTGTAATTTGCAGATTCTTCTGAAGAACTGGGTCTTTACAAGATAATCTCAGCATACATCATGTTTTCACCAATGAGTTTGATGGAACATAAAACAAAATTGTGGTGACAAGCAAATCCATCAATGGCACACCCAGTAGATTCCAATTACGTTAATTAGAGTAGACTTTCTAATGAGTGGAATGTCAAACACTGGATCCATGCCCAATGCTAATCATTCATTCATTTTGCTGCTGGTTCTAATTCACATTATGCCAAGGAGGTTTCATGCATTCTGACACCAAACTATGAGCAAAGTGCTTCTGCTTTTAGAAATAGAAACAGAAGTACAAACACAAGTTTGACATACTAATTAAATGTGCCAGGGTGCAAGATATATTGCTAAATGTCAGTCTTTCCCTATAAATGTTGGCATCAGCCAAAGCACAGAAAGAGTATAAAGAAGTATTTAGAATAATTCTGTGGCATAAACAAGATAGTGACAGTAACTATCCTGTTATTCTTAAAAGTCTAGTGAAGTCCAAATAATAAGGAAAAATCTTGGAGGTAACCTTATTATATTAAAAGGGTGCTGAATTAGCAAAGGGAACTGAGTATACAGAAGACATAGAATAACTGTATGAATACTAACAACCTTATATCCAGCTAAATGCTTTATATTTGATCTAAGAGAGTTCTAGAAAGATCCACTTCAGAAACATAGAGTGCTCGCATTCACCTGCACCAGTAGTTTTAAGACATGGAAAGTTAGCTACCATCTGCTGAAAATTAAGCATGTTTGAATTTATTTTCATATTAGCTTCAACCACTGATGAGGATGGATCTAGGGCACACAGCTGTGCACTGGAGAGGCATCGACATGCATCCATCTCTTCTGATGGTTCAGCTGCAAGGACAGGAGCCTTTTCCAGAGTAGGAGGTGGGTAGATGGCAGTAAAATCCCAATTAATTGTGGGGTATATCCAGACTTGTATTGCTTCAGATAAGTTTCTGTATTTGCCAACTACTTATTGTACAGCAATTCACTAACCACTTTTTCAAGCTCAGGTACAAAAGATATGCTTTCAAAACAATGCTGAGGATACAGGAAAGCTCAGGTGATGAGTATCTTCAGCTGTGCAAAGGGTGTCTGATGCTTCTGCCACCTTGAATGAGCAGCTGGGTATTGATTTGTTTCTGGTATGCAGTTAT
Source organism: Oxyura jamaicensis (assembly GCF_011077185.1). Lineage (NCBI taxonomy): Eukaryota > Metazoa > Chordata > Aves > Anseriformes > Anatidae > Oxyura > Oxyura jamaicensis. The sequence continues at coordinate 18,715,726 of NC_048900.1, read as the reverse complement.
AGGCACCCCAGTTCAAAGAGGCCGGTTGGTTAACACTGAATTGGAGATACAGTTTTAGCTGAAGTTGCTCCCCTGATTAATTGTACTCATAGAGTCCAAATACCTCAGCTTCCACCCTCTAATATGCTGATGTTAATGGTACTAAAAATATGGAAAGTGAGTCAAAGAACACTCTGAGTAAGGTGATATCCCAAGACATTATCACTGTAGTAATGTAGAAATATTTACCAGACACAAGACCTAACAAGACAAATTCCTGGTATCAGCTTAATTTTCTTTTATATAATAATAATAATAATAATAATAAAAGGCAAAAAGTATTATAAAAGGTATTTAAGATATTTAAGATCCCTACAGGTTTCAAGAAATAAACTTCAAGCTGTAATGACTTTTCAGACTTGTGCCTGTTATGTAAATCATTATACAGTGACTGAGAATAACTGCATTCTGTCTCAATTTATGTATGGATTAACATATTTGTATAAAATAAAAACCTACCCAAGCAACAAAACATTTCTTTTTAAGATTTGTCTAATTTTATCTGTTTATTTAATTTGGGCAATGTATCATATATACACAAAATACGGAATCACACAGAATCACAGAATTGTAGGGGTTGGAAGGGACCTCGAAAGATCATTGGATCTAACCCCCCTGCCAAAGCAGGTTCCTCAGAGCAGGCTGCCAAGGTAGGCATCCAGACGGGCCTTGAATATCTCCAGAGAAGGAAACTCCACAACCTCGCTAGGCAGCCTGTTCCAGTGCTCCGTCACCCTTACTGTTAAGAAGTTCTTTTGCATGTCAGTGCAGAACTTCCTGTGCTCTATCTTGTGGCCTTTGCCCCTTGTCCTATCCCCACAAACCACTGCAAAGAGGTTGGCTACATCCTTCTGTCTCCCACACCTCAGGTATTTATACACATTGATGAGATCCCCTCTCAGTCTTCTCCTCTCCAGGCTGAACAGACCCAGGTCTCTCAGCCTTTCTTCATAGCAAAGATACTCCAGGCCCCGTATCATCTTTGTGGCCCTCTGCTGGACTCTTTCCAGGACAACCCTATCATTTTTGTACCAGGGAGCCCAGAACTGGACACAGTACTCCAGGTGAGGCCTGACCAGGGAAGAGTAGAGGGGGAGGATCACCTCCCTTGACCTGCTGGCCACACTGCTTTTAATGCATGCCAGGATCCCATTGGCCCTCTTGGCCATGAGGGCACACTGCTGGCTCAAGGTCAACCTGTCGTCCACCAGGATCCCCAGGTCCTTCTCCTCAGAACTCCTCTCCAGCAGGTCATCCCTCAGCCTGTACTGATACTTCTGGTTGTTCCTTCCCAGGTGCAGGGCTCTACACTTGCTCTTATTAAACCTCATTTGATTTCTTCCTGCCCATCCCTCCAGCCGGTTCAGGTCTCACTGAATGGCAGCACAGCCTTCTGACATGTCAGCCACTCCTCCCAGCTTTGTGTTGCCGGTGTACTTGCTGAGGGCAGACACTATTCCCTCATCAAGGTCGCCGTTGAAGATGTTGAACAAGACCGGACACAGCACCCACCCCTGGGGAACACCACTAGTCACAGGTCTCCAGCTGGACTCTGTGCCGCTGATCACCACCCTCTGAGCTCGGCCAGTCAGCCAGTTCTCAACTCACCTTACTGTCCACTCCTCTATCCCACACTTTCTCAGCTTTGCTAGCAGGATGTCATGGGAGACAGTATCGAAAGCCTTGCTAAAGTCAAAGTAGATGATATCCACTGCTCTCCCCCCATCTACCCATCTGGTGATGTCATCACAGAAGGAAACGAGGCTGGTCGAGCACGACTTCCCCTTGGTGAATTCATGCTGACTACTCCTCATAATATTCTTCTCTTCCAATTGCTTGGAGATGGCATCCAGAACAAGCTGTTCCAACACCTTTCCAGGGACAGAGACTGACTGGCCTGTAGTTTCCCAGATCCTCCTTCTTGCCCTTCTTGAAGACCAGTGTGACATTGGCTATCCTCCAGTCTTCAGGCACCTCACCCGTTCTCCAGGACCTTTCGAAGATGATATCAGTTCAGCGATCACCTCTGCCAGCTCCCTTAGAACACGAGGATGCATCCCATCGGGACACTGAGCCCACTCAGATGCTCCCGAACCACTCCCTCGTCAACCAGGGGGGAGCTCTCCAATTCCCAGACTGTTTGTCCTCTTGCCAGGGGCGAGGAGTCCCGGGGCGGTGGAGGGGGGGTGCTTGAAGCAAAGACTGAAGCAAAGAAAGCATTCAGTATCTCCACCTTCTCAGCATCTCCCGTGACCAGGACATCCCCCTCATTCAGCAAGGGACCCACATTATCCCTAGTCTTCCTTTTGCTGTTTACATACTTGAAAAAAAAAAAAAAAAAAAAAAAAACTTTTTATTATCCTTTATCTCTTTTGCAAGCCTCACCTCTAGGTGGGTTTTAGCCTTCCTCGTCGCATGCCTCAAGGCCCTGACAACACCTTTATACTCCTCCCAAGAGGACAAGCCCTTTTTCCACATTTCATAGACCTTCCTCTTCCTCTTGATCTTATTGATGAGTTCCTTGCTCAGCCACACAGGTTTCCTGCCCCCCTTCCCTGATTTCGTACTCTTCGAGATGCACCAATCCTGAGCTTGGAAGAAGTGCTGCTTAAATGTAGCCCAGCTCTTACAAGCACCCTTGCCTTCAAGCAACCTAGCCCATCAGATACTCCCAAGCAGTTCCTGGAAGAGGTCGAAGTTGGCTATTCAAAAGTCCAGGGCAGGAATCCTGCTTTTAGCCTTACTTCTTCCACCAAGTTCCATCTTGAACTCCACCATCTCAGGGTCGCTGCATCCCAAGCTGCCCCCAACCTTCACATCCCTAACAAGCCCATCCCTGTTGGTAAGAACAAGGTCCAGGAGCACCCCCTGCCTTGTTGGCTCCTCTACCACCTGCATCAGAAAATTGTCCTCAACTCATTGTAGGAATGGTTTGGACTGCGCATGCCTGGCTGAGTTGCTTACCCAGCAGATGTCTGGGTAATTGAAGTCCCCCATGAGGACCGGCACTGGTCTGTGATCATGAAGCTACTAGCAGCTGCCTGTAGAAGGCCTCATTGATCTCCTCTTCCTCCTGATATGGTGACCTGTAGTACACCCCCACAACAGTGTCCCCCATACAAGCACACCCCTTAATTCTCGTCCACAAGCTCTCCACTTGTCCTTCACCCTCCCCCAGGTGAAGCTGGGTACACTTTAATTGCTCCCTCACATAAAGGGCAACCCCACCCCCTTGCTTCCTCAGCCTGTCTTTCCTGAAAAGGACATAGCTTTCCATGACAGCGTTCCAGTCATGCAAGCTGTCCCACCACGTCTCTGTGATCACAACGAGATCGTGGCCCTGCGACCGAACACAGATTTCGAGCTTATCCTGTTTATTTCCCATGCTCTGCGCATTGGTATACCCTTAACCTCTGACTTTATAATCAAAAGGACAGATGGATAAGAGTTCTTACACTAGAAAATTTACAAGGAAATTATTTTAATGATATTAGAAATATTTTTAAGTGAAAAACAGAGCTTGACATGTTTTTAAACAGAAAACAGTGAGTAAAGATAATTTCTAAAAAAAAAAATAAAAAATCATTTTCGTGTTTATAGCCACGGTAATTCATATTTTTTTTTTTTTTTGGTTGCTTTCTGCTTTTCAGACTTTCCTCTCAAACACATTTTTTTAATCCAAAGGAAGGGGAAATATTAAAAAGGAAATGTTAATGTCCAATAAGAATGTAAAGTTAAAAAAATATGGATCTAAATTAACAGAGACAGGAATGGAATATCACAAATGAATTGAGTAGTTATATAACTGAAATTTAAAGGCAAAAAAATATGAAGGCCAATATTCTGTGAATTTCAACCTTTTGTTTAGATATATACCTTTGGGGAAAGTATCCAGATTTTCATATATTTATCTGGTTGCAGTTTATTCCTTGCCACCTCAAAGATTACGGATAACATCAAGCTCTGTCCTATAACTCACAGGTCTGAAACAAATGATCCTACTCAGTCATTGAAATGCTGTAAATAAATAATCAGGAATCAGGTTAACATGTATCCAACTCATCTGAACTCATAAAAGCCAATTCTGAATATAATTCACAGAGCCCTTCTGCTGAAGGTCAAATTCTGAGTGACACAGTGTGATGGTTTTACTCGAGTGGGCAGCCGAGCTCCACCACAATCGCTCTCTCACTCCTCCCCTCCTCAAAGAGGAAGGGGGAGAAAAGAAAACACAAAGAGCTCAAGGTTTGAGATGAAAATGATTTAATTAAAGGGAAGGGGAATGGGGAGAAAAAGAAACAAAAGAAACAACAAGGCCGCGTGGAAGCACAGAGAGAAAGGAAAAAAAAGTTATTCTCTACTTCCCATCAACGAGCGATGGTTGGCCACGTCCCGGGAAGCAGGGCCTCAAAACGTGTACCGGTTGTTCAGGAGAGACCCTCCCCCATGAGAGGCCCCCTTTTATTGCTGAGTGTGACATCAGGTGTTATGGAATATCCCTTTGGTTGGTTTAGGTCAGCTGCCCTGGTGATGTCCCCTCCCCATCAATTGCCCACCCCCAGCCTGCTGGCTCTTGGGGGCTTGGAGGGAGTTCTGATGTTGTGCCAGCACTATGCAGCAATAGACACAACACTGGAGTGATACCAGTGCTGTTCCAGCTACGAGTGCAGAGCACAGCACTGTGTGGGCTGCTGCAGGGAAAGGTGACTCCATCCCAGATGGACCCAACACACACAGGACAGAGCATAAAGTTCATAAAGACATTGAAGAAGATCACTGATTTCTTCATGTATACTGAGCAGCAGTGTGTTTCAGGTATTAGAAGTCCATGCACTCCTTTTTATTTCATGGTACTTACTAGGAAGCCTACCATACTGCTAGATTTTTCCACCATATACAGAAAAATAAAACCATAATATGGTTTATCTTAGTTATGACTCCATTTTGCAAGTGGTTCTCTGAACATCAGTTCTGTTAGAAGTTGTAAAAGTTTGACAAATTGTCCTTCTGTTGGAGCAAATACCTTATAAAATTGTTTATTTTATTTATGTACTAACAAGGGTCACAGGTTATTTTTTGGCTGTTTTTAAAGTTACTTCTTTCTTGTGTTATCTTGTTGTAAAATCCCTTCCTTTTCTGTTTTCCTTTTTATTTTTCTGTTGCATATGATAGGAGGTGAAACTCCTTTTAGCAGCTCTGTTTTCTTTAAGAGCTTTTCACAATTTTACAGAATTCTGCAGTTTTTCTAAACTTGAACTGGTATGGAAGTAAAATTTGCTTACAAAAAAATTAATTATTTCAAATTAAGCAGGTTTTCCGTTCTCTTTTATAGGATTGTCTAATTCTTTGTAGAATTCATTGATAAGTGAAGTTAGAAATGAAACTGGCAATATTGATAAAATGGTGCAGAAGTGCTTATACTAATACAAATCAATGTATTTTTATAGGATCAGTGGAGAGATGTCAAAATATATCACATAAGGATCTTATTAGAAATCCAAAAAATATTAATTAAGAAAATTATCATTATATCATCAACCATTAAAAGTTTTTACTAATTTTAACAGTAAAGTTGATTTGAAAGGTATGACTAAAATATCTCACTGATTTTTTTCTTATTGTCAATACATTTAAGTTCTTCAAACTTTTCTATACTTTTTTTTATATAATTTATTTAATGATATTTCTAAAATTGTTTTAATAATAATAATGAAGAATTATAATTCAAATCAAATTTCTTTCACTTGTATTTTACAAAGGTTTAAAGATAAATATGTCACAAAAAATTGTTTAAAGTATTTTGGTAAATTAAGGTTTAAATCAGTCATTGTTTAGGTGCTCCACCTCCTGCATTAATTTATCTTTACTGACTTCAATGCATCATATAGTGTTCTACATTTAGATTTTAATCTACCTTTGTGTCATGAAAAGTTCATCTTTTCATTGTGATGTCTTCACTGTGTAACACCTACTACCCAGGTTAACATTTCAAGGACTGGGTTGGCAGTCTTCCCAGATAAACTCAGAAGTTTGTACACTCTGCTAAAACGTCATGCTTCATCAGAAACTCTTTATAATATACTCATATCAAATACATTGAATGCTTTGTAATACATACAAGGATCAATGGGTCACATTAAATAAAAGTAGATTTAGCAAAATTATGTAGCCTACACTGCATCATAAATTATTAAAATTAATGAACCCGATCCCTTCTGCAGATTACTCCATGGCTGACACCGGTGTAATTTCATTGATATTAATGATTCACTTTCAGTTTCACAGTGATGTAAAACTGGAATAATAGCATGATGATTCAGGTCTAATACTGTTAAATTAGCTGCACCATTTACATTAACAGATGGCAGGCAAATATGTCTTGCTTCATTCATTCAACCCAAGTGATTAAGGAGTTCTTTTTTCTCTCCAATATTATATGGCACATTAATCTATATATTTCATATGCACCTATATAACAGCTTTTGGATCCTGAGCTTCAAAAATGTAATTTTAATATGGTGAGAAGACTCACCATATTAGACTGAAGACTGGGCTGGAGATTGGGCTGCAAATGGAATGAAAATTGGAACCTGAGCTATAATGGCAACATCTCACTCAGGGATGTTTTCTTATCCCGGTGCATGCCTGTGGACTCAATATTGTTAACGAACTGACCAGTCTTTCACTGGACCATTGCAATCTGTGGGACAGACTTAAGACAGGCTGTGGGACAGACAGGCTCTTTAATTGGATGGCAGTAACCCATCTGACTGTGCTCAACAGAGATTCTCTTGTAGGCTAGAAGGAATAAACAGATCTAGATTTACCTCCACTTTCTGAATTGAAATTCAAAGTGAAAGGCCAATATGATCAGAGTGCACTGATTGTTTAAACTATTACATAACCTAAGTATAATTAATTCATTGTAATATTCTGATAACGGGATGTTTACTTACAGACAAGCCATGCATTTAGCTTTGAAAATTTAAATAAGAAGGAAATATGATTCGCATGCCTCTGTAGCTTGTTCACACCATGAATGTTCAATATGGCTAAAAGTGCCTTTTATAAGCAAAAAGCCCTGTGACTGAATACGCCTGTTAATGTGAATGATTTTGACATATAGCTTTGCTTTTTACACACACTAATTCTTTGAAGTTACAGTATTTTAACTGAAGATAAAAGCTTTAAATCAATAAAAGAATACTATTAGCTTATTCTTATATTTTCATTAATATATAATTAAAGTGGAATGGAATAAAGACACTATATTTTAAATACTAAAAAAGCTATACATTCCTAATTAGTATCATTTTAATAATATATTGCTTTAAAACATAGTTAGTACAAAATATGTTTCCCAGTACATAAACATTGAAAAAAAAAATTTTTTTGAAACCTGGTAAATATAGGTCAGTGAATACTTACAGTTTAGAGCTGATTGTTGGAACTGGTAGCCACAGATAACTAAGATACAAAACATTTTAGAAGTATCAATATAGAGTACTTTTTTCATAGAACAGGAACTGCCTGCAGAAAATATTTCCTTTTTTGTCCTTCCAATTGTATAAATACACCCTGGCCATCCAAATCTGAGGATTACAAAGGAATGTGGTTTGTTCAGTGAAGAAACTAGTTTATGTTCTGTGAGCTCAGTACCTCTTGGGTACCTAAGTACTTGAAAGACTACCAAACAGTAAAGGGGTTTCAATGAAAACAATTGCAAAGCTTATATTTGATGAATTTAGGTTTTGTTATGTAATAAGGGAGAGTTGCAGTTAGATTTCAAAAGTTCATGAAGATACGAAAACTGATTAAAACATTCAGACTAACTGGATAAAAACATTTTCACATTAAACAAAAATTCTGGAGTTCTGAAAGGGATGAATTAAAGATTTTCCTTTCTCCCATGCTATTTGGCTAACTTTTCTAGTTATTTATGTAACTGTTAAGTTTTCATTATTGTTCATAATTGAATATTCATATTCATCTTTATAATACAGCTGTAATATTTGTTGGATGCATAGTGCAGCAACATTTTCATCTCAATATGGGCATTAAATAGATATGCTGTTGTGCAGAATTCTAATTAAGTTCTGTTGCCAGTTTAGCAAGTGGAGCCATGCAACACTAGTTTCTACAGTTTTCCCATGTTCTTCCTTGTCTTTATGTTATTAGATTTGGTCCAAACAAAATTGGTCCAAGCAAATTGACTCCTATGCATTTCTGTTGCCTATGAATCACAGCAGGACTAGCTATACTCTAAGTATCAGAAGATGCAGCAAACAAAAGGCTGTAGGTTTGAACTGCTGGTGGAACAACTGACACTGGAGCAAATAATGGATGATGTGGTGATAGATGCCACGGTATTAAACTGGTACTTGATTGCATGTGGTTGAAATATGAAAGAGGATTTTTATGTGGGAAAATCATTATCCAGAGGAGAGAGAGTGGTTTATTATGTCCAGACTTCAATAGTTCTTCATGATGCAGCAGATACGTTGCTAGCACAGTACCACACAAATTTATTTCTTTGCTAATAAAGAGCATTTGTGGATTTTGTTTTGTTTTGTTTTTGTTTTTCCATTTATGTGTTTTTTGTTGATTTGGTGTGGTTTAGTCTCTTTGAAATACCATTAGCAATATGCAAAATGAATGATGACTGAGTTTGAGACTTCCTTTTCCTGATAAATTGAATAAATGTTTTTCATTTATAAGTTAACGTCTGAATATATATATATAAAAAAAATGTAATCTGACATATAATAAATTATAATTAAAATTAAAATAATTTCACTGGAAAAAAAAAAAAAAAAAGAGAGAGAGATACAATTTTCCAGAGAAAAATACACATTTCCTGCTGCTCCAGCTATGATCTTATTTCTTCTTGAGAAAAAAAGACTTCATAAAACTCCTTAGAATTCAATACTTGGACACAGCATACTTCACAGCAAGGAAGGAAGCAGATTCCAAAGATAAGGAAATACCAGGAGACTGCAGGAAAAAGGTTCCCCCTGCGATACCTTGTCATCACCCTTTCATTAAAGAAATTCCATTAAGATATATTATTTTTAAATTTAGCTCCATCATGATACAGATGTCTTCAATAACATCTTTTACATGTTTCTTTTTTTCTGGTAAGCTATTTCTTTAAATGTGGGATACCATGAAATATCTTCAATTAGGTAACTGTAGTTTTATCTAATTGATCTGTGATGTCATGTAACCTGTAGTATGTGTTGTACCTCATATAATAATAATAATAATTTTTTAAAATCCTCTTTTTCTATAAGCAGCTGGCATTGAAAGCAAAACATCTGTACTCCACCCAGGAGTCTGTGACTATGCTACTTTCTGAATTAGTGTTAGTATATTACCTGTTCCTGTGCGTGCATATATTATAGACTAGATAGATAAATGATAGATAAATGTACAAAATATTCACTTCACAAATATGAATTTGTCTGTCCCTAAACCCTTATTTTTGTAGCTTTTGTTTGGAATTTATTCCAAATGGCCAATGATCTTGAACAAATGATTTTGTGCAGCTTCTTTCAATGTAAAGCCATTTCATTGGGAGTTGACCTACTGCTGGAGACCGTTTGTTATGTTGAAATATATAAATCTAACAAAAATGAATATAAGATATTTTCAATGTTCTTGACTCATTTTTCACCATTTGAAGGCAGAGACTAGAAGGTCTATGGTGATATCTTGGTCCATTCCTCATGGAAGGTTTGAATCTTGTTTAATACCTAAGTTTGTTCTATGAACATTTTCTCAGCACAGCTTTGCTTTTAACCTTTGCCTTCTTGACAGATTCTCCAGGACGTTACTTCCTTTCATGTACCACAGTATAAGCTCATAAACCTCCTTTGGTTAACTGCATGCAAAGTACAAACTCATGTCACAAGTCATTTGCACTGTCTCGTATGTTATGAACATTCTTTAAGGGATTCCATTGAACAGCCATATATATCTAAAGTAACTCTGAGAGCACACAGTAGGTAGTTTTTGCTCTTATTATAAATCAAAATAAATCAAAATTCTGCCATAATTGAGAGCTGTGCATCTTTAGGTAGTTCTTTTCAGTAACAGCATTTTAATTAGTGTTACATATACTCCGACCTTTCTCAAGGGAACATCTTATTAGAATAAGAATGAATAATGTGACTTCCCTCCCGAAAGCAAAAACCTTGTAAGCTCACAGTACTGTGCCTTTCTGTCTTTTAGATTCAAATGCTGGTTAAAGTCAAATTCCAGTCAGAGATAGGGCTCCAACCTTGGTAGTAACAGCTTTTTGGGGAATGAAAAAAAAAAAAAAAAAAAAAAAAAAAAAAAAGTATATATATAGTTCCCTGATACTTGAGCCAAAACAACTATGTGTCGTGGAAAAGCTAGGGAGGGGCATTTAGGCTGAGACTCAGACACTTTATTTGAGCATTCTCTTCATAACAGAAAACAACAGGCTGGTATAAGTCTATCATGATTTACTTGTGCGTGATGAGTGAGAGTTACTTGAGTATAAAAGGGCATACTTCATCCTCTTCTAAGATGAAGATAGAAACATACTCAACTGCAGACCAATTATGAAGATATTCAAGTATTTTGAAGTCTGTTGAATAGGAAACACTAAGCTGCACTTGTGTGATGATTAGCTTCATTGAGTTCTACCTGAAAATGCAGTACTTAACTTCAATCAATGCTGAGGTTAGGCAAAGGAAGTGTACTGTATTGATGGATTTCATAAGGGATATACAGAGCCATCTGGAAAGGGGTCACTCCTATGGACCTGCTTAAAGAGCTGGCACTGTAGATTTCAAAGAAAGTAGCCACAGACTTCATCAGATTACTCTACCTGAATCACTAGACAGCTGCATACTCTCAATCTTACCTTACTTACAGACTGCAGCATGCAATTACTTGCAAACAACTATTGATTCTGTTAAAAATAAATAGGAACCTATTACAGGGGAGACTGCCATTTCTAATGTTCAGAAATGTTTTATTGTCTTCCTGTTTAAATAGTGATATCTTGCTCCAGGAAAATTATAAGCCTAGGGAAAAAAATATGTCTTATATCTTTGGGGAAAAAGGTCAGGGGACTGCACACATTGGATTCAAGATCAAAATTATGGGTTTATATCTGAAAATGGGAATCCCAGACAGTTGAGAGTCTAGTAGAAATAACAGTTCAGTTTATACATTTAATTGCTTAAAAGTTATATACATGCAGCTAGTCAGTTTCAAGTTGTTGGGAGCTATGAAACAGTTTATAAGATGAAAAGACAGGGAAAGGAGATACCTATGCTACAGCTATTATCTTGAGTATTCATATCGTGACATTTTTCTTCAGATTGTTTATTCATACCATGCTGAGTAGTTCATAGTGTTGTTTCTGTAATTTACATATACTTGGAAAATCATTAATAAATTGTATGACTGTGTTTTGTAAATTTTGTCTTACAGTAGACACTTAGTGCACTGCATTTTATCACTTTCTAAATATATGTGATTTTTCATCTGGTGCAACTTTCAGATAACCTGTTCAAAGTCAGGTAAGATCACTATATAGGTGAGAATCCTATAAGTAACCATTAGAAAGTTGTTTACGAAAAAAATATTTTTATAATTGGTAGTTTTTTTTCCTACCATCAAAACTGAAATACTGCCTGAGCACACTGTCAGGCAATATAGTGCTTTCTTCCTGTAATCTGTCTTCTTTGTAAGCCATGTCCGAAGTCAGGCTCTAGGCCAGTCTGTTTTGGAGATGAGTTGAGCCTCTCCTTTAACAGTAACAGTGCCAGTGATCATAAGAGTTGAGTCTGTCAAACCAGCTACTGCAGTCAAATGTTATAGATCGTGTTTTGTAACGGGAAGGAAGGAAGCTCTCATGTATCTCTAGGAAAGATGAATATAGGCTTTCTGCACTATCAGGTATTGCTTCTAGGTCAAGCAGAAACTGAAGTTTCAATTCCCAGCTATAAGGCATGGGTACATGTGTTACTCATCTAGAAAGGTTATTTTCTGTTCAAAATAACTTTTCTCCAGTTTGTGATTACGAAAAGAGCTGAAGAAATCACTTGAAGCATATGTGCTAGATTGAAAAGTCTTAAATGAATAGCATGATAAACATTTGATTAAGTATAACCTGAGGGGCAGTGTTCATCCAATAAGCTGCACAAAGGTAAGCCAAAAAGACAGTATAAATATAAAAAAAGGAAAAAAAAAAAAAAAAAAAAAAAAAAAAAAACTCAGATGCAGTGACTGGGGATAGAGGTATTTATACACTTCTATTGAGAAAATCATTACTTTCCTAAAAAGCAAGCCCATGAATAACTTTAATCTTCTGCTTAACATTAATTCCATTCATATAGGCTGCATACATACATGATTTTTCTGTATAATTTCAAGTATGGTATTTTTGAAGGTAATGAGTTTATTAGAGTGACAAGAACTGCAGTGAAAAGGAGATCAAAATCAGAAACAGAAACAGAAAGCAGATATTGCTACACCCACAAACAAAGTGCCAGCAACTGGCTAATCAGAAGAGCCATCCTTGAATCTAAAAGACTAAATGTAGGTGTTATCACATATTTAATTGTATTGTGTAATAGCACAATGCAATCTTGGATTCTTTTTGAAAATGAAAAATAGAATTTGGCACAATTATGCATCTTCTAAATAAAATAAGTAAAATGCAGTATATGAAAATGCTACAAACAGTTTATTCTTAAAAATGTGAATTTTTCATCCATTATTTTATTCTAAATTAGAATTTTGTGTTTCAAAAAAAGTTGATGACTGCAAGAGGATTTGAAAATATCAGATGCAAAGGAAACTTTCTATTGCACATGACTGCAAAAAGAATTGTAACCTCTGCTTGAGTGAGTTGAGTTCCTTTGTCACTGCATAATGCTATGAAGTTTGCTGCTACAGTTCTGGTGGTAATAAATATAGCACATCTAAGACACAGCAAAAACACCAAAACCTGAATCCAAGTGACTACAAGAAGAGACATTTGTATTCTTTAACCACAAACTTATCTTTCAGTCCCAAACTGCTTGCCAGCATTTCAGGGAGCCCACAACAACCAGAAGACAGCACAGAAGGAGAACCTGCAGGCTGTGTGTAATGAGGGGGCCTCATAAATCAGAAGAGCATGTTAATTATATGTAATATAACAACTTTCTTTAGGGAAAAAGAAAATAGTAGATGATGTGAAAAGGTGCTACTTCATTACGATTTTAGTCCCAAAACAGAAGCCCGTGACAGCAGGCTGAACTCCATGTTAATCTGCTTCTTCAAAGCCTCTATTTTTAGGTAAATTAAATTCCTTGTCCATCGCCTATGGCAGGCAGGTTTTCTGTAGGACAATGCTTTGAGAGTTCCCCACAAACCCACATCCTTTTAACTTCCACATTTCCAACTTTTTTTTTTTTTTTTTTTTTTTTTTTTCAGGTTTTAGGCCTACAGAATTGTAGTTTTAATTTATGTTAATGATTGATTGGATTATGCTACTGTTGCCAGAGCATCTGAAATGTCTGCATTGCTCCTCTGTTCTGTGACAATACCTTCAGTGATTAGCTGGGCACATTTAAACATTGTTTGCACTGATGTATAAACTTCTATGCAGCTTTTGAGCAAGAAGATAGTGGCAAAAACTTTGAGTATGTGGCAGACAGAGAGCCAAGTACGGTGCATTGGCAGCAGGTTAGCCATCAATGCTCCACAGTGGAGAGAGAGAAGATTAAATGATCTTCATTTCTAGTTATGCTGGAGACTGTTTACACCCAGGAATAACCTTCAGGTCTGTCTTTTCAGTTTAACTCATTAATTACTAGTCACATGTGTTTAATCTATTTGCATGTTTAGATTCTGTACTATATTGATTTGTGGTAATTTCTTCAGCCCTGTCACATCTACTCTGTACTCACACTACAAACTTTTGTTCCATTAATGTTTTTCAGATTACCATAAATCTAATTTTTAGCTGGGAGGATAAAAATAAAAAAAATTAATAGAACATTTAGTTAATTAAATACAATTCTCATTGTTTTGTCTTTCTGTTATACTCTGCTTCTCAGATAGCATTAATTTCAAAAGTGGATCCCACTTATTGTATTTTCACAGTGTTTTGTGAAAATAGAAACACTTACATTTAAATAGAAACCAGCAAGAGTTGTTATCCAGTCCAACAGCCAGTGATCAATGACGGATGTAGATCCAGTTTGCCTGAGACAGGGAAGAAAGTGAATCTGGATCTCCTACTTCCTTAGGTTTTGTAGCAAACACCAATATACTAAACTCAAAAAAAAAATAAAAATAAAAATAAAAATCCTCTTCTGCCCATATGGCAAGTGCATGTCCAATGTTCATTTTATTTGAGCCTATCTATGCATGTCTCTAAAATGTAACGGTATTTTCCCCTGTAATTCCATCCTTCAGTGACATCCAAATTTGTTGAGTTTTGCTATAGGTGTAATTTGGACTGTGATTTCATTTGTTTTGTATAATCCAAGCTGCAAAAATTGAATGCTTCTGACACACACAAACCCATACCTGGCTATTGCAACACTGGGAATTCACATAAGGGGTCACATGAATGGAAAATCAAATCAAATCAAATCAAATCAAACCAAATCAAAAAAAAACTTGCCAAAGTCAAATTTTCCAAAGGTCCCAAGTAACTTAGAAGTCTGAATTTCATTTTCAGGCACTTAGGAGCCTTTGATTCATGCTTAAATTAATATATATATATATTACATATATATACAAAAAAGATTTGGGCATGACAATGCAACATACTCTTCCTCTCCAAGTCCAATATCCTTGACACCTGGAGCTCATCTACAAAGGAAGTGTAAGGACAGAACCCCTCTTTTACACATTATTTACTTGCTTATGACAAATAAAACAGTTCAGCATGAGATGTTTAGAATCACACAGTTGAGGCAGTCCTGGGCTCAACAACAAGGATTTTGTGTTTTGGAAGATGCACTACCCCCATCTCCCGCAGTGGTGTGTTAATTACACTGGCAGTCAAATCAAAGACGTCACAAGCTTAGACATGCAAGACACACACAAAGCCTATCAGTCCCCCAAATCTGACAGATTAGTCTTTTGCAGCACTCTTTCGTATATTTTGAACATTCACTTGATATATCTTGCAGTTAAATACCTTGTTTTCTAAATGTCTTCAACAAAATACATCTTAAATATATTTTGTAAACTAGGAAATATGTTGTCTTGCAGTAGTTTTGTACTTAGAGACTTCCAGTTTATTATCTCTCTGTTTATGTAAAATATAACACTCCTCTGGAAGTCTATGGGAAAATATCACATTACAGCAGCAAAGAAAATGGCTGATGCTGTGGATCATGCCCTCCAAAATTTTGCATATCTTAAAGCACTCTAATTTTTTTTTTTTTTTTCGGAGAATTCACAGCTCCATCTTCAGTAAATGAAACAAGAACTGCTTACTAATACCACTGACAATATATGTATGAGAAACCTAATTTAATAATGTAAATGAAGTGGAAGTAGCTCTTAGCAAATATATCCCTTAAAGGCTTTAGAATGAGAGCCAGCCTATAGAAACAATATTTCTCTGTATAATGACAGTTTAAAAATGACTGCAATGATTTGTAGGATAGGCTATTAAATTATATTGTTTGTATACAATGGTTGCTCTGAAGAGCCTCACAGCATCTATTTGTAAGTAATTACCCTTAGTATGGTATTTGCCACCATCAGCTTGGTTTACCGTTACCTTTACTGGTAAGTAATACAGTCAGTGAACTCTCAGGTAAAAGGTAAATGTTGAAAGGCTTCATTTTGTACAATCATGAGCAAAATAGCTGAGTGTAGAGACATAATGCTGATGAGTTGTTCTAAGAATCCACTGGCCTTATATCCCATTTCTTAATAATTTTCCGGTGATATAAATAACAAACGACATGAAGCTGAAAAAAGGGAAGTTCATGCTGGATATTAGTAAAGGGTTCTCCACTGAAAGGGTTGTTGAGCTCTGGAACAGGTTCCCCAGGAAAGTGGTCACAGCACGAAGCCTGACAGAGTCCAAGAAGTGTTTGGACAATGTTCTCAGACATAGACTCCTCTGTGGAGCCAGGAGTTGGACTCGATGATCCTTCTTGGTCCTTTCTAACTCAGGATATTCTATGATTGTATGATTCTATACTTGTTCTGTACCTCCGCATCAATACCTACTCCATTGGCATGATGTTAAATAGTAAGAGCACATGGGTCCCAGGTTCACTAACAACTTCTATAGCAGTATACTTCAAGAAAATAGGCTGTTTCTTGCTCTCAGTACAGAATAGTTTTCCAAATGACCTGTAAACAGTGAGTCCACCTATCTTCAGCAATAGAAACCTGAGATTCTGCAGTTTGCTTTCTGGCACATATTATTATTCTGTGCACAGATTCACAGAGCAATGGTACAGGCTTTTTCTAGAAGGACATTATAATGTGAGTCAGCTACAGCCATGAATTTTATTAACTTTTTTTGTTAGAAACCACATTAAATGGCAACACTAATGCACAGATGAGCTCTGCAATGTTCCTATTCCAAGGCTGAACAGATGGCTGTTTCGATGTGTGCTTGCTTTCATGTTCTCCATTTCATGCAATGTCCCTTATCTTAGGCAACCCACTTACATTTATGCTGCCAGAGAGCCTTTAAACTTACTGGAAGTTCATGGAGTAAAGGGATGGTGTGGTGGAAAAGCCAGAGGGAAAACTCAGATAAGATTCTGGTTGTGCTTTCTCCTCTGCTTGATTAGCTCAGGAAGCTTCTTAGATTTCCAGTCTCTTTTGTGGAGATGGAGGAACTAATTTGGTAGGGAAAACCCAGCTGAACCCTATTACAAAACCTGAATAAACCAAAGGTCTAAAACGTTCTTTCCTAAAATGTATTTTCCTTTCTCCCAAAAGTTTTTGTCACATTTTTCCTTTTGCTTTTTAACTCTGTACAAAGACCCATATTTACATCTAACTATAAAATATTTTTTAGAAGGAATAAACAATTCAAACAGTAGAGAACAATAAATACTACAGGTGCACAGGCCCTTTGGAAAGTAAGTCACTGATGTTACAAGAGAGGTATTCAAACTGAACCACTGAACATTCAGAGGCCACTGTTCTGTTCCCAGTGCAGCTGGTATTTTCCTTCTCATTTGCATTTAAATGCAGGCTGATCCAGATTTTCACTCTTCTTCCCTTGACAAGCATCTATTGCAGGTGGTGCAAAATGCTGTTTTTGTTTGTTTGTTTGTTTGTTTGTTTGTTTTGTTTTGTTGTTTTGTTGTGCTTTTTCTTTTGGATCAGCCTCCAACCAGCGCTCTGACTTGTTCCTCAATGATACTTAGAAATACAGAGCTTTCCCATTTTCCATGTGCCCCAGCCCACTTGCTGCTATTGGATGATTTTACAGCAGGAAGCCTGTGGACGAGGAGCTGTAACTTTGCCATATTGCCCCAGCACCTGACTGATTGCTGTGGCACAAAGCAGTCTGGTGCAACTTGTGTATGCTGCCAGCTTGTTACTGCAGACGGAGGCTATGCAAGCACTACAGAATGACAGTGTTATGCAACTCCCCAGAACCTGACTTTAGTGGAAATGTGGAAATCTGCACAGGCTGCAGATTACTGGCAGTGTCTGGTTGAACTGCCACCTGTTAGAATTTGAGAGTACAACCTCAGCCACAAGGAAATGAAATGTAAAAACCAGCACTCAAGCATATGACTTTAAAAGTATGCTTAAATGGTAAACAACAATGCTTTGCTTTCAACCTGTGATCACTGTGCGCTACAAATATTGGTGTTTATCTCCTTATTATCCCAGTTGAAGAAGCAGCACCAGAATGCAATAATTATGAGATTCAACAGCCAGTAAAGAGCTAGTGAAGGCATCAGTTACCAATTCTGGATCCTATTCTGTTTCACTTTAACTCTCAAGATACCCTAGAAAGACATATATCTTCCTCTCAGAGATCAGCACTGAATGGATGTCCACAGTTCTCACCAGTTTTCTTATGCCATAAGACTTTATATGTGAGAGGATTTTATATATATATATATATATATGCACAAAGAAATGTGGAGAAAATTGGCAATAAGCAGTGCCCAAGTCCCCTTTGACTGAAACACATCCCTGGCTTGAACCCCAGCAGTTGTTGATTGGCATTCGGCTTTTATTTTTCTTTAAGCAACAAACTCCCGATTTCTTGACTTCTCTTTACTCCTGACACTCATGATCCTCTTAGTCACACATATGAACTCTCCTTTGATCATTTCTTGCTATTTCGTACACATAAAAAAGGAAAAAATTCACAACAGTTTGTTGAGGACTGGAAAAAATAAATGACTTGCTTGAGAAGCGAGAGAAGAAACTGATAGAAAAGCTGAATCAGCAGTCTTGTTCCTGTGCCATAATAATAGAATCATAGAATCACAGAATCATGGAATGGCTTGGGTTGGAAGAGACCCTAAAGGTCATCTAATTCCAATCCCCTGCCAATCACCTCCCACTAGATGAGGCTGCCCAAAGCCACATCCAGACTGGCCTTGAACACTTCCAGTGTTCCACTTTTTATAAGCCCTGTTTAAGTACTGAAAGGCTGCAATAAGGTCTCCCCAGAGCCTTCTCTAGGCTAACATACCCAGCTCTCTGTCTTTATTCAAAAGGGAAGGTGAAGTTCTCCATCTCTCTGATCTGATATAGCTTTTCATCCACCAGAACCTACCAAGTCCTTCTCCATCGGGATGCTACTAATGAGTTCTCCCAGTCTGTCCTCATGTCTGGGATTGCCCCAGCCCATGTGCAGCACCTTGCACTTGGCCTTGTTGAACCTCATTACATTCCCTTTGGGCCCACTTCTCAAGCTTGTCCAGTTCCCTTTGGATGGCTTCCTTTCCTTCTGTTGTATCAACTCTACCACTCAGCTTGGTGTCATCTGCAAACTTCCTGAGGGTGCACTCAATCACACTGTCTATGTCACTGATAAAGATAATAAAGATATTAAACAGCACTGATCCCAGAACAGACTTCTGAGGGCACCACACATCACCAGCCACCACCTGGACATTGAACCATTAACCACAACTCTCTGGTTGCATCCATCCAGCCAATTCCTTATCTACCAAATAGTCCACTTCATTTCATTTTCTGTCCCTATTCTGTATATATAAAATATGCCATCAGTATGCATTAATACTTTCTTTTATTTTAATTTTGAACTACTAATTTACTGTTTTAGCATGATAAGTTTGTAAATGATCTTTTTCTAGTTGAACATCATGGATGTGAACATTAGTTGCACAGTAAGAACAGACTGAAAAGGCTAACGGCGTTGTCAGGGAATCAAAATGAACAACCATCACGATCCGTATTCCTTGCTATATAAGGGGGAGAGTCTTTTACATGAGTTAAACTCCTCAAGGTCTTGTTCATACATGAAACCCAATCAGCTTAAAGTAGCAGAGGAAGTAATGCCATGTATTTCACAAACTCCCTACAGCTGGTTGAGCACCCTTCGTATCACAGATAGCCAAGCTTTCACAGCCTAATTTAGCCTCTTTTTCATTTTAATATTTTTAAATCCAGCTAGAAAAATTGTATCATCTATGCACAGCAGGATGTCCCATTATATGTGAAATAAGCTTTACTGGTATTACAGAAATGACAAGTTCATTCTTGACTCTATGTACAAAGCATAACTCAGTTCCATAAAGCTTATTGCATTCAGAAAACGCAATAGCATATGTGAGCCGTATGTTATTCTGCCCTTTCACAACATTTACAAACTGATACATATCTCTTCAAGAGGATAAATGTTTTCCTAAGTCAAAAAATGTCAGCTTTAGCTTGGACTGCATTAGCTCTGTTGAGTTCTTCAAATACACACCAGGTTAATGAAGACTAAACCATGGTGGGCTATGTTTTTTGATAAATATTGAAGTGCTTTTTGATCCTGATAACCCACAAGTGTTCAGCATGATGAGTTTTCATGGTCAGCATGCAATAATTTTGATATTTGACTTAATCTGCAGCCCAGTGTGGTTTATTTTCCTTATCTGGATGGTATGCTTAGAACAAGAAAAGACAGAGAAATTAAAAACAGCACAGTAGTAGTGCTCAAAAGACTTTCTTTTTTTTTTTTTACTTTTTTTCCTGTTTTAAAAAAAAATCTGAGTCAAGCTGAACCATGACTTAAAGACATCTCTGCACGAAAGACTTTGCAAACAAAAATGCACTGTGATGCCCCTGCTTGTGGTGGACAATATTCACTTTTGCACTGGAGAACACAGTTTAGCTGTCCATTCACTCAGTAGCTTTCTGTCAGGCCAGGAATTAATAATAATATTTTGTACTTGTATCAATGCTTATATGGCACCTTTTTATCCCAGGCTCTCAAAGCACTTTACAAACATTAATTAATTAAGTCTCACAACAGCCCTGTGAGGCAAGGAGCTATTAGGTGAAATAATTCCTTTCGGTTTCTTGCCTTTGCCATAGGGAAAAGAACTGGCATAAAGAGCTTAGTTTGTGCCAGAAAGATATAGCCTAGAAATAATGCTGGCAGCATTGTATGTCTCATCACTGCAGGAAGCAAGCACTCAAAATCCTTATGCATTAGCAGAACGAGAAGCAGTACCACAATCCATGAGCTGACGGAGAGGCGGGAGCCAGCAGCCTTTGCTAGCTGAGCATGATGTCTTTGTGGGCATACAGGTTATTATTTTAATCAGAAGAAATAAAAAGTGAGAGCTCACCTGCTAAGTTTTCTAATGCTCTTGTGGATCCTTAGTAACAATGCATGACTCCTCAAACAGCAGTTAAGGCCAACTGGTACATAATTGAAAAGAATGAGTTGCCACATCTCTAGGCATGAAGAATTACCAACACGAGCTGAAGTTGTTTCCTGGATCTGATAAAATTAGAAGTAATAAGGTTATTACGCAGACAAGCCAAACATGAAAGAACACAAAGATAAAGGATGACGGATAAACATGTGACAAAGTGCTGTTTAAAAATGAACACAAAGATTTCAGGCAATGAGTTCAGATGCTGAAGAAAAAAACCTCAGAAATAATCCAGTACATCTTGATGTCTCATTTAGGGGCACATTTGGTAGTTCATTTTGTTTATTTATTTATTTTTATTTTTTATTTTTTGCCATTCTAAAGGGACAAACAGAAGAAACAGAGCTTACAAAAAAAAAAAAAAAAAAAAAAAAAAAACAGGCTTACAGATTGGGAAAAATAAATAAATAAAAACTAGACTTATAGCCTGTAAAAAAATAATGCCATCTGAATTCAATGTTTAGCCAAGCACTGTTTATCAGGGTTTCATTCTGTGCACTAAGAACATAAATGGTTTCTTTTTTCCTGGGGCCAGATTTGGATCACTAACTTGAGTTGGGCCTGAGGGAGAAACACAGCATGTATGATGAGCTGATTAATTACCAGAAATCAAATGCCTTGCAGTCAGGAGCAATGTGCTTGAAAGAAAGCACTAGTACTATAAAAGTGGTGCATATCTACATGCATGCATGACCAGGCAAAAACACCATGGGGATTAGGTTTCACTGTAGCCTGAAACAAAGGATTTAGGAATGATTGTTTATCCTTGACAGTGTGACCTGTGCCAGTCTTTATTAACAAGGGCTTTCACTATATGACATTTAAAGTAACAGAACCCTCTAAAATAAACCTCAAGATTTTACCTTCTTAAAACATCACTAGGATTTCAGCTGTTTTTCAGAAACCGTGGCAGTGATTCATAATTAAAGGTTAGGATATGTCTTATTTCAAGCCTTGTGTGCATAAATATAATCCTTTTGAGTCTGTCTCTTAGGAAGAGCTCATTTAAAGTGGAGTGCAAATCTACCAGAAAGCCATAAATGAAGGTAGAATCATATTAAATAATATGAACATTATATTAGCAGTCTTGGAAAGTTGTTGAAAAATAACAGGATAATAGGAGATGGGTCAGATCAGTTTAGCAAATTTCCCTGTCTCTGAAAGTCATATGTATATTTATACATATATATATATACACATATGTAGAAGCCTAGTAGAATTTTATTCTGTTTTCTATACAAGATTATTTTAGAATTACTTTCTCAATCATGAAACTCAGAGAAATCACAAACTCACCCGAGTCTTCCAATGTATCATTTCATGCAGTCCTCCGATACAGAGCGTCATCTTGTCTGGATGAAAGTTAATGGATGATTTAATATAAAACATTGTCAGACTGCTTTAAAGTGTTCTGTTTACAGCTGTCTGTTCTGGTACTTATTTGTTCCTTCCACTATTTGCTTGCTAGACAATAAGTAGTACATTGTCATCTCACTTAGAGTATTTCTGCAGTTTGAACATTTTTTCCTGTACCTATGAACTACCCTTTGAACCGGTAAATGTTTCAAAATAATATAGGTGCTGTAAGTGAGGCTATGGCAAGGATCTGACAGGCTGACCGGAATACTGCAGAAGACCAAGCCAGATGATGGTTTCCTAGTTACAGACGGCCGTTATATAACCTTGAGAGAAATCTTTGCCTAAACGGTGTCTGGCATGATATGTCATTATGTTCATTTGGATTCATTCAAAACTAAACTAACTTTTTTATTATTTTCTGTTTTTCCTATCCCATTTTTTCTGTGCTAGAATATTGCTTAAGAAAGGGTATTTTGTCCAAACCTTCACATTTGCTTCTGCTATATTATCAAATAATAAAAAGCTATTTTAAACAGCTGTCAAAGCTCCCCAACTCTCCAACTCTCTTTTCAACTTTTTATGCAATAAACATTTATAGGTGATTTTTTACTTTTTTTTTCTTTCTTTCTTTCCTGATGACATATTTTAAATGGGTGATTCTGAAAAATGTAATATCTTACTGCTGTCAGACACAACAGAGGACACAGTTCATTATTTCAGTATTGCATGTGTCTTACTTTCAGCCCAATGACCAGCACGTTCCTTGACCTGAGCTGGGAATCAACACATTTTTTGAACTTCTTTCCCCATCTGAGAGTAAAGAAGCATCCAGCAGAATTAATTTGGCAAGTTTCTCCACTAAGCATGCACAAAAACAGCCGAAAGAACAGAGATCCTTTGGATCCCACAGTCATGGTTCCCTAAATGCAGGGACAAAGAAAAAGATTACAATCTTGGCTTTCACTGAAAGAAATTCTGGAAAAATACCACTGCAAGACAGCCAGGAAAATTATTATTTCTACCTCCCTAATACACAGGTGCCACTAGGTATGTTTTTTTCCAAATTATAGCAATTCTGTATAGCATGGCAATATGTATAGCAAAATATATATACATATATAAAATAATTCTAACAACTAGCACCCCTGAAAATGGAGCAGCCACAAGCACCCTCTGAATTTACTGGAATGTCTCCTGAACTCAAGTTCCCACTTGTGATCTGCCTTAGCTTCCCCACAAACCAGTGGAAGGATAATAATACTATAACATCACTTGGCAAAGTTGTGAAATAAATGGAAGGAAGGTCTTGAAACAGCATTGGACAGCATACAAACAGAGAGAGAAGGACAGCAAGAAAGAAAGACTTCCCTCACACCTAACAACAATAGTGTTGGGGTACAGAACTCAAAATCTTAAAAGTAGAAAAAAAAACTCTTATCCAAAGACAAAATTTTCTTCCCCCAGAACTGCAATGCTAATCCTATTAGCATACTAGTGTGTGATCATGGCTCTAGAGTTACATACAACATTCATCCCAAATTTGAACATACTGTGAAAGCAGCTGTGAGGGCATGATGAACTCGAGATAAAAAGAGAGGCATTGATGAGCTGTCGGCAGCAGCAGCAGTCCCACACTAACAGGGAGACAACACAGCGAGGAACCAGGTCGCACAGCTCCAGCAGGTAACATCGGCACATGGGCTGCTCTCACATACAGCGCTTACAGGGCTGCAGCAAGATCTAACATCCTCCTTAACTCACCAGTGAACATATATTTGAGATCCTTCCTTCTGCTTTATCATCTCTGTCATCCAGACTCCAAGTACCTTTCAAGTTAGTGCCATGGGTACAAGACAGGTAGTCTGACAACCCGAAACTGTAT
This sequence comes from Oxyura jamaicensis, assembly GCF_011077185.1. Classification (NCBI taxonomy): domain Eukaryota; kingdom Metazoa; phylum Chordata; class Aves; order Anseriformes; family Anatidae; genus Oxyura; species Oxyura jamaicensis. The sequence continues at coordinate 18,691,561 of NC_048900.1, read as the reverse complement.
CAGTATCTGTACTCACCTCTGTGTCGTAATGTCATACAAAGTCAAAATCTGCTGAGATGAAAAGCAGATGTGCAGCATAAGATAGATAGATACACAACAGCTCTCACCAGGGTGAGGAGGAAGGCTGCATTCAGCCAGCAATTAATAGCTTGCAATTATATTTATTGAAGAAATTATCTTATAATTTAAATAAACTGTTTGGATAAAGAATATGAAATCTTCAAAATACATATCTTATTCTTGATTTCCACATGTTATTTAAGTTTAAATAATTAAACCTGCTAATCCCCATCTCAGATGTCTGGTTTGGATATTTTTTCCTTAGTACCTAAGCAGCTGTAGTCATGATGCTTCTCCATGGGAGTCTGATGATGGAGTGAGTCTTTAACTTGTACCATTAATTACAGTAAATGTGGGGATTACTTAGAGCTCAGACATCACCTCCCAGCCACCACCTTCTTACTCCTCACCACCAGCACTACCACTTATTTTTTTTGGCAAGCGTCCCGTTTCATGAAACACTGCCTAAGTCTAAGTGTGAAACTATGGTACTCATCTTGAATTTCTTCCACTGTTACGGTGACACTTATCTCCCAGTGAGCCTTTGTAACAACAGCTAAGTGAAACAATACCTGTTAGTTTTTTTAATACTTCTTTATTGCTTAAAAGTGAAAACACTTCTAACTAATAGAGAAAGTGATTTCTATCTTTATTATTGCTGCTCATTGTTACAGAATTAATATGTTTAATCCAACTGGTATCTCACTCACTCCTGTAGGCTTTGTATGGCAGTGGAAAGTGTCTGCTGTTTTTAAAACTCTCCAAAGATTTTTTTTTTTTTTTTTAACCCAAAAGGAAGAGTTTTTCTCTTGCACTTTGCTCTCAAATGCAATGAGTTGACAAGAAGACTTTTATCTGATTTCCACCTCAGCACTATCACTTCAGACATTCTCACCATTCATATGATTTTTTAATTTAATTTAATTTAATTTGTTTTTAATCCTGCTAAAAGCAACACTGCTTTTTGGCAAAGAGTTCCATGGTATAATAATTCTTTATTGTGCAGACAAATATTTCCACTCTTCATCTTTAAGTTTCATCTTTTAAGTGATTATCCCTTTGTCTGTGTAATATGAGAAAGCTGGTGTTGAATATTCCACTCTGTGCTCTCTATGCCATATATTATTTTATAAAGTTTTATCTGGCCTCTTTGCAGTTATCTTTTTTTTTTTTTTTTTCTAAAATAAACAGTGCTACTCTTTTTACCCTCATCAGAGATTTTTCTTTTTAATGTCTTCAGTTATTCTCAGACAGAAAGTAAAGATCCAACTTCTATTTCTTCTTTCCCTCAGTTTTTTCAGTAGAGGTGACAGAAAGCTTTTAAGCATAAAGCTTGTCAATAGTTCATATCATGACATTAAATATTTGCCATTTTGTTTTCCATCAATTATAGACAGCATTCCCCAAGATACTGCAGAATTAATGTTGCAAAGAGCGCAATTCTCTTAAATACAAATAGTTAAAAAAAAAAAAAAAAAAAAAAAAAAACTCCTATTTTATTTTATACCTTCTCTCTTTCTCAAGTCTGGCATGTTCTGACTTTAAAAGATGTATATAACACCAAGTGCCTGTAGATCTTTCTGATAAATCAAAAGCTTACTTTGTATTCATATAAAAATGGAATTGCTTCTGGAGTATTAATTTCTACAGATACAAACCATTTGTGCCGTTTACATCTATCGGATGATGAGAAACAGATCGACATTTCGGAATTCAGATGAGAGGTACATTTCAGCAGCAGCATTCATACATGTCTTGTCTTTTGGCTGCCTCCTCCTCTTCCCATCTGCTGCAGTGGCTGCCTGCCTGTGCTGAGCTGGCCAAGTCCCGGCTGCCATGCTGCGGTGCCAGGCCAGGAGCTGCCCAAGCAGAGCTCACCACCTCTGCTGTGGCCAGCCTGCACCCTCACCGAGGCTGAATTACTGCCTTCACATGCCCCACCAAGCACTGCCACACCTGCCTGGTGTTTACATGCCAGATGGAAGCACAGGAAAAACTTAAAGCACAAATAGTGCTGGCGCCTTGAGGAAACCACCTCACAACCTGGGACTGGCTGTGGCAGGGTGGGTGTGCATGATGGAAACAGCCCCTCATGTCCACCCTGCTGGGCACAAAAGGTGGGCAGAGAAGGACAACACACTTGCAGGTAGTGCTGAGACATCATGCACCTGGGTCAGGCCTGTTTGCCTGCAGCCCTGTGCTATGCAGCACGGAACCAGGATGACCTGAAAAAAGGCTTGCATGGACGTGTCCCATCTCTGTGATCAGTGCACGGTGATGATGTATGTATGTTTACACATACCCTGATATATATTGCAAGGGAAAGAATTGAAAATGAATTTTTCATAAAAAGGAACATAAATGATTATATACATTTCCACCAGAATAATGGACAAGGAGAAAAAGAAAAAAAAATGAACATACCCTCACACTTGTGCACACGTGTGTCCATGCACTCACATTCACACACCCATTGCTGGTTCTGTCATCTCCTGGTTTGCTTACACCAAAAGAATGTAAAACTGTTCAGGCAGAAATCTGTTTTTCAGTTGAATTGTTCTACCTTTTGTTCTGCAGGATATTTCTAAATGAAGTTCTGCTTGTTATCTGCTAAAACAGATAACAAGTTAGCTGTACGTTATTGTGTGCTGCTACTTATCCTATTTCTCTTCAAAATTCATCTACAAAAATTACTGTTGTTACAGAATCAGAGAAGCTTAATCAACATGAAACACCTGCTTATATTTCTCACTATTTATATTGTTACTTCAGCTCCACTGTATTTGAAAATCTGCTATGCACTGGCCACTGTTGGTTTGTTTTTATTTTTAATAATTTGCAGCCTAACCACTTAAACAGTTTAAAACTTCCCAGACAAATCATTAGCACTACCGCTCCCAACTTTGCCAAAGCCAGAGATTTCCAAGGTCTCTGTAAAAACAAATGAACTTTTTCAAGAAAGAGGTCTGTAGTTTGTCCACCATCTTCAAGAAAGATTAAAAGTCTTATGAAAAATGTCTCGTGGAAAGCTCTGAATGTTTTCTGTATTCTTGTCTCTATGTTCATCATTTGTTTTATTGAAGCCAACCATTGCACTAGCAGTGGTGTGTATGTACCTCCTGAGATTATTTGGTCAAACAATCATTTCTAGCATTTCCTCCCACTCAGTGAACTAATGACTCCACACCACCAGGACTGGGCTTGTTTTAAATAAAGCTCTGTTTGCAAATTATGTCATGTAGACATTAAAAATTCAATTAATTCAAAGTAAAATAGTTGTTGTTTCCTGGGAAGAAACTGTAAAGTCCATAGAGAGAAGTTATTCGCCCAAGTAATCCAACTTATTTCAGTGGAATTGTTTGAGAACATTTTGAACACAAAAATCAGTTTACAGTATGACCCATTGTGATTATAAACGTTTTATGGTTATACAGTTTCAGGTATCATGAGAGGTAAAGACTGATATTTTAGGAAAATACTGATGTTCTTCCTTATTGCTGTAAAGTGTGATGCTGCAAAGTTCTCCTTTCTTAAGGGACAAGACAGATAAAAATGTGTGGAGCTGCTAGTTGTTACAATGCACTCGATTCCCAGAACCCACAGCTTGCAAATGAAGCTGTCCACTGGCAATTTTCAAATGTAACAGCTTTGCAACTCAGGGATTAAGTGGAATCAATAAATGTTTTTCTGGGAGACAAAAATGCACACGCACAAGCACTTATACACATGGGGTTCCATGAGCAGGATTGCAGCTCCTCTGGGACTGTCCACCTGCCTGATTGCAAGGCTGGGAGGATTTGCCCTTCCTCAGGGAACTTGCTGCTAAAGTGTAAGCTGATCAGTAAAAACTTTTTAACAGAGCAAGAGTCTCTATCATGGACTTCACTTTCCTTCCCTGTCAATTTCTTGCTAAATGTATTACAGCTGACCATCACCTATGCCCCTCTACAGAGAGGTTTGTCTTTCTAAACACACTGACAAGAACAAGGGGAAAAGAGGAAATCAAACAAACAAACAAACAAAACACCTCTATAAGAAGATAGGGACACAAAAAAGGTTTTTTTTGTTTGTTTGTTTGTTTGTTTGTTTTTTGTGTGTGTAGATGAGAAAGCAGCTCTTTTACAGAAGAAGTCAGACTTTCCTCTAATGTGAATCAAAACAGTTTAATTTAAATTGTCAAAATATATCACAATTCAAAAAATGAATTATTGTGTTCCCCAACTAATATTCACCTCCTGAGTGCCTTATAATTAGACGGAGAGTGAACCCTAGGAAATTTAATGAACGTGAAGGGTGTGGGGGAATGAGTATCCATTAGTAAAATACTGCATTTTCTCTCTGGATTTTAACATTTGGAGAGTACAATCCACGTGTGAAATGTGATTTGAAAAAGAAGAGTGAATAGAAAAGCCTATTTAGCTAGATTATAATATCATAGCTGTATTTAAAATTCCTGAAGCACTCCAGAGTTGTGTCTGCAGAATGTTTTCCCCAAAGTACCTAATGTAAGCATAAGCCTGTTTGTATTTCAGTAGGTGTGAATAAAGTCAGCCAGTACTCTGTGCCAAGAAAATGAAGCACTTTTTCCCCCCATCACAACAATTGATGTAAGCAATCAACTTGCTGTGTGTTGCAAATGCAGCCTTCATTCTGCTGTCTCCAACAAACACTATTAATGCATAAGTGTTTGAGAAGCTTGGAGGAGAAAATTTTCTACCGAGAAAATCATTTCTCTGTATGTTTGTGAGGAAAAAAGAATCCAGAAATTTTACAAGACCAGTTCCCTAATGGTGTGATGAAATGCAAGAGCTTTTAATAGTTAATCCTTAATTGTGCTAAAAGTATGAAAAGGACCATTATGCCAGAGGTGGCAGGAGGAGGGAGTGATGGTACATAGCAAATAAAAAAGTTTCAGTGGCCGGTGAAGCTTGTGGTCTTTTCTTTCTCTTGGGACACTGCAGAGACAAGCCAGCCACAAAAACATGACTGAGCTTTTGGTGATGCCGGAGGGAGAAGCACAGAGAAAGGGCAGGCTTTTTCTAATATGTGAGGAGGTAATAGTATCAGGTGAAGCAGGTTTCCCTGGGTTTGCAATGGCTTTTTTAAAATGAGATGTTTCTGGGGAACCAAAACATTTAATCTATAGCCAAGAGCACAGAAGGGAGGTGGCTTTGTATTTTGTAAAAATAATGAAGCCATAGATCCACAGCCAAATTTTGAAGAGGATTCTAAATGCTATTTTGGGGAAAAGATTATGGAAAGAATTATCAGTAGCTGTTGTCACCTCCCAAAGCACCACTCCTGAAAGAAAGTACTGAACAGCTTTTTTAATCTTTTCTCTCATCCTTTTCTTGTGGATGAAGTCAAGCAGAATGTAGTTAAAGGCTCTATTTCCACTGAAATCTTCTGTGTTAAATTAGACCTTCTGAATCCAGCCTTTCCCAGCAGACGCTCTTTTTCTTATTCTTTTTTTTTTTTTTTTTTTTTTACAGTAAGTAATCAGTGTTTAATTACTTGACTTTTACGTGGTACAACCTTTGAGACCTTCCTGACTTGCTGAGTATTCAAAGTGTACTGTTCAGAGTGTTCAACAACTCCAACTGCCTTGTTAACACTTACAGTACAGGGAAGGAAAGGGAAAAGGTACCAGGAGCTTTTTTTTTAAAAAAAAAAAAAATAAAAAAGTGCACCTTTGTTACATGTCTTGAAATCAAGGACTGTAGTGAAATCAAACATGAACTGACAAAGGCCTTTATGATTTTAGCTCTCATGTAGCTGCATATGCATATATACTCGTGATTACTGCATATAAATATATACTCATGCATACCTACTTTTGGTTTGCATTAGAACTTTGCACTGCTTTCTCTGGCTTTCTGCAAGCAGAAAGGTGGGTTTCAACCTGTGTGGGCTCACACCCACATCCACCATCAAATTTGACTATGAGGTTTTGAGTTCAAGCAAACTTAAAATTGCAAAGTGAAATGCCATCAAAACCAATGAGTTTTATCTGGCTTGGTGTCAACAGTAAGAGAAACTGCACATTTTGCATGCTTTCATAATATTGCTTCATGGGAACATTTCTAAAACATTAATCATTCTTTCAGGAGACTTCAGGTCTCATGTTTTACATTCACTAACACATATAAATCACAGATCTGGAACACCAGTTCTGATCTCAATTATATTTGACACAATTCTCTTGTCATCAGTTGGGTCAAATGTGTTTTACACTGGCTCCTGATTCTATGAACAGTTTAATAATACAGCTTTAAAATTAAACATAAGCATAAATACTTGCAAGACTGCACTCTCATTTTCAGGCTGTGGAACTTCAGTTCTCAGAAGGTAAAGCTATGGTTTTATCTGATCATTTTGCGCGTTTACTTCTTATTGTTTTCCCTATTTATTTTTAGTTTATAAGAATTTTAAGTAATGCCACACTAAGCTTCAGCAGAAGCTTGAAACATTGCATTGTTTGACTAATTAACACTAAAAAGTTTCTCTTGAACAAAATGTCATATCCCTCAATTATACCTAATGAAGAAAAACACAATTCTTAATAGGCCTCTTGTAAATTAAATAGCTCCTTTTGAAAATAAGAAGCGTTAATTATTTGGTAGAAACAAGAGCTAAAATCCTATTGAAATCTATATATTAACAAAAGATTGCTATCTGAAGAAAAACGTTATTAGTAATTGTAAAATTTAAAAAAAAAAAAAAAAAAATGTTTGTTTCAGTTCAAAAGTGCTAACTTTCCTGTGTTTGCCTATAGAAACTCAGACATAGGAGAGATCATCTTAGCATTTTTCTTAACAATAGAAAAAAATAAATTGTTTTGTTCCTCCTGCTTCTCAAAGAGAATTTGCAAAGCTGTTCTTAGCAGGCTATGGATATCCTAAACATGTAGAAGAAACTTAGATGCAAATTTTGGAATCACACAAGTCAGTAAGCTATTGACCAAAAATTTACAGAGGTTAACCTAATGCAAGTTGGCTTAGGTATGACAGAGGTAACTCCTATTTTACTGACATTAGTTTAAATAATCAATGGATTGATCAGAAAAAAAAAAAAAAAAATAGGTAATAAAATGTAGATTTTCATTTCACATTTGATTGTAACACTAACTGAAGAATATTTTGCCTGTCTTCCATTCCTCCTAATCTGTTTGAGTTCTCAGTACTTGTATAAATATATAGCAATAATATATATAATTTGTATTTATACAATGGCACTTTTTAATCCATATCTTGCAAATAGTGTCTTTAAGCTGGAGACCTGAATGTCAGGCTAGAGTGCCCATGAAATGTGTTCCACTCATGCTGCTATATTCAAGCTTCTGGGATCAAAGTTCCTTAAATTGTAAAATAATTTCTTCTTTAATAGGGTGGAAAAAAAATTCAAGAGTTTCTTCATCCACTGAAGAAACTACTTCTCCTCCTGCTTCCCACCCAGAAGCAGTATCTTGCAGGTTACTTTGCTATCCGCTCATGATGGATAAGAGCAGGAGCAATTTAGCTACTCAAACAAGTCTGATTTGTAGTCTGAAAGTAGAAGTCATTAGCAAAATGCTATTTGGCTAATGGCAGCTTAAACAGTGATATATGATTTTCACTCATTTTAAGTCATTTCTGCACATTTCTTAGCTCCTATTAAGTGAATCTAGGAAATTTTCTCTGTGAAATGGAGAGATTTGTGCATGTTAAATGGGAGATTATAAAACATTGTTTTTACAGCTGTTTGATCTCTTGTTAGTTAACACATTTTTCATTTACTTTCTCTTCTCTGAATTCTGGTGCACTTCAGACACACAAATTGAAAAGACTAATGTAGTTCTCAGTTTAGTCTGGTTTGGACCTTGAAATAACTTTTAGGAATAAGCAACTGAGCAAATGACATATACAGTGAAGCATTAAAATATAATATGGTCTGCAAAATGCCATATAGTCAGCAAAATACAAGGAACTTCAAATCAAAAACTTTGTTTTCTGAAGCGGTATTAGCTATAATACCCTTGGTATTCTAGTGAAACATTTACTAAATAGGAAAGAACACCGTAAGTTAACAACAAATCTACCAAACAATCAGCATATTTTTATTTTTTTTTACGGTCACCCTCTTATAGTCTCCCTAAGAGATTTATAGTCTCTGTAGCTGTAAACGGTGTGACTGAGTGATCTCCCAGTGAAAACTGCTATTGTACTGTTACTTCCCAGCAGGCAGTCCAGTCAGATGATGTGGAGTAGGCGTAGGGAGACAGATCCCATTTGAATGCATGAAAAAAAAAAACATGCTGAAATTTCATAGTTGTTGGATAGTACATTCTAGAGGCCTGATCCTCATTTTTTGCACGCTCAGAGCTTCCATTCAAAACTAATACTGGATTTGTGCAAAACTGCATTCTGTCACTTGTTTGAATGTATCAGCATTTAATTTCTTCTAATTCTGTGCAGGGAGCACAGAAACTCCAGGATCCACACGTGGCTGATGACCGTACTGCTTTCGGTTCTGTTAGCTGGGACTGCCAAGCTGCACACCCTGGCCTTCAGCAGAAGCAGCAGCAGAAGCTCTCCTGAGATTTCTTAACACAGATTCCTCGTCTCTAAATTGGGACTAATAGCACTTCACTATTTTGAGCAGTCCTTAATGTAGAGTTCAGACCTCTATAATAGATTCCACTCTGAGCCTCAAGTGGTTTCTCCTGTGTCCAACAACCTGCTTCGTTAAAAGTTGCTGACTACCTTGATAAGGAGCTGGATTAAGCTATTTGTTATCTGCCTGCATTGTACCCCAGATACTTATCTACCTAAGGTACTTATATCAGCACCTTTACACCTAAGCACTTCCCAGTCTATAATGAAAAGTATTTTCTTTATCATACTCCTGGAAATAGTATTCTTTTCAATTTATAGATGGGGAACTGAAGCAGAGAGAGCAAATAACTTTCCTGTAGTTTTAACAGGAAATCTGAAGCAGAGGAAGGAGCTGCCCCAGGCTGGGCTGTGTGCTGAGCTGTGCGTCAGGCTGTGGCAGCAAACCTATCACAGGGGAAGCCAGTGTGAGGTGTGAGAGGAAGGGGGAATTATGTTTAAACAAAACATTATTTTGTCTGTTTACCACCATATATCCACTTCCATCAACTGTCCTGATCAAAAGTGATAAGGGAAGCTCATTAAAACTAAATTATTATTTATTTTTTTGTATGTTTTGGATCATATCCATAAGTGCATAATTCACAAATCCTTATGATGAAAGCAAGCATATTTTAGGATTTTTTTTTTTTGTTACAAACTCTAAATATTCACACCCAAGAAAAGTAATGCCTATGAATCCTGATGGAATTACTTTAAGTTCACAATATGCTCCTTATTGTTTTTCAAGATAGAAAAAAAAATTAACTCAATTAGGAACATTAACCCTACAGTAGTAAGAAACATTTTCTCTGCTTACCAAAACCAATTGCATTTGAAGAGATTAGTATTTCTATTTTAAAATGTATTCTGGTAGAACAGAACTGTGGGTTACATTGAAGATAAAACCAACTGTTTTGAAGGAATTGTTCACAAGCATTTAACAATTAAACAAACATTAATGCCTTTTGTTCTATCTGGTAATTAGTAATTAGCCACTAGTTAGCACCATATGTCACATAGCTGCTATGGAAATTAAAGTGACTGACAAAGGAAATTGGAGTGATGGGGGTCAATGATTATACTAAGCCTATTGAGCATAGGCCAGGTTAGTGTTAACATTACATTTTATGTTTTGTTTTAAGTATCAACAGGCAAAAAATGAAGCATGGGAAGTTCTAGCTGAATATGAGAGGGCACTTCTTTACTGTGAGGGTGACAGGGCACTGAGACAAGTTGCCTAGAAAAGTTGTGGGCTCTCCTCTGGAGATATTCAAAACCCTCCTGGATGTCATTCTGCACAATGTGCTCTAGATGATCCTGCTTGGCAGAGGGGTTGGACCAGATGATCTTCAGTGGTTCCTTCCAACCTTGGCCTTCTGTGATTCTGTGCCCTTAGGCCTGAGGGGAAACAGGGCCTGTGAGGGGTGGGAGCAGAGAAGTGAAAGGTTCCTCCCCTGAAGGGAAGAGTGTATGTATAAAGGGGACTCTGCCTGAGCAAGTAGGGAAAATCTGGGAGAAGATGCATGGCTAAGCCTACAAGGTAATAGCAACTCAGAGATCTTTCTAGGGATCTGGTGAATGCTGTGTAGAGATCTTTCTAGGGAGTTAGTGAATGCTGCAGAGAGTTTGGGCAACCTTTAAAGCCACTGAAAGAGTGAAGGATTGGTCCCATAGGGATAGACTGTCAAGAAAAAGATTGGTTTCCTGTTTTATTTAATTTTTCCCATGTGGTATGTCTGAGCTTTCTTTATCTGGAGCATTTTCTATCTTACATATTTGTTGTCTTTAATTTTACAGCCTAGAGGCTGAGTGTTTTCTGTATGTATTTTAAGGGAAAATGGCAAGCAATTCCATGCAAATCTCTGGCCGGTAAGTGGTCCAACCACTAAGCTGCTTCGTGTTGTTTCACCTCCTGTAGCTAAGAAGTGAGATAATATTCCATGAGAACTTACTCTCTGAAGACACAAAGATGAAAGCTTCTTGCCTGAGGAGGGGAAGTAGGTTTCTCTGAGAGATGAGACTGAAAAGATCAGGAAAAGCAATCCTGATGGAGGGCAGGGTGGCTGAGTACGTGTAGGGGTCTCAAGAGGTGAGCAGTCTCTTTAAATATTACTAAGAAAACTAAATGAAATTATTGTACAAAGTACACACCTTCTTCAAGTGGTAGATGGTACTATGGACCATAAGCCATTCGACAGACATTTTGGCTTGATTCCTATCAAAACTGTTTTTAAACATAGAAAGGTATCAAATTATTCCATGTTGCGCTTAGAAAACACGGTGCAAAAAACTTGGCCAAGTATAACATCCCAACTATTTAAATTATTGCCACAAATTGTTTAACGGACACTTGTTGTCTGAATTAACGGTAAGTAAATGATTTAAGGAAAAGGAGGTTCTGTTCTATATCATTCCTATCACTTTATGTGAAATGTCCCTGTCTTGTTATATTCTAGTGAAATGCTGTTATGTTGCAAAATATTCTAGGCAATATCACGCAACAGGACAATTGCAATATAAGGAAAAATGGGCTTTAGATAAATCAGTCCTTACTACCAAGGCTGTATAGCATTATTACAAAAGGAAACCTCTTTCCTCAATTACAGTGAGCTGTAGCTCATCCTATGACTCTTCTCTGCTTGAATGTGCAGAGAGAAACATCTGCATAGCCTTTGCTCTGCAGAGAGGCTCCTCTGAAGGTGCCCCTTGCATACAAACCGAACCCTGGATGTTCTCACATGTCAGTTAACATTAGCTGGGAGCCCTACCTTAACTGCTTATTCTTTGAAATAAGCTCATGCTCTGTTGAGAGCTAAAGTGCCTGAGGGAAACTTCAGGAAGGAGGAATTAGAATCATAGAAGCTTCCTTGAAGCAAGGCAGCTTGTGAGGACAGCAGCTCCTTCTTACAGGGGGTTATGTAGCTCAAGCTCATCCTTGCGAGTGAGTCAGTTGGGCTACTTGGTTTTATTTTGGCTGCTATATGGATTGGCTTTGTGTGAATGACTATCTCCATATGCTGGCAATATCAAAGGTAAGTCTTGCAGCTAGATATCTTCTAAAGAGTAGATGCTGTTGGTATATGGAAAAAACAGGCCAGATGAGCATATCTCTAAAGAAATGTGCTGGAGAGCGCACAGAGCTGCCTGGATGTGCCAGGCCTTGTTTGTGTGATGGATATGAAGTATATGTGACATTTTTGTTAAAATACCACTCTAGGTAACCCTGGAGTGCATATGATGTTCGTATTCATGTTTGGAAACATTTGTGGCATATTTCTGTGCAGAGGGGTCATCAAAAACTCTGTTAAGGTCTTCAATGGTCACAGAAAGGAAAAAGTTAGGGAAGGAAAAGGGATAAAGGAAGAGTTTTCTTTCAGGTGTTCTGTGTTTTATAGTAAGAACAGGCAAAGGGTTTGGAGATTCATTGATGTCTCATTTTAAGGTAACTACGGACTACAGAGTTGATGTATGGTCTGTTAAGAAAAAAGGAGGAGGAGCAGTTGTGGCAAGGCTCACAGGGGCAAGCAAACTGAAAGTGAGATGGAAAGCAAGTGAGATCACTCGGGCTGAATTCAGCAGCAGAGAGAAGTAGCTCAGGAGGGTCCCCTCCAGCCCTACTGAGCTGTGATCACTGCAGTGTATCCTGTTTAACACGTGTGTGTACATAGACCCAGTAAACTACATGAGAGTTCAGTCAGAGGTGGAAGATCATGTCATCTAATAGGTGAGCATCTCTGTCCTGCTGGAATAGCCATGGGATGGTAGAATCTTAATCATTCAGGTTTACCAAGCCAGTGTTTCTTGTATCTCTTTTTCATTTGTACAGCTTCCTGTTGTTCAGTTTTCCTTAATAATCCACCGATTTGGGAGTTACTTAATCTTTTCAATAATAGTTGCAAAAATAGGACGGATAATTCATTCTTGAGCACAAAATAGATCACATTTTCTTTGCTGGATGTGGGTTGTTCTGGTATTTAAATTTTGTTAGGAACACAATATATAAAACCCTTCCCTCTGTATTGTTTGGCATAGGGTACCAGCGGATCCTGCATTCTTCCACTACTAGAGAAACTGTCTTGGGGCTTATGATTTATTTTTTTCTAAATAAAACATGTGAATAGTTACTCATGTAAATCCTCTACTTTAATTATTGATGGGATTTCCATCCTCCTAATATTATACCTAAGGCATCTTTCTCTGTTCTTTTGTATTTATCACTCTGTGTAGTACAGAGAGAATACACATTTCTGTCATTTTCCATCTGTATGAAATATCATCAAGTGTTGGTCAGCAAGGGAATAGTGACAAAAAAGCATTGGCATCTGTTGACAATTTTTGTTTTCCTAGCATAAACCTTTGTTTTGTTTTTGCTTTAGTATTTCAATTAATTGGTCAGCCACATAACTCAAATATTAGTTTAAAATAATGTTGAGTTTATATGAGTCACCAGTTTAACCTTATAAAGTGAGGCATCTTGTCACTGACTTTACAAAAGTAGACAAGCATGAAATTAATTTTATATATTAGCACTAGGTAAGCTTGTGGCTTGCTAACATTGGTAGGAAATTTTACTAGAATTGTAATATAAGGCTGTGGGGATTTTCCCCGCTTCAGCTAGGTAAATTTCTTCAGCAATTCAAACCTAATAACTTATTTAAATAGGGTATCTAAATTACTATACTGGGACTTCTTAATCTAATTCCACTCTCCCTTCTTGTGTGTGTGTGTAGCTGTGATAGAGAATATATTTTTGTATACATAATATTATCATTATGTGGTTAGATTGATACCAAGTTGGCAAGTTTAGACTCACTTAAGAAATTTAGTCTCAATTATAGAAAGCTTATTTTACAGCTTAGATTAGACTAAAAAAGTAGGGAGATGTTTGTCCACTATCCTGGTATTTGAACTCCTGTTTTAAAGCAAATAAACTGCTAACACATTAGTGCTCAGGATATTCTTCAGAAACAGCCATTCTTCACATGGATATTCAAGAAGTAGGTTTGTATTCTGAGACTGATTTCTACACAGTGGATAGCTGGGTTTATCCTGACACATGTAGCAGTGGTTGATTCAGATTCAAGCCAGACTGCATTTTTACACCAATGTATTTCTACCATGGTGTATTTTGATAATGTCTGCCTTCATCCTTCAGCAATGAAGTAAGCAGGGCAAAGTTTAACAGTAGATCAAGAAGTACTTGTAACTTGCTACCGCAGTGCGTCTTTGAATACTTAATTACAGTACATAAGGACTTGTGATAGGTTAGGCATGGTACTACACAGCTTCTAATATAGTTGCATAATCTCATCGTTTCTTTTGAAAAGATAAAGTAAAATATCTTTTTCTGCTTTTCAATGTAAATTAGAGTTTTAAATGATGTGGCTGTCATTTGAATATGCTAATTATGCTATATTATTTTACAGAACATTAGACATGCCTATAAAAATGTGTCTTAAGTTATAAGCTTTTTGATTAACTTGTTGAGACTCAGTATTCCCCAGTACTTGCTTAAGACTTGTAAATGGCATTCAGAGAGGTGGCAGAATGCACCTGCCATTCTGACCGCTGGTGACCTTCACTCTGAATTAACTGCAAAATCCATGTCAGACAGTTAATTGAATGAAGCTGTGAACTTGTAAGTGGTAATGGTTATGATTAGTGTATAACATGCCATAACAGTAATGATGTAATCTTGGTCTCAGGAGACTTAGGGTTGAAGTCATGGGGGTTTTATATGCCAAATTAAAGAGGGGATAAATGACAAGTGGTAAGCTTGAAAGGGGGAGAGAGGGAAAGGAATCCCTCATCTCTTCTTTCTAATGATAAAAAATATTTAATTGAATTTGAGAGGTTGGTGAACTTCTTATTCCCATCAAAGTACTTCATCTGTCTTTAAGGTAGAAAGAACTGTCAGCAATCCTTTCATCTGGGCTAGGAGAGGTATTTGTCACTTGTGGTTGGATGTGAGAAGTAGCATTAAAATGTCTGGATTTTTCCATTGTTTCAGGGACCCAGAGAACACTCTGGGCTCATTATGGCACATTCTGTGTAATGTATGTATGTTAGGACTGGCTTCTATGCTACTTTTTTGTTGGTGACTTTCATAGCCATTACAGTAACAAGATTAGTGATGCAAAGCTGCTCATGCTTTCTTTAGACTCTACATTTTGTATACTAGTGACAAATATGAACTGAGCCACCAGAAAAAGACTTGGTAAGGATGATGTGGGTATATCTAAACATACCCTGCATGCAAGGAGAAAGAGCTTTTGTAAACTGGATAGATCCTGCTGGGCTTTTAGCATTGGAGCCCACAGATAAAAAGGAACTTGTCTTTTGTGAATTTGCTTCTGACTCCATGCCCTGTTTATATGCTTGTTAGAATATGACATCTTGCAAATATACTCTACAAGGCATGTTGCTGAACCAATAAATGAGAGAAATGAAGCCTTTCATGGCTGTTGTATCAGGCCAGTAACCAGCCTTCTTATGAGCTGAAATGGAGTATATGTCCAGAAATGCAAAGTAAGGCTTTTCAATGTGCTGCCAGTCTAGTTTAAGCATAACATTCTCAGTTTAACAGTAGTTGTACTAGTGAATCACAAAAGTGTTAAGTGAATTTCAGAAATCTTCATATTTACACTTAAATATGTAAGTTATATTTAACATGATCAAATTATGGTAACCATGCTTAACTAGAGTTTATGCTACTTGTTATCTCCAGAGTAAGGAAAGATTTATGCCTTTCTGGAGATGTTACTCTCAGCACTTTTTTAATAGTGCGATGATGCATGTAAAGGACATACCATTCAGGTAATTCTACGTACAATTTTTAGAGGTTTTGAACTTGATTCCAATTTAATATTCCAATCCCAATCATGTTAAAATTTTATACACCCCTCCCCTCCCCAAACACCTTTATTGTCCAATATTTGATCCAAAAAAATATAAGGTAGTGTGTGCTTGTCTATGCTTCCACAACTAAACTACTGATTTTTCCTTTTTCCTTAAGTCATTACAGTTTTGTGAGGTCTTGTGCAACTTCTAATGCAAGATGCTAAATAGTCTACTCTCTGGCCTTGTTTCTAAATGAAACAAGAGTAGTGCAATTACACTACATGTCTTTGAAATCTTCCTGTCAAATTTCCTGGAAATTGACACATTTTCATAAATTATGGATGGAAAAAGTCAGTTAATGAAGGTCTTGTGATGCAGGTAGAAGAGTCTACTGACAGCTACTTGGAGGGGAAGTTTGCATGGAACCTGTATTAGGCATCAGAGAAGCCATAAAGAGAAAACATTTAGAGATGTCCAGGCCTGTGAGAAGCTTCAGTCAGGACTTGTCTTCTTGGACATCCCAGTTGACTATTCTGTAGAAATCCAGGTTGCCAGAACATAATTGTATTCAGTGGGTATGCATATTTGTGAGGATGCCACGGCCTTCAGTCTTAGAAAGGTGAAATTCCTGCAAAGCAGAAGCTGAACATATTATAAGAGCTTGGGAAGCTGAGTGCTTATCAAGACTGGGACTAGATGCCTTGCAGCCAAAGCCAAAAAGATATTTAAAGGAAAATGGTTGCCTCAGGACAAAACTGAATGCTTGAAGAAACTTTTCAATTCTTTAAATTACAAGATTCAAATGACCTTTCAAAAAAGATTCTGAGACAGTGTCAGCTGGGGAGTCAATGCATGGGTACCTGTGTCCAGGAGTTACTTCACTTTGGGTCTGTTTGGGTCTGTATGAGCTCATGCATATATTTAAATTTCACTTCTACAGCTTCCAAGTCCTTTTTGTATGTTCAGACCAGCCTTTTGGTTTGTCTGCTTTATCAGCAAACTACCACGTAGGTAGTTATCATGTGGCTGATAATTTTTCTAATATTTAAATTTTACATCATATAGATATCTATGTAATAAATGAGAATGGATGGTCAGTGTAACTGTTAAATGCAGTCAGCTGACAGCTGGAGAGCCTGCATCTCAGTACTGATCACATTAATGAAATATCTTTTGATGCTAATATCCTTGTCCTTAGGACAAATGTCTGTATTTGATAAAGTTCATTTTAAGTTAAATATCCATCTCTGCACTTGAATTTCAAGACAATGTGCTCCTGATTCTGCCAGGCACTGAGCTCACCATGTGAAGTTCTGCTGCTGTTGTCATCAGTGAGAGTTGAGGGCACTCAGCACCTGGCAGGAATTGGCACTTTGATGGCAAGCAGGGATATTGCAAAACAGGATTAAAGTGCACTTGCTGACAGAGCTGTTTGAAGAAGCTTTCAGAGCACCTGCCCATGCTGTGCATGACTCTAGACTTTGCTATCTTCCCCTCAACCTCATTAGTACCAAACTCATTCTCAAAATTAAATAAATAAGGGGCTATGACAGTGCTATTTATTTCCTACACTATCCCTAAATTATTCCCAAGTAATAAAATACAATATCTTGCTGTTCTTTCTCCCAGAAAGCAACTAAAGGAACATGGTTCTAGACACTTTGCTTTCCCCTTTCTCTTTTGTTCTGGGGCAGTAAAAATGCTCAATTTCTTTAGTTTTCATTAAAATTTAGTTTGCATATTTTCTAATCAAGAAAACAGACAGGAAACCAAGTGAAATTCCTAGTTCAGATTTTGCTTGTTTTCTGCTTTTGTTTGTACTATATTTTGGTCATGGCCACTATCATATTAAATCAAAAGGGACAAGAGAACAATACATTCTATATAGTTGGAATTCCTCCCTACCCTTTGGACTTATCTTTGAATTTAAAAAAATGTATTTCTTTGAACTGACAGGTGAATTCAAATTTCTAGAGGCAGAGAACATTGACAGGGTAATTGGTTTTCTATAAAAAAAAATCAAGATTGAGAAGAAACCATGCTATAATAAGTGAAACTATCTGGAGGAAGAAACATGAAAAGTGAAAAATGCATATCTTGTGCAAGTCACTAGTTTGCTGTAATGATGAATCTGTAGTTTAGGAATATTTCATTCATTTTTAATGAAAATTTCATATGCACTGTATTTTTGGTAAAAGGCTACTAGAGATGTCTATTCTCTATAGAAAAAAATGTCTTGCACTAATGACACAGAAACGGATGAATACTTCAGTCTGTTGTGATGGTTATCACTGACCTCAAACAACAAAATGGGTACTTCCCAAATTAACTTTAATTTTCACTAGCAGTTCTTCCTCCCTAGCAAGAACCGCACCCTTTCCACCCTACCAAGTCATACAGCCACTCTCCATAAAACTCTCCCAGCTGAGACTCTTACGCCCAAATACAGATTTAGTAAATAAGTGGTTTACCTCTGATATCTGGACATCTTCCATGTAATCTTCATATTGTAACAAAGACTAAAGTAGACAGAATAGGGAGTAATGCAAGAGGAAACCTCCAGACTCGAGAAAGTCAAATTTCTCATACAAAGTGCTTTGGTTTACAGTATAATTTTATGGTACCTATACAGCCTTATTTAGAAAGAGTGATCATTCTTTGTTTCACATCATTTGTGAAATTGCTGGTGTGTGTGTGTGTCCACTGACTGCCTCCATGGCTTTCCCAAAGTCACTGGATAACTGCTAGAATCAATTTGATTTAAATTACATGCATAAATCTAATTATCTGCTATTGTTTATAGAAGCAGAGCCTGAGGGATTTAACAGATGGAAAGCAAAGTGTGAAGTAAAGCTTTGAAGTGGGTGGTTCTGTTCCACTGCCCCTCGGTTTTCAGGTGTTCAAAAGTACAGGAAATTAAAAACAACAAAAAAATCACTGTGAATCTCACACAGTAAATCATTGTCAGGCTTCTGATTGGTTCTTTTTATTTTGTTCTACAATGCTAATTGGGCTACAAATTACTCATTCATGACTAGAGATTATTGAATATTTGAATTAGAAAAATATAATTGTTTATATACCCTTTCTGTCTCTCTTATTTCCTGATATTTTTAGTGGAGGAGAAAAATGAAATTTTAATTTTTACTGTTTCAGTAATTACTCTTTAAAAGACTTTGTCACTATTTTCTGTGTTCTGATTCTTTCACAATATCATTTTTTTGTCTCACTTGTGTCTTTCACTGATGTATATAACTTCAAATTCGTCAATAAGAGCATCTTGGGGATTATTTTCTAATAGAGTAAATCAGGAATAATTCAACTGAAGTTAATTTAAAACAGATGCAATAGGCTTGCAAATCAAAACCTTTTTCTGTACTGTATTATCTTTCTAACAAAGTTGTTGTTCTTGTTTTTAACTACATATGTTTATTTCATGTTTGCTCTGTGTTGATTAGATCTCTCTGGATGCCTAAGACAAGCCTACTCAAGACATAACAGGAGCAGTGCCTATGAGCTCAACGGTTAATAATTTTTTTTTCTAGTCTTGCTGATTATGTCAGGTCTTGTACCAAGACTTTTTCTGCTACTAGTCACAACAGTTTTAGACAGAAATGCATTTCTATTTGATAATGCTCAATTAATAAGTTCAGACTTCAGAGTATTAAAAACTCATACTGTTTATATGCTCTTCTCTTGCCTTTCTCTGAAGTTTTGTTTGCCCTCAAACACTGTACCACGAACACTTTCATGAACTTTCCTGTAAATTACACTGCTTACTATTCAGAGCTTTCTTTGTTCCTTACCAACCTTTGAAATTTTTTCTTCCCCAACAGACTAGTGTGTAGTGCTACAAATTACAGTGCTCATAAGATGTGCTGTTTCTCTTTTTTAGAGAAGAATACTTGACATAGAACACTAATGTATGAATCTTAAAAGGAGTACTGTATTTGTGTTTTTTCTCTTCCTGCTTAGAGAGGTAGATGTAAAACTGATACAGGGAAGATGAAAAAGAGCTGGTCAGCTGCTCTGGTCACTTACAGATTTTGAAAGTTCTCTGAACTTCACCATTCACTTGTCCATGCGTTAAACAAACTTCTGTTGTTCTTAAACACTTAGGAAGCTGTTAACAAAAATGAAGTAAGTCATTGCTCAGAAAATGTCTGTAATGCTTCTAGCAAGGCTTTATCTTTATGACACTAACGATAATCCCTTGTGTAATTAACTGTGGAGTGGTTATGCATGCAGTATGCAGTCCATGACAAGCCTCATAGAAAATACATCAGTATTAGCCACAGGTGAATTCATTTAGAAAGATTAATGACTGCACCTGAATTTTAATGCCTGGAAAGGGATGGAACACTGAATCCTTAATTAAAAAGTTGAATGACTGGTATGGTTTGTTTAACATCGCAAATTTCAATGGGAGATTTTTATATTCAAATGAAGTCTGCAAAGGAAAACTTTCGTTAGAAGGTGGTGAAGTAAGGGTGAAAAGCAAAAATGTTTTATGTGCTTTACTTTATGTAAATCGATACATGGATCAGTAGCTTTGATATGGATCAAATGAAGTATAATTATGACTCCTCTCTGTTTACAATGAACATAGGGCAAAGAATTCTTAAGAAATGCAAGGCATTGCTACACTCCTACCAATATAAAGTTAGATGAGAAAAAGCAGTAAAATTGACAAGTAATCTTATTCTTTTCTTAATGAGATGGTTTCTTCTTCATTATTATTTTACAAAATTTTTAATGAAGAGAAAGTAATCTTGAAAAATACTGTAACAATCCCATTTTCAGAAGATGCTTAACTCACTTAAAAAAAAGGGGGGGGAAAGAAAAAAACTCTGCTTTCAATTAGTAATTAGTTAGAAGTAATTCAGAGAACCACCATTATCAATGCAAACAGTGTCTTTCAAAAAAAATCTTACATTTTAATATTTAATAAAAAGAGCGGCTAGATTTTGAGAGGAATAAATAATTGAAGTCAAATTCTCATACCTGTTCAGAAATGCTAACATAAGGAACATCTAAATGTACTGTAGCTACACTGCCTAAAATACATCTTTAAAAACCCTTTGCTGACTGCTTTCAGTTGCTCTTAATCATGGGAAATGTATTCTAAAAACTGGAGCCCTGGTAGAGCTTATTTGAACAGCAAAATGGATCAGTGTTTTCAAAAGCAAGACTGAGATGTTCATCTACTGACCTCCATAGATACTGAAGGTCAGTTGTTTTGCTGTCTTATTCCTAACAAATGAGAGTCACCCAAACTTTATTTTTAATGAGATCTTTCTCTTTAACTGCTGTATGAGACTCTCAGAAAACAAGCTTTCAGGCAAAAACAAGGAAAACAGCTACTCCAAGACTGTCTTCCTAATAACCTAATTATATTTCCCATTGCTCCACTTTTATCCACTCAGAAAAAGAACATAGACCAGAAATTTTGAGATGAGGGAGCAAAAGAAACAAAATCAAAAGTCAAGGAAGGGGTGCCAGTGATTTATCCTGGGAAACGCTTGTGACTACCACTCACAGCCATAGTGGAGCAGATTGCGATGCTCTTTAGCTGCAGCATGCTGCCTGCTGTACTGCTTTTACTGCCAAGCAGAAGCATGGCTTTATTCTTGACCAATTTCCAAGGAAGCATATTTTAAATGAGATGTCACTTTAAAAAAAAAAAAAAAAAAAAAAGCCTCCCTCCTTGTAAAGGGATGATGCATTTAGAAAGCCGTGTGGTGTGTGTTTTTGTGCATGTATAAACACTCAGTTGGTTGCTCCCATAAATTACCTACAACATTTGCCAGGACATATAAAAAATCATCCGGTTTTCTATGTATCCATTCTGTAGTTTTATATTGACATATAGTTTTCAGGTTTATCAAGCAGTTTAAATGCTTCACTGAAAAGGAATATGTATAATGAACTACCATCCCCAGTTTAATGTTTAGCTTGTTTATTGTTCCATATTTCCAAAGTCTCTGCTGCAAAACAATCACTGGCATATGAATTGTAAATATTTTTGCTACTCATAGTTTAATTTCCTGGAAATAAACACTGACATCAGAGGATAAAAATAAATCTGGAAAGAGATGTTAATACTTCACAATCCTTGTCTTGATGAACTTGAGTAATCCACCCAGCAAAAGTCAATCGCAGGATGCGTCTTTGGGTTAAAGCAATGAGTTTGCTAATACCAGTTAAAAATCAGTTGTAAAAGGTGTTATTAAATTTGTGAAAAGGAAATGCTGATTGACAGAGCAGGTTAAGTCCTTGGCTCTCCAAAATATTTTGCATAAAATGTCAGCTGATCTGGGCAAACATCAAAAAGTGCAGCAGTTGTATTCAGAGTAGAGGCTTACCTAATATTGCTCTCTGGTATGTTTGGGACTCGATCCCAAATCAGTAGTATTTCTGTTGTTGATTTCAGTGGAATTTGGACCGTTATAATCTAAATAAATAAGATAATATAACATTCTGAGCCAGATATTAGTTTTCTAACTTCAGCTTTTCATTTTTAAGAAAGGTGGTCATCACAGTAGATGGCACTAGAGTGAGAGCTCGTCTCCTGGTCTTATAGATCCCACCCCTTTCTTTCATTCTTTGGACAGGAAATGACTTTGGAAGTCAAAATTTGGCTGGATAAGAAACTGGGCAAAAATAAGTTGATTGATTGTGTTGTGTTTGTTTGTTTTCAATGTGTGGGTTTTTTTGTAGTTGTTGTTGTTTCTTTGTTTTTAGTATGCATTTTGACATTTTATTCATGCAGTCTTCCCCATTACCATTCTGGGGATTCCATATGCTCAGGAGGAAACAAGCTATTGACAAGCATTTGCAATATACTTTATATCAAAGGTTGCAGATGATCAATAGGATCATGCAGATTCCCACTTTAGTACATAGGGACACACAGACAAGACACCCCACCTCTGCAAAAACAAGCATCTACGCATCCCCAACGAACTCATCTTCTGAACGAAACAAGGGGCAGGTTTAACATGAGCACTCTGTCTTCTTTGATTTTTTTGAAAACTCCATGGAATCTGCTCAGAAACCTTTTTTGTGTGGCTGTTGCATAACTATAACCCAAGTGATACTTTAAGGAAGAGAGAGAAACAGCTTTATGCAGCTTATACAAAGTCTAGAAATCAAAAAAGTCTCGGATGGTTGATCTCCTTAAAGGAGTGGTGCATACCCTCTTCAGGGTGGACTGCAAGTCCCCAGGTACACTGTATATCCCCACATCTGCCCTCATCTCAGCCTGTTTATCCAGAATCCTGACATGTGCATTTCATTAGTGGATCAGATATGAGCCTCTTTCTTCGCTAAAAGAAGGAATATAATGACTTTCACCAGAAACTGATCTCAGTAGTGTATTTTGGTATTCTCTAGCACAATGCGAACTTTTTAACACAATTTAGAGTTGTGGCTACAATTGCAGTATCTAAAGGGTGTATGTGAAACAGTTATGTTTCTAGAGGTAACCACTTTGAGGTTGTTATTCCAGCTACAATTTGATATCCATCTTCAAGAATCCAGTGCCTAAAGAAAATATAAAATAGAGCAAAAGATGGGCTTACCTGGGAAAGTAGGAAAGAAAGAACATGTGGCTATTGTAGGTATGTTAGGTGTGCTTTCATTTTTGAAATGTTTTGTAGGCTTGGAAAAATATTGGGTACATACGTTAAAGAAGTCCCTATGCAAGTATAACTTGCACAACCAGTATTTACTGAGTTGATCACCATCCTCTGCTACTGAGCTACTGACCTTAGCAATACTACAAGAATCCTGTATTCACACAGATAAAGTCTTCCCTGCAACTTCACCAATATATTAAGGATAAACAGACTTTACTTCAGCGTCTGGCATATGTGATTCATATCTGTCTATTTTTCATTCAGGTTCCTCTTTCCACCTCTCTTTGGACAGTGATTGCTTCTCCTCCATTTCTCCTGCTGTGTGCCATGTAAGTGTTCAAGAGATCAGTTTATTCAGGAGAGAAAGCTGACAGTGAGTAATATCCAGGAGAGAACAGGCTTATGTTACCTCAATTAGTCATGAAGTACTATGCAGAAAAAATAAGAAATGTAAAGGACTTACCTAAGTCTGGAAAAATGATCCTCTAGATTAGACTAAACCATAGAGAAGATACTGTTACCCTTTGTATATTGTAGTCTACGTGATACCGGTTGGGGAAAAACAACAACTGTGTGACTGATACAAACCTGCTTTTTAACACTTCTCATTACATTTATATTTCAGTTCAGAAACTAAACTTAAATTCTGATATTATCTTAATTATTGTGGGGAAAGCGTGAAAAATATATTTTTGTATGTGTAAAAACAATATAAACTTATTAATATTATGGATAAGTATCTGTGACTAGCACACTGGTATTATACTGAAGGCCATCTCAGTATCATTCTTGTTCCAGACTGTTTGTACAGTTGGTATCAGAAAAGCACATGGCTAGGTATTACTGAAAAATAAATTATTCTTACAAAGGGTGAAATTGAAGTAAGCATTGCCAGAATGAAATGCAATTTTTCAAAGATAAGTTACTCTTTAAGATCATATAGTTTAAGAAGTGTTTAGGGTTTTCTTTTTTTAAGAGCTGTTGCAGATTTAATATTTCTTCCATAATAGACTGTGGAAAAAACTATAGCACTTACTGCTGAGCCATTTATCATATAGGTTCAATATCTATTCTGTATCTTTTGTGTACCATTAAAATTCATTGCCATTTTAGTAGAAATTGAGCATTACAGAAAATAAAGAACAACATTAAGGCACAAGAAAAATGTCAAGCGTTATGTAGATATTTATTCTATATGTGTATGTCCTGATTTTAAACATTAAAATAAGTTCTTGGCCAAAACAGGCTGCTGCACAATCATATGTTTTATGTGCCAGGTTCATGGTTTTCACATTTAGCATTAATACTCAGGGATTATGCAGCTGGAGAGATTGACCGATTAACAACAGTGCTTTTGTATATATGGTGTTAAGGTGAAACAGTCCAGTGACAACTGTATTTTTTTCTTGCCTTTTCAGCTGTCCACACTTGTGCAATAAGATCAATATCCTGTCAGACTTCATCATTTGTCCTCTTCAGTATCTCATTGTGTAAATCTGCACGTCTGTAAATCAGATGTTTTTATTATTTAAAAAAATAATAATTAATTCCTCATCACAGCAAAGATGTTGTTGTTACTGTGTCAATCCAGCACAGATGATGAAGTCAATAAGGGATCTCTGGTATGCTTGTACCTGGCCAGAAAAATTAAAGTTTTAGAAGTTAATGCCACCAGGACAGTTGAGGAACACAGCTGCAACATAGGACCTGGTAACTTATCTGTTTTTTAAGACTCAAGGGGGATGCATAAGGCTGTGTCTGTTATTTCTAAAATGTTACTATGTTTGATTCTCCCTCATGTACACACATTGCTATTACCCTTCAGAAATTCCATTTGAAAATACAATAGCAGGATTCTGGCATGGTTGATCAGGACTATCTAAACACACCACCAGCTTTACTGTTTGTATACTGTGTTTGTCACTGCGATGTGGGACCTGTGATATTTGCAACCTCCATAGTCTAAGCTTTCTTTGAAAAGTAGTTAGCAGCACAATGTGATCCCTGAGCTTGGCTTATGTTTGTTTTTATCAGTATGCAATAATCCACTCTCACAGGATAGCTGTGTGAGCTGCAAAAGTGTAAATGTTGTTCCTGCCTATGCCCTCACTGGAGGTGCTGAACTAGTTATTTCTCCTCTGAAAGAGCAATGAATCTGATAGTTGTCAGCAACCTGAGATTTAGATGCTAACTTTTCCCCTTGTGTTGCTGTGTATTGATCTCCTTTATCCTAATTTCTGTTTGTTTGGTTTTTGGTTCACTGTCTTCAAGTAAGCTAATATGTTTAGATTTTCATGTATACACATGGCTCTGGTATAGCTTTGTGTTTGCTTTAGGATGGTAAAGTTCAAGAGTAATCAAGACGTCTGTTACATGGGGTAGACTCCCCATTATACACACATCCCTGGGATACTGGAAACCTTTGATAACTGGAGCCTCACCATTTCTTTTTTCCCCGTGAAACCTGGAGTTTTTAAAGTAATAATAATAATTAAAAAAAAGTAATAAAGCAGAAAAAAATGAGTAACTTAGACATTGTAGTCATCTGTTTTCTAGGATACCAAAAGTCTCCCAAGTCATCTACCAGTCTCCCTCCAATGTGGCACCTAATTGCTCCAGATCTTCCCTTGGGCTGGTGCATCATTCCCCTCTGCTGCTTCCAAAAGCTGTAAAGGTCAGTAGGATTTTTCCTTCTCTGCTGTCACTTCATGCTAATTATCCCAGCAATATAAAATAAAAACCAAGAATGGAGAACAAGTAAATAAATAGAATAGTCTGAGTATCCAATAGGAGAAAAAAAAATGCTAATAATTGCTAGTAAATTGATGGTAATTGCTAAAATTCATAGCAATTTGTTTGCTTTCATAAAAACAAATTACTAAAATATGTTGCTGTGACTTACATGTCCTATTTCATCTCACTCACTAAATGGTTATTGCTCCACACTTTAAAACTGTTTATATACAATTCTGTAACAATCTCGCTGTATGACAAACTCGCATTAACATCTCTAACTTGGTGTTTGGAGCATTTGCACTCACAGAAGGTCTGTCTAGAAGGCCTCAAAGATCAATGAGAAATTTTTCTATTACTTTCAATATGCTTGCTGTGAATCCCAAAGTGAAAAGTAGCTTGCAGGGAGCCTGGATATTGAGCAGGCTGGTACACGCAAGTAGGAAGTGCCAGACTGCAAAACTCTGGGAAATGTTTTTGCTTCCCAGCCAGACTGCTGAGGCTTCTGCCTGTGGTCTCTTGTGCAGTTGGGACTACCAAGCATTAAGCAACAGTGACATCGAAGGTCTGACCTCCAATCTAGCACTTTGGCTGCTACAATATCTCTATCGCTTCACCCCAGACAAGTGAATATAAAATTATAAAAAATATTTTTTTTAATGCACTTTAGTAAGCATTTTTTTTCCTTTTAAATTCATAACATATGCTGTGCCATGTATTTTTTTTTCTCCTCCACTACTCTCTCTCCTCTCCATTCTCTAAGGGAAGGGAAATTTTAACATTTTTTCCTCTGCTGTGCATGAGAACGCCATTCTGAGTCATGCTGTCAGTCAAAGCTCATCATTCCACAGTCAGCCATATCAGCCTGATCCCTCCACAGAGTTCTGACTTTCTCAAAATCTGAGAACTAAGGTTGTCAGCCAGCAAATAGCATCAAATTCCTCATGCAACATGTTGAATAATGAAATGCATATACTTTGCCTCTTTTTCTGGCTTCTAAGTTGTCAGCAGTTCGTATGCTTCTGTGATGGAAGTCTCAAAAACTTCCATTAATTATTATTAGTCCTGGTCAGAGAAACTTAGCTGGAATCACATTTCTCTACAATATGCAGCTCTGTCAACACATTGCAAAGTCAGTTCTAATTTTGTCAGAATAAGTTTTCAGTCAGAAAACATGGAATATAGTTCTGTCAATGTTAAGGCACTTTTTTTTTCTGTTTGTTTCAAAATGTTTTGCTTATAATACTAAATTAAAAATAATAATAATCACTTTTTTGGTGAAGTAATTTACAAAGTTTTCAGTGAGTGAATTTTAGAACACTCGGGGTTTTGGTTGTTTGGTTTTTTTTGTTTTGTTTTGTTTTTTAATTAAAAATTATTTTATAAGATGAAATGTCAACATATTATCCAGGAAACCTCAGTATAATACTAAGCATAGTAGACGCTAACATGTATCTCAATGAAATACTTTGTTCTAGCATCTGCCACACATGTCAATCACATATCTAATGTTTCCTATGTGATCTAATAAAAAGTAGTAATCTGGGGATAACTAACTTGATAGAATGCATTTTCAGTTAGTATTTTGTTTAATATATGATATAATGGGGTATTGTGGATCATAAAAGGAATGCAAATCCAACTACCTAATTAAGCTAAATAAAGAACAAGGTCGCTGTCTTTTGCAGTGAAACCCAGGTAGCCACCAAGTGCATTTAAAGATCCTAAAACATCTCAAAACTTTCAGCATTTCTCAACCTTCCGTATTTTGCAGTGCAAATGTTTAAACTAAATATTTCTGTACAAATAGCTAAATATACGCACAAGCATGTTAACACACTACACACTAAATTTTACATCCAATTGAGGTTGAGTGACATCTAGATCTTTAAAAAACTTCATGAATAAAGATTTTATACTAATCATTATAAATTCAAAATAAAAAGTGAGAAATATAAGAACTGAATATAAGTAGGGAAAGTTTAATAGACATTAGTTCCTTTCTTTTAAATGAACAGGTAGCTCTTCTCATGCTTTTGTCAGTTTGCTTTTTGGTGTCATGCGTGTTGCTCTATGTAACTTGCTGTGCAATTGCTTTTAAGCACTGTCTTCTAGAAGGGTCAGTGATTTCCATATCTTTACAACATACCATCCACAACTAACAATTCTTGTGAATGTTACCTATTAATTCAGTAAGCTTGGATCTGCAAAACAATGAAAGCCATTGCTCTGATTTCCTTCATGTTGACCCTTCTCTTCAAACAAACTGCATTTAGTTATTCCTAGCACTCCAGATTAAGATCTTGAATGTTGCTACCCTGTGAGCAGTTTTAATGGGGGACTAGTTCAAAACCTAGGTTCTGCTGTCGATTTCACTGACTTGAATGAGCCTCCTTGAAAAGCTTTGTGCTGTTCTCTGCTAAATGTCCTTTAAATCTGTAAAATGTTTGCACTTTTTTTTTTTTTTAATGGAGGTCATTATAGCTGTTTGTTAATTCCACTGGGAGGATCAAATTGTGCTCTCTAAAGGCAGTGTAAGTCCACTGAATCAGTTTGAATTGCTCTGAATTCACCCCAGATAAATGCCAAAAGAATTTTTCCCCTTGGATTGAAATGGCATACTGTTAAAATGTGTTAAACTGGAAATCAGAACTCCAAAAGACAAATAGTTAATTAGTACATGGCTGAATATATAAACTAAATAAATTATCCAGGACATATTGTGCCCAAAGAAGTGGTGCCAAGCATAGCTATTTTGAAAAGCTGTCAAATGGAGGCGTTCAGTGGTTTGCATAGCAGATATAGACTGCTGACTGCCTCCCCCAAGTCTGGCACTGTTGGTGCTACGTAACCTTAATTGAGATCTGCTTCCTAACCCTTTTCTCTCTTTTGCTATTGGCAGTTGCTTCTACCTGTAAGTGTAGGAAATTCCAGATGTGGTAACTTAAAGCTGCAACCTACACTCCCCAAAGTGATATGTGATAGGAATACTTAATATTGAAAGTCCTTGGAAATATTAAAAATAGTAGTGGTCATTTCTTCCATGAAAATGAAAATAAACCTTATTTTCTAAACTGAATGAGACCTAGTATAATTGTATGACAAAGTGAATACCAGACACATAGCACCAAAGTGTCTAAAACATAAAAGCCAAACAAAATATCCAAGTCTGTCTATTTTTCTCCTCTGTTGTTGAAACAGTTGACACGTGTAACCAACCGTATGTAGCACATCTGCATTCCGACATGGCCTGTCTCTCCAAAAGTAATTGTAATATTAATTGTGAGAATGATGAAGTCTGCTAAGACATACATACCAATGATATGAGTCATCAAAAAATACATCCAGCTGCTGGACTGTTCTGTTTGTGAGAGTCCTGGGGCTGGCACAAAGCAACAGTTGGGCCTTTTATCTTTTGTCTTTTTTTTTTCTCCTTCATGGACCATGGGTCATAATTCTGTTTTGTCCTTCTCATCCCTAACTTCAAGGGATAAGAACAACAATTTCACCAGAACATCACAAAACAATTACAGTTTTGGGTTAAGTTTGATGACTCCTGTTCTTTGCACCTTTCTGAACTGTGAAGTGGAAACATTTCTGCTCAATTCTGTGATGCCACTGCTCCCTGCTCTAATTTCTCTTCTCCCATGATCTGCCCTTTTACCAATGCTTTCACATTATGTTGTGTAAACTCCTTAGACTATCTGATTTGTCCTTAGGATGTATTCAGCATTTTGGTTTGCTTTAAAGAATATGTCGATGAAGAAGATAGGATCTCATCACCTACCATGAATGCTCAACAGATACTTTTGAAAATCTCATTTTCAGAGTTTATCTCCTTTTTTCAGATTTTTCCCTGATATACTCTCACTGTTATTAAGCAAAAGTGCAAAATGAAGTGTTCCCATCATTCCCTGTAACTGCTACAAAAATTCTTCCAGTAGTAAGGTTTTCATTTACATTTTTAATTCATACTGAAAAAAAAATTATTTACATATTTTGTGGTTTTGTTTAAATGTTATTGTAAGTCACAGTCAGTATATAGTGCAGTATTCCTTGGGTAACATAGGCTTTTAACTGTATGACGATGCTTAGCACTGGCATTCATTAAAAGCAGAATGCATCCACTGATTTCTTATGTAAACCTGATGACACAATATATCCCACTACTAAAATAATAGTAATGCTGGATCCTTAAACTCTGTAAGTTGAATGAATTCTCTTGAGGCAGTAGTGCATCTGAACTATTCATTTATTTTAACAAGCATATAATTTCTTTCTTTCCCTATTCATGGTCAGTTAGGTATTTCTGTTTTTTTTTTTTTTTTTTTTTTTTTCTAGTGAATAACAGTATCACATATAACACTTAGTGTGCTTTTTTCCTTGTATTTTTTATGTGAAATGAGAGTGTCTTTTCTTTAAGGATATGTCTTTTCTGCAAGTTCACAGGGATGAGACTTTTATAAGGTTACCAAAATCGGAAGACTTCAAAAAGAGGAAATGGTATTTCTCATACTGAGGACCTGACAGAGAAGATTGGTGGTTTTCCGTAAGTGAGCTGCTTGACTGAAGTCAGATAGTTACTTAGGTCTCATTACGTGTGGTTAGTTTGGCTAAGAATAGACACATTCAAAACCAGACATCAATGTCTTAACAACCACTCATGGGATAAACAGCTTCTTTCTTTAAGCCACTTAATTTTTGACATCAAATTAATATTTTATTATTCCTTAGAGCCACTGACATGGTCTTTATGGTTTTAAGATGTGCAACACACCATATACGCAATTCTAAATCGAATCCTACAAGTCCATTGAGAAAAGGTGCTAGAACTAAATATTTTAGTTTCCAGTAGAAGTAATAAGCTGTGTATAATGTTGAAATAATTTGCTTTAAGTGAGAATGAGCAAGAGAATAAAAATATAAATAAATACACATTCTGAATTACTTACCTATATTAGCTTCTGTTTTCAGCCATAAATATTTAGTTTGAAGCTGTTGATTGAGTATATAAAATATATGCTTACCACTAGGAGACTAAAACATTTCATATTTCACATGAGATTTCATAAAGGAGACAGATTTATATTTTTTTTCACTGATCTCAAAATTATCAGTTGTTTTTTATAGAAGTTCTTGCATCATTTACTGAGTAGGTATTCATAGCTTTATAAACCCTTTCCTTTTTCATCGGTCATTCAGAAATAAAACATTTATGAAGTCAAATGTTTTTTATCATGCTCTGATTCATACAAGCATGTTGGTTAAATTCGTGATCCTTCAGTCAAAATATTTTTTTCATAGTAATTAATTTATACCTTTTAATAATGCAGCATAGTTGAATTAAGAAATAAGATGGCATGAATTCATAGACCACCACAGATCAATATGGAAAAAAAAAAGTTTCAAAAAAGGTTTTCATAAATGAATTATACTTTCCGATTTTTATTTATTTTTTAATTCTTGTTGGGTATTTTTTCTGGATTATTATAACTACTGGGAAAAAATATATACTGCCACATATAGAGCAATGATTACATCAAAAAAGCAGAAGGATAATAAATTCTTTGTTCAGAAATTGGTTACAACATGCCAACAGCAAAATAAAGAATTATACTTAAAATTTTTCCATATTTAATACAAATTAGGAGGCAAATAATTAGCAACTTTGAAAGACTGGTATTGAACATGCTCTTAAAATTAATTTATATACATCTTGGAAATTTTTCTACACGATGCTAAGAGCACCCGCGCTGATATTGATGCATTCTATGAAGAATTTGGCTAGATGTTTTTCAAAATCCCTTTATGTCTCTGTAATAGGTACTTCTGTAATAAGCCTTTACCTAGAATTTACATGGGTCTATTTCTGTCTGGCTCCCAAAACATATACAAGAACTGTTCATGGCATTATATTGGCATGCTGTGAAGCAAATCACTTTACAATAGTCTGGAAGTATATATATATTTTACGGAAGATGTGACAGATACACAGTATAGCTTTTCTATCAAAAACATGACAGCACAAAGCAGATACCACAGTGTTAGCAGTCATTAGCAAATACCTGGATTAATTTCCATATGGAGGGAATCTGATTATCATGCCAGCTTTCTACAAATAATGAGCAGACTGATTACAGGAAGGCACAGAGGATTACAGGAGAATGACCGTATCAGAGCAAAAAAGGTCGGAGAGGTAGAAAAGGAGAGGGACTTAATCTGAGCAGAGTGGAAGAGGCCAAGTAGGGTAGGGTGGCTCCATCAGAGCATAACAACACAGGCCAGTAGCGCTGGCTATGGGAAGGGGAGTGAGAGCCAGCTCTATCAGGAGAAAAAAGAGGAGCTGAGAAGAGCAGTTCCTTTGATGAAGAGTGGAATGAGCCAACCTCTTTAGAGGGAAGAGAGAATCAGACCATGCTCAGCAGAGAAGAGAATTGTAGAGCTACAGCACTTAAAAAGCCTGAAATCAATATTACTTGATTGGAAAGAATTGTAAGCATTATGCCAGAAGAGGCAGATTTAGGTTGGAAACAGGGTTGAAAACCATGAAGTACTCCATGTGAAATAGCCTAACATGCGGTATACGGTAGTGAGACACTACTATAGAAAAAGTGAGTGAAACTGTAAGTTATAGTGCTCTTAGAAATGCGTGTTGATCAATGCTACTAACAGCAAGATTGGTGATTCAACATGTGTCTCTTAGTGTATTTACTCTTCATCAGTATTTCTGTCCTCTACTTTGTCTTCCAATGATATATTGAAAAGAGGAGACAGGTAATCACAGAACTTTTCAGAAATGATTTTGAGGGAAATAAAACCTAGTAATGCTTTCCATTCATTGCAAAGCATGATGTAGAAAAGGAAAGTGAGGTGATTGTAGTAACTGTTCAGTCACAGACAAATGGAACCAAGCAGTAAAGGTTTAAGGTAATTTATTGATGTATGTTAAAGCAAATATTTTCTATTTTAAACCTCCGAAGTTTGTAATAAAGTGGGAGGTAAACTCTGTCCTTTGAATGATGAATTTGAAATCTGGGACAAACAGATAACTCTGAATATGTGCTGGAGAGATGCATCTTGCTTTCTGTAAAATAAGAATTCATGGAACAGAATCAAAATAAACATCTGTGCTTTAATTTAAATTTTATGTTATTTTATCAATTTCATCATTAGCTTGATGAACTTCTTTGGGCTAGATGACCAGAAAGCAGTTCCTAAAGTTAAGATGATGCATGGAAAAAGGCCTGTCATAGACTCACGTGTTCCTTTTTATATGTGTATTGTAGACTTTTTGTGTGTCTTTGTGGCCAGAAGCCCCCTGTAACATCTTATTGAAGACAGATCAGTTGCTGAGAACTTGAAGGTTAATTCTTCTCCCCACCCCCCCAAAAAAAAAAAATAAAAAAAAATAAAAATAAAAAAGAATAATAACCTGGTGTTATGTCCATCTGTTAACTCCTTAATTTGCACTTTATTCTGGGTAAAGAGTTGCCTCATCGATCCCTCTGGAATAAAAAATGGTGGATGTTTTCCTACATATTCCTCTCCCAGAGCTAGATATGTGGTTAAGGTAATGATTAATCCCTGAGTATTCATAAGCCTTTCTGCATAATCCTGATCTAGGAGTGACAGTAAGGAGGATTCCTTGTCATGGAATGATGTAATGCTGAGGAAAATTAGTCACTGTAAGTCCCAGCACAGTAATGTTATATTAAAGAAAGATAACCACAAGAAGAGAAAGTCTTACAGTGACACAGCATTTCTATGAAAGCCTCTAGGTTACAGAAGTAAAGTGTTTTCTTCAACACCTTGTCCATGCCAAGCTTTAATAACACTGTGCATCATGACACTAGACAGATCAGACTGCGTTTGCATTATTCTCGTACCTTCAAATCAGACTTGCAAATCCTGACTGTACTTGATAACCTCAGTTTAAATATATATATATATATTTTCTAATTCAATAGGGACCATCCATTACAGGCAAATCATTTTCAAGAAATAGGATATGATTTGCAATAAATTAACATTCCTGGGAATGAGTAGTGGCTGAATTTCTGCCAGAGAATGAGGCTGCCCTGGAGACTTATATCTATTCTATGTGATGCTAAAGCAGGCAACCATCTGATGAAGTTTCCTTTTGGCCCATGTCTAAAAATAATGGTGAAGTCATTACAAAACACTCAAAAACATATACTTAAAAGTCTGTAAGGAAAAAAAAAAAAAAAAAAAAAAAGGTATCCCAAGTATGTATAGCAATTAGCAACAAAAAAGACACAGAAGAATGAAAAGTTCACTTAGTATAACATTTAATAGAAAATAAGCAAGTAGGGAACACCGAGAGTAAAGAAAGAAACATGATAATATATAAAGTGCCCTTACCCTATCTCGATATAAATCTAGCCTGAAAACTTTTCTATTTGCATGGACTATTCAGGCTTAGCTTCCTCTTTCTCCATTTTATAAAGGACTTTGAACTGACTGCTTGATGTTAAAAGCAGTATATAAATTGAAACTGCATTATACTTCAGAGCAGATAAAGATATTGCAAATGCAAAGAAAAAAATTTTAAATGAGACACACTACAGCTGGAAATGCAAACCACATCAATCCAATAAGTTTTTGTTTTTTAGTTCTGCCAAAGGAAGCAAGAGGTCAAGGGGGAAGTTTTAAAGAATATACGAAGGGATATGAAGCAAAATGATAGAGGATGGTAAAATAGCTGAACAACAAATGAAAGCACATTCTGTCAGATGAGTCCAAGAGACCAGGCAGGAAGCCAGCAAATATGGTTGCAATATTAAAACAAGGGATGAAAATCATCAAGAAAATTAGAGACACATTAAATGGCTGTATGTGGGGAGGGAAAGGGGCAAAAGTAAGTGACACAGAGGGAGTCATTGGATGAGTGCATAAGATGTATTTTACAGGGCATGAAGAATGGTCGTTGTTTGTCACAGTTCACACAGGGCTATCGTAAGGGCATTCTAAATATCAGATAAAATTCTGGCTATATTGGAGTCGATGTAAGTTTTGACATTGACTCTGACAGAGCCATTTCATTCATTAAAGAAGGACCCACCTCAGTGAGGTGGGAAAAAATATATATATATTATTGTACAGAGGGGAAACTTGAACTCCAGTAGACCTAGGGTCATATTCTGTAAAGATTTGTTGCCTCTGTAAGGTCCAGAGGACTTCAAATTTTAACAGCCATGTGTCCAGCATGCAGAATAAGATCTCAAAACAAGATTAAAGTGTTCAAGTTCTCACTACAATATTCAGGTAGAATTAGTAGAGTAACTTAAGCATGCTTCTTCAGAAGAGAACTGCCTTGAGCTATGCCACCAGGGAAAAGCTAGACATTGAGAAAAACTTTGGGCTTCCCCAGCCGTGCCTGGCCAAAAAGCAAACAAGCAAAACAAAAACAAACTTTTCTTTTTTTTTTTTTTTTTTTCTCCAACAAACTCTCCTTCATTAAAAAAGAAAAGTAGCTAATGGCAGAGGAAACATTCATCAGGTTCCCAGTATGTGGAGGAGAAATATCTTAGGAAATAGTAAGTCTAGCTTGTAACCCAACTCTCCAAATTCAAGGTAGGAGGGAAACAACTCCCTGGCATAATCATTTATTTGTACTCCTTGAATGAACTGTGCACAACTTTTTGTCTTTACAGAGGGATGCTGGAGGACTTGTTGAATACATTTCACATTAAGCAATTATTGACAGAAAAAAACCTCTGAAATAAAATGCTGAGAATACAATCTAAAACACTTCTCCCTTTTCACAGTTGAATGCCCTGCTAAAATTAAAAGCCATTCTCTCATTTTTCCTGCTGCTTAAACTAGTCTTGCTTTATTTGCTGCTTGCATTATTTGTTATGACATAGTGTTATCAAGATCAGAGATGTATATTTATTTCAGACAATCTGGTAAGTTCCTTATTGTAGTGGTTATAGCTTGTAGCTCCTGATGTGTGGAAACTAATATTGCTTAGGTACATAAGCACTTCCCTATCTATGTTTTTGTTTCTGATGGTGTTTATAGAGATTTACCATGTACCATAGCCACCAAAAGCATGGACACAATGCATATCTATACGATCCTAAAGATGTTACAGGTAGGAAAAAAAATGGGATTTTTGCCTTGCAAGATCACAAATCAGAAGAGGTTTTAAGCGTTATTGTCACTTAACCTTACCTGAAAATAAGGCTTATTTTCAGTGTGTAAAGCTTATATAGACATTCCTTTTGCAACTGGTTGGACTCTGCTTTCAAACTCTTTTCAGCCAGCTGGAGGCTCACTCTGTTTCCTGTGAAACAGGGACTACGTAAGTACTTCACCACATACAAAATCACTGAAGCTTCTAATTCTGAAACCTTAGTAAGCATCTGCATGATCTCAGCTGACTTTGGCTGAAAATAAAGAAGCAATAACATGGTCTGTCCCATTACCTGCGCTGCAGCTGCAAGGACGTAGCTGTATCTGGATGCAGGAAGGATGTCTTCTTGTGCCTTAAGCTTCTTAAACCAATTTATAAATGATGTGCTTTTGATCTCCCAGCTTTCCCTAATATTTTGCTTAATGTGCTAACCCTCCATCTTCCTTTCTGTTGAGACTTTTCTCATGACTATTTGTCCTGGAGTCTGTCAGTTTCTCCCTAGTCAGCTAGTGCATGAATTATTACAATGTTCCTACGGCAGGGATCAACAAAACAAACTGTCTTATGAAAATCATGATTTTCAAACTTATTATTTATCTATAGAGTTGCCAGCTAATATGTTTTCTTTATCAGGGTATTTGTTATATCTCACACACTCCATGTTCTGTTTCTGTATCAGCCAGAGACTACTCTTTTGGAAGGACAGATCCTTTGTAAGAAAGAAATTAAACTGGCAAGCAAAACTATTTATTCCAAACCATTTTTCAGCTCTTGACCAGCTACAGCCTTAAGATTCTCTATCCATTAGCCAATGGGCCAGACAAGAGCATTCTATATCATTCTGGAGCCAAAAATAACTCCCCCCCTCCCATCCCCCCCACCCCCACCCCCCCAAGGAGGGGGATAAGCCTTTCTATTCTAAACCTTTCTATTCTTGGCCTAAGTTTGTGACTTGATATATGTAAAATTTAGTTGGATGCATTTTTCTACATTTCTAATTGTTTTTTCATCTTTGACGACTATAATTAGAGATATATTAAAGGTGAGGGAGACAAAATGTTAAGTACCATTCCATTAAAAAAAAAAAAAAAAAAAAAAAAAAAACTTCTCAAGGATGTAGAGCACAGGTTACATGAAAGTGTGGTTGGTAATATAAGTTTTATTTATGCTTACATTTGCTGGGCTATATAATTCACCTTAAGCCAAGCCACTCAAGTCTTGTACTCTGAGCTTGCCAGTGGGTAAGCACGTGTCACTGTGTATGTGTAACATACTTGTATGTGTATAGGTCACTACAGGTCATATACAAGGTCACTTGTATGTGTAACATACAAGTAACCCATCAATCAGCTGTATTTGCTGACTTATGTAAGGATTTTCACCATATGCCTCTTTATATCTCTGCTTATGAGCTAAGTCTTGAAGTTGTCCTCACCTTCTGTACCACAACTGCAGTCTGTACCAACAGTGCAGTGACTAAGGTGTAACCTATCTTTCAAAGGGGATAAGCTCCCTGTAGAAGTCAGTCTCTTCTAAAATTGTCCCCATTTTTTGCTAGAAGAGATGGAAACAGGGTTGCAAAAGACTGGAACATAATGTTATAAGACTGATGCTCATGACCAATGCTCAACTCTCCTTTAAATTCAGTAGTTAGATACATGAATTGCTCATGACCTTTTGAAGATACTAATGTATCTCCAATGTGGTAAAAGCTGAGATGCATTATAATAGAAAATCAGATAAAGAAATTAACACATTTTATTGTCATAAACTCAAAATATAATTAATGAAGGAGAGAGATTTTTTAAACATAAGGTGTACGAAATACAAAAAGTATCTGAAAAGTGTTTTGTCCCATAGTCATTCACTGAATGGGTTGTTATCTTAGCATGTCAAAGTAAGGGAAATATCTTGAGAACAAAATTTGATTTTGATGATCCTAAAGGTGCCTATGCTAATAGGAAAAAAAAAATCTGAAGAAAGGAAAAAGCCCTAATGATGGGACTGAGTGTTTGGTACTTTGTATATAGAATGTATTCTAGCACTTTACATGCATGACAAAAAAAAAAAAAATCATTGCAAAGCATCTTATTAGTAGGAAAAAAAATGAATGAATCTGAAGCAAGTTTCCTCTGAAGAAAAATTAAAAGGAAAAATATATACTTACAGAGATTTTGGGACCTGATGTGAAATGACAAGTATCTTTCAGAGACTAAAAATATATGTTTTCTTTTGCCTTCATCCATCAGTCTCTCCACCCCTTGCATAGCACAGGGTTTCTTAGTGTGATTCTAGCATTTGGGAATTGCCAGACTCTCTAGAATTTCCTCTGGTTCTCCATGCCTCCCAGTTTCTTATCATTCAGGAAAATGTGGAAGAATGGAAGACATAACAGGTTTCAACTAATGAAAATATTTAAATAAAGTATAGCATTTGCACTCTTTTGTCAGTAGTTCCAAGATAAGTAAATAAAGTTGCAGCCTAATTAAACCATATTAATTTCATCTTATCTGTTTCTCCCCAAGTGTCCTGAACATCTGTACCTTACAAAACAGATATCAGAGCCGCCTGAAGAGCAAACTCTCATTAGGGAGATACTACTAAGCATGCTTTGCTTTTTTTTTTTTTTTTTTTTTTTTTTGTATGTCATATCCACCTGCAAAATGCGGTTTTACAAGTCCTTTTATACCAAAGCATAAATAGAATAAAGAGGTAAAATAAAATAAAGACATGTTGCCTGTTCATTG
The DNA here is from genome assembly GCF_011077185.1 of Oxyura jamaicensis. Taxonomy (NCBI): domain Eukaryota; kingdom Metazoa; phylum Chordata; class Aves; order Anseriformes; family Anatidae; genus Oxyura; species Oxyura jamaicensis. Next base: position 18,652,749 of record NC_048900.1, on the reverse strand, counting down.
CTAGAATGAGATATTTCTCCAGTGACAGAAAAGCAAGGGAGTCCTGCATGACAAGCTATTGTTTCTCTCTTATCACCTCTCAGTGAGATATCACAATCCCCAGCATATTTGGTGTTTTCCTTATTATCCTTGCTGTAATGGTTACGTGCCTGTAGAAGAATACCAAATTTCACTCTAAAAAAAAGAATGTTCTTGCACTCATTTTGGGTAAATTGACTCATGACTGTTCACGATTTGGGTTACTGGTACAGTTTCTAACCTACTTTAATGACATTATCTGATCTCAATAAGCAGAGATTTTGATAGCAAAAGCAACAACTTAGTAGTGTAACTAGCTCACCCTACAGATATTTAGCAAGAAAAGCTATATTTCAAGTACTTGCCATAGCTGCTGTTTCAAAAACTTGAGAGTAGCATCTTATTTCATCCCCAAACATGTCATTTTGACCCATTCATCAAAAGCACTTACTTCAGTCTCAGCCAGCTGTAAAACCATTTGAGGTTATCTTGCCAGAGACAGAGCCTTCATATCCTGCTCCACTTTAAAAGCACCTTTGCTCTTTACATACCGGACAGTAAATACCCTATAAAAATGCCAAGGCCCACCACAGTTCAGATATTTGAGCCTCATGAAGAAAAGGCACACAAAGAACCTGAATAGATGCTGCCCATGAACTTTTAAAAGAATTCAATAACATAATTCTTGGCTCTCCTAGGTGAGCAAGTCATCAGCTTACTCCTAATTTATTCCTCTCTTAACAAGCTTACAGAGAAAACCGCTACAGAGAAGAGCATGCTTTAAAAAGAGATCAGCAGCAACCCTACTCCCCAGCTGTGTAGCTGTGTGTTGATAACCTTCTTAGGAGACAAGATCTATGTATGGCCATCCTTATGGTGCAATGCAGGATTTAACAAAAAAAAAAAAAAAAAAAAAAAAAAAAAAAAAAAGCAGTAACAATATAATTAAAAATTCCCTTCATTTCTTTTACTTTAAAACCAAAGGATGAATAGGTTTGAACAATGTTTCTAAGAACAAAGAAAATACCTAATCAGGCTCCAGAGGTGGCACCTTTGTAGTAAATGTTATGTCCATGTTGAGATCTTGCTCATGAAAATAAGGTTTTTACCAGAAATGATAACAGATGCTTACATTTACTAGCATTAGCAGATGCCACTTTATTAAAGACAGCATCAGAATGAACCCCTTGAGTCTGAATTTCATAAAGTTTGTTAAGGAAATATTTTTGAAAAGAGAGAGGGAAACTATGTTTTAATGATGTTCACGTTTCCCCACAGAGTGTAAGCCGATACATATGGGCGTCAAAAGCATTACATGCTAATTTCATTAAAGTGAGGGAGGGTGTCTAGAAAAAGCAGAAAAGTAAATGCCATTGACCTCTCTGGTAAGAGGCTGAAAAGGAACCTGCTCTGGGAAGCTGAGACCTTTTGCCTCTGTAGCAACTAGGTAGGTGATGCCTGTCTTGGAAAATTTATGGTATCATTTTATTTATAGCAGATGTCCCCTTAAAGAAAACATTTTTTGCTTTATGCTACGCAAATCTTATGGATAATTACAAAATATAACATGGAGTAATGCTGCAGATATCAACAGTATTTTCAAAAATGAATTATGAATGAAAAGAGGAAAAAATATCCTGATACTGATCTAAGGCTTGAAGGTAAAAGGTTAATCAAAACAAGACTTTTGCTGATGCTTTCTAGAAACTTGTTGTTTTAAGGAGGAAAGGTAAAAGTTGAAACTTTGTATGGAGCCCACTAATTAAACCATTGTTTATCCAAAATGACTCTTGCAGTTCTAATAAAGATGATCAGATGCCAAAATAAGCCTGAAGTAGTATGAGTAGTTATGGTCAGAGACCTATAACTAAGAGTTTGTTTTGGATATGTATATTTTATTCAAGCAGGGAAACTGTGTTGTGTGCATTTCTTGTTCTGCTTAAGTAAACCAAGTTCACTCATCAATTACATTTTCTTCATGGAACCCATATGAAAGACCTCCATTCATTTAAATTATGGTGATGTTTTTTCCTAAGCAGGCATTACTGAGCTGCATCTTGCAGAAATTTCATCATTTCATACCAACTAAAAGAATCAAGAACAATTAAACCAAACACCGTAGTCCCACAGAAAAGTTTTACCAATAGAGAGGATGATTGAACAGAAAGTACTACCTTTCAATATCAAAATTTTAATTTACCATGTTAAACTCTATCCAGTTTCAAATATAAAACTTGGTTCTTCAAGCCCTCAAAGGTGAATAAAGCTGCTGTTGATGGGATCTTTCTTTCCTTAATATTTTCCACTAATTAGTGAAGATCAAGGTGGAAATAAATAAATTTTGGTAAAATGCAAATGGACAGAAATAATACATCTGTGAATTTGCTGTTCATTATGCATGGTATGTAAGAATCCATATTTCAAAAAACAAAGTCATTAAAGTAATGCTGCTGTTCTGTTTTGCAGGTCTTCGTGACAGTTTAAGCAATAAAATGGTTTAATCTCTCTGGATTGCAACAGCAGAAACCCCTGACAAGGACAGGAGATTGACAGAATTTGTAATAACATATTTTTACTTATGTCACATATTTGTAATTTCAAGGACGTGATTCACAATGACCCTATTGCAATGTTGTGTAGGCATTGTTCTACACCGATTTGCATTAATGTCTATAGAAGAGTTTTCCTCTCTTAGTACTGCTTCAGAGGATATGCTTGTCATTAAAATTCTGGTCACAGATGTGGGTTAAAATATCTCTAACCTTTACAAATGTATTATGTGGCACTACTGACATAGCTTTTATTGCAGATAAAATCTATAACAAATTCTGTGTGTGACAGGAGAGGAACATGATTTTGTATTAAATTCAGATGATAGAGATGCATTCCTTGCTTGTACTTTTAAAATGTTTTGGATTTAGTAACAATGAGTTAGGCTTTCTACTCTGTTGCATTAGAAATCCATTAAATCTATTCCCTTTGTTTTAGTTTGTTATTTTGATAATTTTTCTTAAACAGGCTTTCAGAAGAGGACATAAAATAGTGGTAAGAATTCAGCTCATTTCCAGTCCTGGTTGAGTCCCTCAGAAGTAAACAAGAAATCCATTTATTAGGATAGACTGCCTAACATTTATCATTGAAAATTTTTGATAACCTACATTAAATGCAGCCTGTGATCCTCTGCTTCCTAACTTACTTCTGCTTTCCTAACTTACACTGGTATTCCTATACCTAAAAGGGTCATGTTTACTGGTGGAGAAGTGTGTATCTTTTTTTTTTCTTTTTATCTTTTTCTTTTTCGTCAATGATTAACTACAATGTGCTTCCTTTGGGAAAAAAAATGGGAAAGAAAGAATTTAACCAAAGAATAAAATTAACTTAACTAATAGTTGTTATAACATCTTTAGTTTCTACCACAGGAAACAGGCACTACATCAGAAAAGATAAATAAAATTCTTTCCCATCCTAGTCACAGAGCTGGACTGCTAGGATAAGAATAAGGTAAAGGGGCAATGCTCACTTGAAAGCCAGTTGAGGTCACTGGGTCCAAATGGTTTCATGGAGGGCTCATAAAAGTCATGGAGGATTTCACTCAGATGCCTCAAGATCTCTGGATCTTTGATTTTTGAGCAATTTTATATCCTTGTACAGTCCCTAGCACCTCAAACATTCAGGAACAGTCTAGGATTATGGAGTAATTCATTACACATTCAAGAAGGAACAAGCTCTCTTAGAAGTTGACAAAATGGACCCTTCTTGAAGCAGGTTGTATTATCAACAATAAAAATAGAGAGGAAATTGCACAAAGTTTGGTTGTTTAGCTCTACTCAGTGAGGAAAGGATGTGGAGAAGAGAAGCAAACAAAAAGCAATGTCATCAGAATTCAGAGAATTACTGAATTTTAGATGCGATGAGAGGTGGGATTTGGCTAATTCAGAGGACACAGACTTGATTTTGAAGGCTTCTAATGCCTTTTTCATGCAGAAGGGAGATAGTTTGAGAAGGAATTCTTAGTCTGTAATGTATCAAAAATACAAGCTGTTCAGCACTGAGGTGTTGTGTTGTATTTAGTGCTCACTATGGTTGACTTGGAATAGCAGTTGTTCAGAGTTAGAAGAGTAACCTCGTGCACATTATGTGTACACTCAGAATGCAAGCCAGAAGAAACTACTCAACACTTTTAAATGCTGTGCTCTTCTTATTTAACCCTTCCTGCAGTACAGCAAGAATTTTTCACCGTAATTAGAGGCTGGATAGTCAAGTGTAAGAGCTGGGATATGGCCCACCACTGAGTTGCCATCTGCACCTCTACACTCACTACAAGGCTGCTCTATGCTGGCATACTACTGAGCTAAGGAATAGGTCATGATAACAGATGCTTTGTGCCCCATAGGTGGGCAGTCAATTCTTCTCAGTGCCCTCTCACAGATAATGTTGGCTTGTAATGTCTCAAGTCAACTTCTGTTCATAGGAAATCCTACATAAGTATGTATATATTTTGACATTCTGATTTAGACACAGCAGAATGCATACTTAGTAACTCATTTCCTCATCTGGAAAAGAGTGAATTAAAATCAAGAACTCTCAATTTATTTCAGTGTTTTAAATTATGTAATTGATGAGTTTTCAACCTCTCTGAGCTCACACCAATAAGGCAGCCAGAGAGCTATAAAATAGAATCTTTGTAGAATAAAGTATTTCACCAGTGACAGCAATAAAATGTTTCTTCTGAGAATTGCAAGAATATGAGGAGCTTCTTGATGTAAAGAATAATTACGTAGATAAAAGGTCCCCAGTCCTGAGGCGGAATTTTCTCTGTACCTTACTTACCTAGTAGGATTACTGGAGGAGATACCAATGTCTGGATTTTATATTTTAATTTTGCTTAATTATTTTCATGATGCTAAATATTTTCCAGGATTCTACATGAAAAGTGTTAATTTGAGATATCTAGATGATATAAATGAGATACTAGATGAGGCCTTTTCTAAATACCTATTTTTCTTAACTGTAGAATGGGAAAATTATGTTAATCTTTTGTAAAATAGTTTAAGAAATTCTAAAGAAAAGTGTTGTATGAAGAACACACACACATAATGTTTGTATGACAACAAATATCCAAACAATGCATTTAAAAAAAACATACATATTAATAATAATTTTCCTGTTATTATTACATTTTAAGTTGTTTTATTAATTATAGTGTTAATATACATTTTAATGTCAACACCAAAGCCCAATTAAAAACATTCTTAAGATTCCCATTTACTTTTATTCACTTTGTGACAGGTTCGAACACCACTTACAGCAACTTCATAAAGACTGAATTTGAAAAATTTATAACTGAGTTTGCAAAAATGTTAAAATGTAGTATATTTCTGAGGGAACAATTTATAGTATGCTTGGGAGAAATCTGATAGCATTTTTTAATACTGTAAATTATATAATTCTTCTCCATACTGCTGCTGAAAGAGCAAGAGAAGAGAGTTTTCCTTGGTTTAATGCCATTTTCAGGGGTGCTGAACACAGACAGATACATTTGTACCGGTTTAAAATTAGGTGGCAAACACAAAGAGAGAAAATCTGCTATAAATAAATTCTGAGATGTTTCAGCGTCCACTGTCATTAAATGCTTAAATGCATTAAATGCTTAATGTTTTTTCATCATAAACAACCACAATAAAAACTACTTTTATTTAATTTTTCTCATTAGCTGGTAGAAGCAAAAACAGCAAAATATTATTGAATTGCTCTCTATTTGGGAAAAAGATTATTTTATTCTGTAATTACAAAATTTTCCTTCAGTTTTCTACTTGATTTTCAGTAATATGTTTCCCTTAACTACAGCCTTGTCTTTAAAACTACAAGGACAAATTCAGTCTGATTCAGATTTGTGGCATACCATTGAAGGCGATGGAGCTGTCTCTGTGCGACATGAATTTGTCTCTTTCTGTCTGTCATATGTAGCCATGTCAGTGTCATTCACAGTGAACATTGTCTCAGCACTGCCCAGTTCCTGCAAGGTGCTGAGTGCCCTAAAACCTGCTTCAAAGAAAGCCCTCATTACCTCCTGGCTCTAAGTAGAAATATTCTAAGTAGAGTATTTATTGTATTTCTCTGTACTTACCCACTAAGTACTTCGAACAGTACAAATACTGAGTTCAGCCAACTGCCAGATCCAGCCTTAGTGGTTTTGGATAGATCTGAGAGAAGTTGCATTTGGATCATTTTTTTTGTTTGTTTGTTTTGACACCCTTTTTCTTGCCTCTCCCTTCTTCCCCAATGCACATGCAAAATTTTTTGCTCCTGTGATCATGCCCACTAAATACAAAGTGGTCCTCAGAGGTCTTTTGGAGAGTAAGGCACAGAATTCAGGCTGTACAGAGGCTGAATGCATGCAGGGTGTACGTGCATGCTTCTGTGTCTCTGTGCTTGTCTTGGGGCAGGCAATATTTATATTCTCCACATTTATATTTTCCTTTTGCAAAAGCAGAACACAACTGACCGTCAACAGCTTGAAGTAGTCCCTGTCATCATAAAGAAAAAGGCTAGAAATAAATTTATTTCAATTTTCTATGAATGGAAACATTCCCCTACTTCCAGGACCATCCCACACCAGTCAATGTTCACAGCTGCCAGTCCTCAGAGAACAAATGTTCTTGCCATGTAAAAACTTGCCAGGTACATCCAGTAGGACAGATCTTTATAAATTAATATTATTCCTGTGCAAGGAGTTTTGGAGCTAAATACACTGAAGAAGCAAAGCCTTGCTTACAGATACAGATGTGGGAAAGAAGCAGAGCTGGGTAATTTCAGACCGAGCCAGGAGCAGTGGAGGAGGGAGCTATGCTCTGCAGCCTGAACTGCACGGCTCGAGACAGCAACCAACTGAACCTGACCTCAGTCTCTTTTGACTGCTCAGGGCTGCCCAGGAGACTGCATCTTCCACTGTCTGACCCAAAATAATCCAAATTGTATTGGCACTGATAAATACCTAATTGTTCTAGATTAGAATAAATGAATGCAATCCTGCTCACTCTTTCCCAGGGTTTTGCAATGAGGTGAGACGTTGGCACAAAGATTTATTGTACTGAATGAAGTGCCCCTAGTTTAATAAAACCATGAACATTAATAACAGGACAAAGCCCACAACAGAGTCACCAAAGAGTGACAGAGGAACGAAAAGGTGGATAAGCTTGACGCTCTTCATGGGGTAATCCCTTGGCATTACATAACCCAGTGGAAAAGGCTAAAGTGGTTGCTTAAATTCAATCTTCAATACTGCTTCTCTGCAAAAATAAATGTGATGAATTAAAAAGTAAGACTTGCATGAAGAATAGGATTGTCTGAACTCCTAAGCAAACAGAAAACTAACCCAGAAAGATTTCTTTAAAAACTGATTTAGTGATTTGTTTGACCTTATTAGCTCCTCTTTAGCAATTTTGTTGATTTCTACCTATCAGCCTTCTGCTTTCTGCTTCAAATCAGCTTCAAGACATATAGGTAGCACAGTTTAGTAGTATGCAAATCAGTTTTAATGAAAAAGAGCATCCTGAAGGCAGACAGAGAACTGAGATTTAATTCATCCAGGTGTTTATACCCAATCCTGCCTATATTGTTCTCATTCACTTCTGAAAGGGAGAAGAGGAGCTGGATTGGTAAAACAAAAACTGAGAGGAAGTAATAAATGGAGTTTAGGAAACAGGAACCATCGGTCAAAAAAAAAAAAAAAAAAAAAAAAAAAAAGTAGCTAGATTTTCCATCCAAAATTCCTGGGATCCTGGAATGAGACTCTCAAAACGTCACCAAATCGCCACTAATAGTAATGGTAAGTGAGTAATATCCATTAGCTGCTTGTGAAAAACTATCAAAATACATGCGTTTGTCTTTGACATAGCAATCCAAGCATGGCTCCACATACCTGCTGTTAAAGACTAGAGATCCACTGAATTAATCAAGCTCCTCTTGAAACTTCCTGTTGGTGCTGAACAGGTGAAACCTCTCGGCGGGGGGGAAGGGGATGTTCCAGCCTTCCTTAGTGACCTTGATTGCTCTTGGAAGGAATAGCTCTTTCTCTCCCTTCTGGATATAGAGGTACTTAGAAAGACTAGCTTCCTGGTTTGGTCATTTAAATTAGGTATTTATGGCTGGGTTTTGTGAATATACTCCTGGATCAGCAAGCAACTTAAATATTTTTTTTAAAGAATACAAATTTTCTTATTTTAGATCTTTGGCCTTAATTTATATTTAATTTTATGTACTGTGTACGGTTACATTGAAATTTCTAGGAAAGGGAGAAAGGAAAGGAAGAAAGGAAAGGAAGAAAGGAAACCAAACAGTAAACTAAATCTTTCAGGAAGCAAGGTATGAAATGGGAACATTCTCAGTTGAATGAATTATTTTAAAAACTTATGATACTGTTCCTGAAATTAAATAGCAAATCTGAAAATGGCATTTGCAAATTGAACATGTCATATATTAAAATACAGCATTGGTAACTGGGGAGAACAGAGGAGTTTGCTGCGTGATACTGGCAGAAACTCTGTTGCATTCATTCCAATGATCTCTTGTGGTGTGTGGACTGAAAGCAGAGTCTGCTGGGGGGGTACAAACAGGAAGAGAAACAAAGTGAAATAACGCCAGGAAAATACCAACAGTCTCCAAGTGTATCAGCCACTGAAAATGCCTCTTTGCCATGTCCACAGACCTTTTTTTCCAACTGCAAAGCCAGAGGTCAGAAAACGGTGGAGTCATTACACAGCCTTACCCTACCGTTCTCGACGAGGCGGTGACACCCAGGGATGGAGCCGTGGCCGTGGGCAGGGACACAGGGTGCAGGGATTGCCCTGGAGGTTACCTAGTACAGGTGAGGGGAGACACCCAGGGAGGGTGATTTAGATTACACCGCCAGGCAAAATGTGTGTGAGGGCATTGCCAGCTGTCCAGCTCATCCCTTGAACCGTTCCAGCAATTAAAGGCAGAAACACTAATACTGTGTATACAGTAGAAGAGACACTTGGTTGTTTATAAAGAGAATAGACCAACTCTATGTCTTGTTCGATGATATAATATTCTTAAGACACAAGTGGGAGAAGCTGCAAGTAGCTTTGAAAATACAGCAACACTTCGAATATTTGCAAATCCCTTTCCTTTACAGAGTTAGCAGATGTGAGTTGTTTCAGTGGGTTCACTCGGGGCGGGGGGGGAGGAGGGAAGTCTAATAGACCCGTACAGAATGTCATACTGTAATATCATGCCGTATAATCAGGTGTGATGACTACATCTCTAAAGATCTCGCTAAGAATTCTGATATGCAATCTTGAACACTGGCAGATAAAACTTTTAAAATAGAGGATTTCTGAAATGGGAAAACATTATACCACATTAAACAAATCAAAAGTTTTAGATTTTTTATATATTGTTTATCATTGTACATGGTTTTTCCTTTTAATTCATTCTTGCTGAACTTATTTATGTACAAATTTTCACTTATATATTTAAAAGAGGAAACCTTCAGGCACTTTAGAAATTTCAGATAATTGTTGCAGAAATAGCTGGACCTCTAAGGTGGATAATAAAAACTGAATAATTTTATGAAAAGAAAACCAAAATCTAAAATTATTTTTAATGAAATGATTCTAAAATATATGCATGCTTAGTTTCCCTAGATTTTGTCATATTTCTTTTTTTATTTGTGTGGGTTTTTTTGTTGATTGTTTTTTTTTAATTGGAAAATTGATAAAAATACAACTATTAATAGAATAAACTTTCCCATATTGTCTTTTTTTCATGAGAAATTATGATGTTTATGGGTGAAAATTTTACATACTGGTATCTGAAAGTATTCTACCTCATTCTGTCATTTGGTATTCATGGTAATTTTGAGACAAAACAAGAACATGCAAAAAATAAAGGACAAAAAAAAAAAAAAAGAAAAAAGAATGGAGAGGAAAAGTCCACACTTTTAACAGCATTTTCTCTTTGGTCTTCATGAATTTAGCAAGCTTTTCTTGTTGGTTTTGATTTTTTTTTTCCTCATCTTGTTGGAGATGGACATTTATCTAGTGGAGATTACTTACCAGACCAGAGAAGTCACAATACGTTTATCTCCTAACATCTCCTAACAATTTTACCTATTTTCCTTTTTAGTGTGTTTCACCTAATTGTATTGTTTGTTACTATATTGCTTAGGGTACATTTAAGAATACATTAAGGGGTATAAGCATAATCTTTCACTTGTTTTTGTGGTTTGTAAATTTTTAATATAAATATAGATTTTTACATGTAGTATTACTGTTTTCTTTGTTTGTTTTGATAGAGGAATCAAAACTGAAAAATTCTTTATAGATATATAGTAGGTAATGGAGAGGGCTAAAAGCTCCTCTGAGAGTTCATACTATGGATTTGGGTGATGGCAAGGTTTGATGCCAACCATATTCTTCAATATACAGATAGCTTTAGGTTATCTCTTAAGTATTCTAAATATTCTATGGAAACTAGCTGCCATGTGCATGCTGTTTTCTGTGTTCATGCTTCTGTTCATTTCCTTGTAGGAAATCTCATACTGATTTTACTCCCTTTGACAAACTTTAAGCAATCTTTATTAGGATCAAATCCCTGCATTGCTGCTTTTAGTAGTTACAGCTCTATAGGAGGATTGTACAAAGGTTATTCTTCCAGTCTGTTAGCATCTTATGCTCATTTTGCATGGTAACTTAGAAAGGAGGCCAATGACAGGTAAGACCTTTCCTATGCACTGAAAATACCATTTCTTTCAGTTGTGTCCAGCATGGATAAAGTCTTGATCCTTTTTTTGTTTTGTTTTGTTTTGTTTTGTTTTGTTTTGTTGTTTTTTTCCTGCAAAATGAATTAAATTAATTTTGGAAAGACGTAAAGGATGCAGTCCGTCTTCTCTCAGGAGATTCCATTCTCCATGAGTCCTATATGTTTGCCTGTGGGTCCTAACACTTTTCTTATATATGATTCAGACTTTTTGTATGTGTGATGACCTATGGCACAACCATAAAGTAATTTTTTATCAGATCTGTAAGGCAAAGGGTACTTTTTCTAAGAACTGACAAATTAGGCATTAGGAGTAAGGAACGTTCTTAACATTTATTCCACACTAAAAAAATAATAATAATAATAATAATAAAAAAAATTCCTTGACATTAATTTTTAGCCTTAATCTAAAGTTTACACTGAGGGCTAGGACTCAGGTTCTCTTCTTTATATTTATAGATTCTTTTTGCATTATTGGCACCTGGCATTCTTTAAGATCCCTATTTTTCACGCCTTTTGATGCTCAGAGCCTCACAAGATGTAAGACTGTTTCTCATGATAAATTCAGAGGGTCAGTTAGCATAAATATGCATAACAGCATCTATGTGGAGGCATGCTGTTTTAACACTGGGGTGTATTGTGTTATTTTATATTATTTCTTTGCTTCTTTTCTTTTCTCACCTTCCCTCTTCCATACCCACTTTTTAACAATTTGTTAATCTTACTAGACTACATTCAAAACCACGTTCATACTATTATCACTGTTCTTTAACTAATGAAACTCAATGAATGTCCTGTTTGACCATTTCTTGCCTTAGTCTCATTAAAAAATGTGTTTTGTTTCCCTTTGAGCTGGGTAACAGACTGGCACCAAGAAATGTGTTGAGGCCATTTATATGCAGATGATCTGCTGTCCTGCTTCTTTTAGTAGGTGCCATAAATTAGCATTCAAATTTTGCTACAATTTTGTCAGTTTTTTGTTTTTTGTTTTTTTTTTTTAATTCATTTCATATGTATTTAATCCCACATCAGTCTCAGTTGTTCTGCAATATGTGCCATGTTGTAGCAGCTTTTTAGCTGCCACTGACAATTTTCTCATTCCTTTAGTGTGAGGTTTTAGTTCTACTAACACTTTTGTTAATGAAATACATTTCACTTAATGGAATTAAATGCATAGCCTGTCTGTTGCTCATTACGTTATACAGTCTTAGAGTTTGGATTTAAATTTCACCATTCTTCTATAAAGATTATCCACCACATTTTGGCCTAACAGGCACTCCATGCTTTGGAAAAAGTGTGGGAAAGCTGTCATTAAAAGTAAAATACCAGTAATAGTTTCAATGTTCTCTGGAATGTTCTATTTTATTCTTTTTTATTCTGTACCTAAATATGTTTAAAACGCATTTTCTGTCATTTATTTGTGTGGAGTTTGAAAGGCTGTACTAGAAATCTGATGACCTGCAGACATCATAGTCAACCTCAAACTATTCAGAGCATCCATTCTTCCATTTCTGTATACAAATTATGAAACTGCTCCAGGGATTATCTCCAAATTAAAACAAAACAAAACAAAATTCCCGCACATCTGCAAGCATACACAAGAACTAAAGTCATACAGGAATTTTCAAATGAAATAGTTTCTCATCAGACACCAACTTGCCTTTTATTTTTCTTTCTTTTTTGAGGAAGTGGATTCTCAGCTTCTGAGTGGATTACTATAGAGGAGAATTCCATGTGCATAACCTAATATCTCTTTGGAAGGTTAATCTTGAGTGGTCTCCAGGTTGGAACTTGAAAACTTTTTGTAAAACAGGCTGTTTCTGAGGTCATTTTCTTCAGTCAGAATATTTCTAACTGGCTCTGCCTCTTTCAAGAACAGGCTTTGTTAAGAGGGTCACTAAATATCTGGTTTCTTCTATTTTTCTCCTTAGGAAACCAGATCATAGACTCTTCTTTCTGGAATTAATCAGTTCTGGGTCTGCTGGAGGTACTTCAAGTACTTTGATTCAGATTATTTTGGAAATTTCAGTTTAGGTACACTTTAATATGATTTAATTAATGATAAGCTATGAGAAAACCGTGAGTTTTTATTTTATCTGAATGTGTTTACTTATTGTGGATGTTAATGTCCACTAATGTTGGAAATGGGAATAGGCAAATGTAACACCAAGAGCAAGCATATTCCTGCCTTTGAATATTTGTCTGCCTTGTAGGTACTGAGTTGTATCTGCTAGACTTTCCTTTCTGGGATGTGGCAATGTCCTATCAAAGCAATAGCCAGTAAAAATGTATTTGGCTTTTCTGCTGCTATAACCATGATTGGTTCTTTTTTTGCTTTTCCATTGTCTAATCAACAGAGAATTGTTAACAGGTTGTACAATTCAGAGTAAGGATGTTCACATGGATTTAAATAAAGCAAAGTGCCCTCTTTTATAAGTGAATCAAAATCAAGCCTCTTGTAAAGTTAAAAATGTTTTTGCATTTCTTTGTCCATTTTCTCTAGTCTTTCCTATATCCTTTACTCTGACTCTGCCTGACTTGTTCTATGATCTCAGCCATGCTAAAAGATCTTGTGCTTTTCTCATTGCTTTTGCTCTAGTAATATTTCCCTGGTAAACTGTGCCCTTGTCTTTTCCTGTTAGATTATCTTGTTCCTTTCAATGTTCGTTTTCTTTTTCTTAGTTGTCTTGGATGGATGACCTAACACATTCTGTGCCAAATGCTAAAATAATTGTTGTATCTATAACATAATCTTTCCTTATCAGATGTGTTTCAAAATGAAGGGTAGAAACAGAAGACTACGCAGTGCAATTATGGACAGCGTATTCCAAGGTGTGACAGATACACCCTTGAATCTGCTCAATTCTTCAGCAACACCAAAGACACTGATTGACACTAAAAAAGAGTGAGGGAGAAGGCACATGACAGGTCATTGAGTTCAATGGAACTTATTATAGAAATTGGGAACAAAAGGCAAGGAATCTGTTAAGTCTAGTTTTCTAATTGCATAGCTGACCAGGTGTGACGAGTCCTTTAAGAAAAGAGTCATTCTCCATTAAAATACAGATGTTTGGTTGTGATTTGTTTTGTTGTTTTTTTTTGTGTGTGTGTGTGTTTGTTTGTTTGTTTGTTTTCATTTTTTCTTTCCTACCACATACCTGTGGAGTCTTTGGAAAATTCAGAGTTCTGATGGTTGGAATCATCTCTACATTTCTTATCTAAGTGTGAGATGCTTTTATTTTTGTCAGCCTCATCCTTTAGCTTCATATAAATGTTTTCCAGCCTGGTGTATAATACATGCATTTACACACATCAGCCATATCTCATTTCTGCTTTTTGGTTGCCCAGGCAAAATGAGCAAAACATTTCACTCTCCTCCCTGGGTGGTGGCTCCAACCATTGCAGTTACTCTTCCCTGTAGCTGTTCCAGTTTAAGCAGATTTTCTTGAACTTGAGTGACAAAGACGATACACAGAATATTAGATAAGGCCAAAAACCCACACAATCAGGTCATTGTATGGCATGACTATTTATCTTCTTATTATATATAAATATATCATATTTTATATATGACCTTTATATGTGTGTACAAAATATTTGTGTACATGTATTTTATGTAATAAAAAAAATCAGTGATTTATTTTATTATTTTTTTTTTTGTAGCGATTGTATTCTAGATTAGTGGAAACTGCCGATTTCATACTTCTTTACTTTATACTGGATCTTAAAAAAAAAAAAAAAAGATTGATCCCAAGGCTGATTTTTGAGGATTCTTGCTAGTAAACTTCCTGCAGTTTGATGCTGCTTCTTTCAATGCCACCTGTTGCCAGCTATCCATTAGACAATCTCTTACCCACTTTACAATTTTTCTCCTAATCCCTGGTTTCCTATGTGATGCTGCATCATATGCTGCACAGATAGAGATAAGATGGCTCACAAATCCTTTGTCTAGAAAATCAGTTATCTTATTAAAGAGAGATAACAAATTCACTTGGCACAATCTATCTTTAGTAAATCCTTTTTGTATGTTATCCCATTTTCCATTTACCTCCCTTTCTTCAATTATTTTTTCCTTCAAAATTTTCTCTAAAGCAACTGAGGTCAAACTAAAGGGTTTGTAACTGCATAGGTCACTCTCTTAGAAATGGATAATACATTTGCTGTTCTCCAGTCTGCCAGTATCATATCTGGGTTGCTTCCTACCAGGTTTGGGATTTCATGTTCCCTTTCTTGTCAGAATTGTGGAATGGAGTTTATCTGATATCCCTCACTGGCCTGAGTGCACTGTGCTTTTAGCTTTGCTTCTGGTTTGGTAATTCCTATAATCTTGAATTCTTTCCTATTATCTACCCTGCTTCCTCTGTGGTCAATATTACTGAAAACATACACAAAGTAGTCACTGAGTTTTTAATTGTAAATAGATTTTTTTTTATTTCCACTGACTCTTCCTTGTATAGCAGTCCGATGCAGTCCTATATTTTATTCATTCTCATTTTGCTTAACTGTGGGAAGATTGTTTTGCTACTGGTTTCAATATCCATTCCAAATTGCAGTTCAGTTTTCCTATTGACAATTTTCACCATAATTCATACTTTTGACTTCTAAAACACACCCATCTCTGCTGATATGTCGTTTTTGCTTCTTCTTGTGCCCTGTATCTTTCTAATATTCTTGAGGGAATTCTTTATTTGCGTGGAATAGCTTGACCACTTTCCTACATTTTTCTCCCCTCTTTCAGATACACATTCCACACTGCTTTATCAACTATGATTTAAAGTAATTCCAAGGCTCCTCCACATTCAAGACCTTAAATAGATCAGTCTATTTGATTTTACTAACAAGACCTTTTAGGTTATCAAAATCTGCCCTTTAAGATATAAAGCCTTATTTTTACTGATTGTTCCATTTCATTTAAATGAGTAAAACTCGTGATCAGTTTTTGGACCAGTTTTCTCGCAGTATCTGTATTGCTTATTAGAGCAAACACACAAATAGTTTCATTTCTTGCTGGCTCTTGACTGCTTGGTAAACATATGCATTAATTTGGCCCAAACAGATTCTTCTTGATGCATGCCTTTTTTTCTTATTCTTTTTAATTTGCCATATTACTAGAAGACAGCTACACAAAGTTACTTATGTTTTCTTCACATCTTTCCTGTGTAACGTGTACTCTTCAATACTTTGGTTCCAATATATATTTTTTTAATTCTCTCTTTCCTGATCATCCACTAGTAATTCTTCCAACATAGTTTTCATTGACTAGATTTTCTTCTTGTTGAAGAAAACAGTAACAAGGCATGAATCTCTGCCAAGATTTCCTTGTATTTCTTAAGATTTTGTCTTGTTTTGTTTTAACATTCTGAATCTTAGCCCCATTTTTTTCCATGGATATTCAGCTAGATACCATTTCCATGAGCCTTCAGTTTTAGTCATTTTTCCCTACCTAAAATGAAATTATTTACTGTAATCATTTTTTATTTATTCCAGTGGGAATTTCATACTAACCCTTTCCCACTGTGAAGCAAATAAAATAAATATAAAATAAATTGAAGAATTTTCCCACATTCTTACCAGAATCCCTTTTTTTCCCTTTTCCACCCACATCTTCCTTGTTGGGAAATGGCCTTGCATCCTGTTCTGTGGAATTGATCTGCTGACAACTTAGTTGTTTAACACAGGTTCTCAATGCATGTGGATGTTATTTTTTCCCTTTTTAGTCCACTTTACCTTTTGTTCAGATAGGATCCCTCCTTTTGTTATTTTTCCTCACAAACTTCTCTACCATTTCATTCCTGTTTGGATACTAGTCTCCAGCAATATTTATTGGAATTAACTGTTCCACTTCCATTCTACCTTCTGTTGTGTTTTTGTCTGTTGTATTTTTCCAGTATCCCAGATGGCAAATATATTCTTTAGCTCTTCTCTTTTTCCCTGCTGTTCTGCTTGTTCTTTTTCTCTCACAAGTCCTCTCACTCAACAAGTGTCTGTCCCCAGTTGCTCCTTCAGTTTGCTTTCTCTTACACCTTTTCCTCAAATCCAAATCTTCGTTCAACATTGCCTCCAGTCACATCTGTAGTAAAATCTTCTCTTCATGAATTCTATCAGATGACACTTCAGGCATACAAATTTTTCCAGAGAATAAGACATCCCACAGTTTCTGCATCCAGTTTATACTGTTCCTGTAATTTGTCATGTACCATCCACAACTGTCTCAATTCCTTACATAGTCATTTCCTCTTACCGATAGTTTTAAGGTGAAAGTCCCTCTCATTGCTGGTTCTTTCTTTCTGTTTATGGACTTCCCTGCTGCCAGTGGCATACCCGTATGAATTGTTATGCCATTATCAGCTTGCAGGACTGATGAGTGTATCACAGGGTGCAGAGTAAGAGGAGTAAATTTGTTTCACATTGCATCTTTTTCAAAGCCATCTATCATTCAGGCCGCAGCTTTCCACAGCTATCATATACAGGTTTGATATCAAGACTAGACTTGTGAGTGCCCTGCTGGAGCCAAATTCATCTGTTATTACCTGGTGAGTAGTCATGGGAAAAACAAGTGAGAAAATAATAAAATTTGGGGTCCAACGTACAAGTAAGATATGACCAAAGGACATGTTGATAAGTTCTCGAGAGTGCACAGGGAGGGATGGGGTTAAATATTACCTGGGTAAATATTTAGATGTACAGTGTAGCTGAAGAATCATCCCCCTCTCATACTAACATAATCAAACTTTCAAATCTTCCAAACCTTCTTCAGTAAACTAAGCACATTTCTCAGAGGAAGCACTTGTTTATGGGGCTCAGGCAGACACCAATAACTGTGTCACATAGCATTTATTACAAAATCTATATATATTCTCCTCTACTTTGTCCAATATCTATGTGATCATTTATCTGCAGCAAATTTTACTGTAAATGTGATTATTTCCGAGAAGCAATTTCTCATGACTAGATTAAGTATAGTACTTACCATATATTCCATTCAGAGAGAAGCATCATTTTGGAATCTGTATTATAAGTAAGTGTTGGGATCCTGCAGAGAGAACTCTATGGGCTTTACCCCAGAACTGTAGCTCATAATCAGGAACACAGTAGACGCTTGTTGGATTCAGCTCAATCTGCAAATAAACTGGAGACAGAATTTAGCCCTTGTCTTTATGGGCAGTTTCAGGTTATTGATCTCTGAACAAGTGATATTTTACAGAAGACATGTTTCCTACAAGCCAAATTTCAGCTTAACTGTTTTAACTGCCAATATAGGAAATTTTGTCCCACCAAATCTTACCAAATAATATTTCTGAAATTATATTTACTGCATTCATTCTTATTTTTAACCAGTGTGTTCTACTTTGCTTTCCTGACTTTTGGGATAATTTCTAAGTAGAATGACTACATGTGGAGGTTCACAAAATTCTACATTATAGTGTAAAAATTAGTTACTTGAAGTTCTCTAAACCAAAGAAACAAAGTTTAGTTTTGCTTCCTCTTGGACTGAATGCAGGTTCAAGAGGGTTGAACATAGAATCATCATTCTCTAATCAGCTTAAGTACTGCATTTAAATCAAATCAGGAATGTGCAACAGGTAATGTTTGTGGTATTTATGGTAATAAGGGAGAAATTCTGAAGTGGTTGAATACAAATTTTTTCTCTCTCTTTTGTCTTGATAGATTTTAGATAACATTGAAAACACTGGATGGAGTACACACCATCTTCTGTCTGTGATCCTCCCAAACAGAAGCACTTGAGTGCTACCTTCCCTTAACTATTTTAAAAACATCTGCACACTCACAGATAATAAATTTTTCAACGCATACTTGCAAATATCCCATCTCAATTTGTACAAATTACTCCACTCGAAATATTTCCATGCTTAAAATCATTTACCAGGGTTTACGAGATTTATAAGCATTTGAGACTTGCAGTATAAAACCCTAGCTGCATGACAGACTGAGTTATTAAGTGTTTATAGAAATCTGATCAAATGGACCATCAGAAGTTGGGGGGGGGGGGGGGGGGAGGGGGTTGTGAGGGGGAATTTGTTATAAACTCGACCATAATGACAGCTTTCCTCATCTTACCATTGTGACATGAAGAGGGAGCTGTAGCTCTTCTGAGACTCAGCTCTGCCTGAGCCAGCGTACCCAGCCAAGCACCCCGATCTCTCTCCTTCCTCGCTCTCCTTTGCTCCCCGCTCTCCTTCGCTCACTCACTTACTCTTCCTTTTTTCCCTTTTATATATATATATATATATATATCCCTGTGCTCCGTGCCGGTTAATTTAAATGTATCTGTTCAAGTGGAGATAATCCATGCAAATCAGAGGCATTGGCTCCCCGTGCTTGATTCACAAAGAGAACTCAGCTTCAGGAGGTCACTCGTTCACAGCTGCTCCTCCCATTATATTTTTCCCTTATTGCAGAACTGCTGCATGTATACAGTGACTGAAAGGACTCAATTTACTGCAACTGCTGCCTGGTTTTACTTACAACTTTCTTTAAAGGGAGACTTACCTTCTATCAGTCTTACTAAGGTAGGAAGCCTGATTCTTCTAAAGACATGTAATGCCTCCAGTGTTTGCTCATTATCAATGCCCCCTATAATGATGCATATTGTTGTCAGAATTAGGTCCTAATAGAATTGTGCCAGGTGCCTAATGCTTTTGTTACTTGTATGTATACGTGCAAGTGTTTAATTGGATGTTTTTCTGTTTATTTAGTCAGCTATGTAGCCCCCACCCCCCGACTTTTCACAACAACAGCAGGTATGATCTTAGCATAGCAGTTATCTAATCTACAAATGTAATCTTCACTCAAATTTGTATTTTCTTTTAAAAATGTCTTCTAATGTGTATGTAAGTTACTGCAGTGATCTGTACCCCCAAGAGAAAACAGCATCATGCAGGCTTTCTGGTCTGAAACCTTATTAAGGTGCTATCTTTGGAGCAGAACAAACTGTTGAAAGGTTTTAAACAAAAATAAAAAGGTCACCTTTTACTTTGCAGTGTTGTAAACAGGGAAACTGCAGGCCTGACTGCAAATGGGCCTGTCATAAATTTAGACCACAAGATAAACATATTGTTAATAGGACTGCCTGCAGAAGTAGTGAAATGGAACTCTCACAGTTCTGTGTTAATATCTATTGTTTAGAGAGGTTGGACAGGCAGAGCTTGCTTTGCAAAGTACAACTCAAAACCAACTGTTTGGATATGATTCTTAAAGAACTCCTTAAGAAAAGAAAAGTCAGGCACTACTTCATTAACTACATGCCAACTTTTAGTATCTGCCACACAAAATATTGAAGTAATGCATCTGACAATACACCCTGGTTTTCTGAAAGTGGACAGTAAATCTTGCATTTATGTATGTATATTTATTTGAATTTGTTGTCAGAACTTAGGGATGCAAATGATTAAAACAACTATAAAAACAACTTTTGATATGTTAAATCACAAATTATGGATTTGAAGAGCACTACAGTCAAAAATAAATAAATAAATAAATAAAAATTATTTTGACTTACACTTGTTCCACAATAAAGTTCTTGTTTGTTTTCTTGCACAGCTGGAGTTAAGAAATAATGATTATATCTGGAGCCACTCTGCTTTTTTATAGACTTACTAACTAATGCATCCAAGTTAATCAAATAACAGTTCTGTGAAGCTTTAGATGGAGCATACAATGAAAATTTAGTTGGCCAGACAGGACAGACAGAGAGGCATAGATACTCTCAAACATATCCTGTATAATTTCTTCAAGAAGATTTGAGGCATAAATTTTCAGTTTTACCTTTCTGGATTGGATATTTTTAGTTAGCCTGTTTCAGGAGAGGATACTTACTCCCTAGACAAAGTATTTCAATGCCTAAACTGTGCATCTTTCTCTTTGATATACAGTGTGATTTTTGCAAAAAAAAAAAATGCATTCAGATTTTGGAGTACAGTACAAACCTAGAGAGCCTTGTCATTGTTAGCATAATGAAGATATCTACACAAGTATTACTGTGCAGAGGGCAATCTTTCTTTCTCTGGCATTTGTTAGGTTATTGTATATAGAATTTAGCAGATAAATATCTTTTGCTTCATGGCATTTTGGAGATCCTATTGGTATGCAGGTTACCCTGTGAGGATGGGAACTGAAAAAAAGAAGTATGTTTTATAGCAGTGTGTAATAAAAGCCCTTCACAATGATGTAAGTGGATTCTGACCTTTCTTTCTTATCCTGTAATTAGAATTTTTATTAACTCTTTCAAGTGCAGAATTTTTTAAGTAAATTGATGTTCCTAAGGGAGAACAAATATTTTGACCTAGGAGTTTAAAAAGTAAAATTTTAGAATCCTTTCTAAACAGAGAGAAAGAAATATATTCTTGCCACCAACTTGCTCCACACAAAGAAATTCTGATTTATAGGAAGAGTTATTCTGCCTCTCCCCAGAAAATATATATAACATATATATATATGTAAGGACTGTTTTTAGTTTTCAGAAAGAGGAAGGGAATGGGATCTGAACTTAAGGAAAGACAGTACGGATCTTTTGTTTGGCTGAATATCTGGCCAGGATGAAGTTGGGAAGTAAAGGTGATCCCTGTGGAGTTTAGCGATGTACAGTGATGAGATTAGATGACTCACCAATGGAGATATGAAAAGGGAGAAAAAGGTCTTTCTGAGGAAGATTTTTTTGTAAGTGGATTAAAATATTGTTGCAGCAGACAGTTATTTCCTGCTTCCTTTCCACCTTTTACCCAATGTATTACACGGACAAAAGTGTTCCTTAGTGAGTCATCATCAGCATTTCATACAGTTATTTCCAAATTATGTACTCAGTTCTCCTTGTAGGTTCACCAGGTTCACCTGTCATAACTCAGTTTAATTCTTTGATACACAGAAATAAATCAGAAGAAATCAGGTGTTTTATATTATTTAGGCCTCTGAATGTATTTTCAGCAAGCTCTCAAAGGAGTGAACCTTTATGTTTCATTTCAGGCTATTTGGTACTATACAGCTTTCTAAAGGAAATTGTCAGTGTCTTTCTATGACCAGTTCCTTTTTTTCTATTGGTATGGTTTCTTCCCCTGCCTCTACAAACTTGCCATTGCTATAGTAACTCAGTCAAACATCTCCAAGATAAGTTACCTTACACTCCACTGTACTGAGCTTTCCAACAGAATCTATAAGATGTGGTAAACCTTGTAACTTTATATAGTGCAGGGCTTTTACTTCCACCAGGCTCTTTTCTGCTGGTTTTACAGAAGATACTTTAAAAGGTAAATTACCATCTTAAAAGGATGCTACAGAGCTTTTTAATAAGTTCCATCCAACTTCTCAAATGCCTTAGTTGCTTTCAGCTCTAAACAGGTACATTTGCTGAGTTATACCTTAAAAATATTCTAGAGAAGGAAGAAAATTTGGGAATCCTAAAAAGTGAGTGATAGAGCCTTTGAGAAAATGTACAGCTATAAATGGGAAAACTAATCATCAACAGAGTCCTCAGTCAATGATTTGTCATTGTTTTTTTTCTATAACTGCAGAGAAAGAATATTTTCCCCACAACTTCTCATCAAATCCCATACACAATTATATCATACTCTCCTTTTTTATCATTGCCTTGTACTGTAGAGTACATTGTTAAAATGTAATGTTGCAG
This sequence comes from Oxyura jamaicensis, assembly GCF_011077185.1. NCBI lineage: Eukaryota > Metazoa > Chordata > Aves > Anseriformes > Anatidae > Oxyura > Oxyura jamaicensis. The sequence goes on along the minus strand of NC_048900.1, from coordinate 18,630,308 downwards.
AGTACAGACCTTGCATTTCTTTTGCAGATAAAGCATGCTTATACCTCTAGGGGTTAAAAGCTGAATCAGATCCGTAACTCGCCTACTGACAGCCTTTGAAGTTGCTCTTTATTTATTTATTTATTTATTTTGGTCTGAAGGTTTAGATTGGCATCCTTTTATATGTTTGGAATTCTTCAGCAGATGTAAAATGCTTGGTAATGACTGAAATTAACCTGAGGCTTTATATATCCATCTTCCCCAAGAGCTCTACTGAAGCTTCAGTAACAGTTGAGGATTTTATGCAAACAACTATTCTTATGAGAGCATTTTATTTTTCTGTCCTATCACACTCCTTTTATAGAGGTTTTTTTAAGCAATGTTGGACACTTTCTGCTTCCCTCTCTCCCCAGTACCTGTTCTGGGGAGTCTACATGAAAATTTTCACAGCTGAAATGCACCAAAACAGGGGAAGATAAAAAGAAAATAAGTGGAGTGGAAATGAATCTTTAAATGGCAAGTCTGTGAAACATTGAACATGGTTATCTGACGTTATGTCAGAGAGTGTTATCTCTTGAGAAGAAATGAGCAAGAGCAGTCCACACTGGAAAAGTAATTGTTGCTTTACTTCTGTCTGTTTATTTGGGATAGCTTGAACTGTCTCCCCCTTTTTTATTTCTCTCAGTGTGAAAAGATTAACTATTAGAAATGCAGCCAGTAGGCATCTGACTCAAAAGCTATGTTCATTTGACCTTTAGACACAAAATATCTAACACAAATTAAAATCTAAACAACCTCAAACATCACCGAGTACAAGAAATATGCAGAATGTGGGTCAATAGAAATTCAACACTTTTTAAACTAAAAATAACAAAGCCTTTGAAATTACTCGGTTACATTAGCATTTCTTTCTCCACTTCACAGAGTATCAGACGATGAGTTTTGTCCAGTATACCTGAGGCAAAAGATCTGTGGCGAAATTCAGCATTAGTTTCAACAACTGAGACAGGAATGTTAGGGAGAGGAACGAAGAGAAAAAAGATGCTTAACCAATACATAAATATTTCTGAAAGTTAGATTTTGTAACTCTACAAAGAGTACATATGAATTAAGATGAATTTAAAGTCTGCATGATGCTGCCACTCACTTAAAGGTTACATTCATCATATAAAGAACTTTACTCACTGTCTTAATTCTGATGGTTTAGTTGTTGTTTTTTTTTTGTTTGTTTGTTTGTTTGTCTGTTTTTTTAACCTTAGGCAGAATGTTACATGAAAATCTATGGATGTGAATGGATAAACCTGGATCCCTCAGTAACTAGCCACTATTTCTTATTTCTGTTCCTACTGAGTTATGAAGGAGGAGGGCAGAAGAAACAACATATATTCTCTGTGAGGCAAAGGACTGCAAGAGGGATGAAATTTCTGTCTCTGGGGAAAAAAAAGCTAGTTGCGACAGGCCTCTGGAAACAGGACTTAGGTATCTGAATTGCCTCTATAGAAAAGTTTATGACTTAGAAACTGCACGTTAAGGAAGAGAAGGAAATGCTTGTTCGAGTCAAGTAACAGAACCCATGTAGTTTCTGTTACCTAGTCTTTGAATTAACAGTGAATTCACAGAACAATAATAGTATAATGTTAACTGACAACCTAAAATTAAAATCAGGAAAGAAATTTCAAAATTTGCTCCAGTGAACCTGGGAGTATATAATTCCTGTCACCTTTACAGCTGAGGCAATAGTGGTTCACTTGGAGGGAGATGTATTAGGTTTTTCTGACTTAAACTTCGTTTTCCCTGTTGAGTCCAAACTTGGTCACTGCAGAAACAGCCAGCTGAATAAGACAGCGTGAAAGGGAGGACACATTTGTAAGTGACGTTCTGCATTTTCTGCAGGTCACAGACACTGACCTTGAATTGGTCTGTGCCAATTTTTTCCATCAGTAATAGTTTCAGCAGCTTCTGCACTTTCTGTCCTGTGAGTTATGGATAACACAGTGTCTCCTTTTTCAGGGGAAGAAGGGATGGTCCATACAGAGATACATGAAAGGTACTGAAGAGAAATGTTGAGCTGGACAGAAAATTACGTTGGTAGTACTCAATAGCATTGAGCAACAGTATCCCCGAGGTCCACCTGCTGACCTCTGAAAATATGTCTGTGAGCAGCAAGATCAGATATGTTTCACAACCATGATATGTGGCTAGTTTTTATGTGGAGCAGGCAGAAGGACAGACAGTGAGACACAGAAGAGCACTGAGGTAGTAAGAGGGACAGACGAGGATATTATAAAAGGCTGTGCAAGACATGGTTTACATTTGGTTTTAATTTATTTAGAAATTACACTAATCAATTCTGAAAAACTAAATACAACATAATATTTCTTGGGGTCTTCCCTGTCTTGTTTGGCATGTAGCTTCTCTCTAATGTTCTAGTCTCTCCCCTGGGCTCCACTCTATCCCCCCAAAAGTCCATCAGATGTGTATCATAAAACCTGTTTAATTTCCTACAAAAGATTATAATAAGTGTGCTTTTAATGTAATGATGTCAGTGGCGGATGATAACATGTATTAAGTAGTGCAAACTGCTGATTATCTGTCAGGACAAATCTGTTTATTTCAGAAATAGCAGTCTGACAACCCCCTGTTGTTAATCATGAAAGTACACGCTAATGCCAGGTACTGTTTGGTTGGAGTCTCTCAGAGGAATGCATTTGTTAGATTTTTGCTTTGACAGTCTTTACACCAAGTTTTGCAAATTCACTGTGTACATAAATATATATATTAATTTTAAGAGAAAGGCTAGAACAAAGCCGCTGGTCTACAACTTAGGTTTGTAGCAATTCAGAGAAAGGAGTGACTTGTGGAAAGAGAGAGTGGATTATAGGATTACACAGCAGTTCAGACTGCGCCCATGGCTGGGTTCATCATGAGTAATTCCAGTGTAGACCCATTAGTAATGAACAGAGAAAAGCAAAAGGAAATTTAAGTTCTTTTTCTGCTGAAGTCACTCCACAGTTTTATTTGTTTATTTATTTTTCAGTATTTACAGTAGTCCTTGATTATATCCTGGACTAAAAAGACCATCTCCAGATGATACTCTATAATGAGATAAATGGCAAAGTGAGCCATTCAGCTTTTATGATGTTGTGAATTTAACTCTGCTTTTGTGTCACAGAAAATTAATATTACGTATTTTAAGTGAAACAAAAATGGAATACTAAGGCATACTTTCCTAAATCTTACGTGAGGAGGTATTTTACCTAATTTTATTGCATTTTGATAATTTCATGAAAGCTGTAAAATGCTGAATAGCATAATAAAAATTGATATTTATATTGACATTTCAGGATTCTAAATAGAAGCTCAGAAAAGCTAAACAGACTTCGTATCTCCACAGCTGTTCATCCAAACCCATCTGAGTTCCGACTAATTCACTTTTTCTCCCCACATACCCTCAATTGGCCCTAATATAAACATCTCTCTCTAAAGCAATTTCTCCCCAGAAGATTATGCACATCTTCATCTTAATTCAGAATTTACATGTGTACTTTGCATATTTTTGCATCAGTATGTGTGTTTTAAATTAGATAAAGGTCACTGTCATTCATAATCAAGAAGAAGGTGTATGAAAGGTCAGGATTCAATAAAAAAAAAAAAAAACTGATTAGATGTAAAGGTTTGTTCATATGATTCAGTATATCATTGGATAAGTGGAAATCATGAGTCAACAAATTAACCTTGGTATAATGGGTTACTTGCTTCATTAGGATCAGAAATGAGATTCACAATTTTTTTTTTCCAATGTATTCCTGTTTGTCACTGTAATAAGAAGAAATACTGTGTTGTTGATAGTTACACAACTGAGTATTTTTATAATTTAATTTGGCTTAAAATGCAACACAAAAGACAATTCTCGTTTTACAAAAGGAACTGAGATACCAAATGCATTTTCTGTGAATACAAATGCTGATAAAAAGAGAATTATCCACTGTAAAAATAGATACATAAATTTAAAATAATGCCCCCCGTATTTCATATAGGGTTTAGCTTAAGCTTATTAAAAAAAAAAAAAAAAAAAAAAAAAAAAAAAAAAAAACTGTGCTGAGTCAGTCACTCAACGTCTAGTGTCAGGAGGAGGTCCAGATGTAAGGATGAACTAAGAAGACCAAGAATAAACTTGTACTCTACATATTGATTCTGCCACGACCTTCCACAAGTTTATGGGTAACCCTCCTTCGTTAACTATGCCTCCACTTCTATCTTAAAAATAAAAAATAGTAACTTTGTATTGCAGGAATGTTTCAGCAGACATAGGTTTAGCAGGAGGGCTAAGCAGACTTAAGGCTTCCCACCACTGCCCTGTTCATCATACCAGTTTCCTGGTCACTTAATGCTGTCGATGTGCCAGGGCTGTGGATCTCTGCACTTGAATTGTACCTGCACCTGGTAACATCTCAGAATTCTTAAGTAATACCCTCTAGGATAGAGAAGAAACATCAGCAGTGGAGGGAGTCCATATTTATAAAATGATCTGGCCTAGGAAATGTAGTATAAATTATATAAGTAATAATACATTATTCTCAGTTTAAGACTATACAAACGTGATGCAGAATTATAAATCCATCATAAGCTTTTAAAAACTTATTTTATTTTACTTTATTTTTGTAGGGGTGGGGAGTTTTTTGTTTGTTAGCTTGGTTGATATTTGTTTTTTTTGGCAGGAAAGTTTTTCAACTATATAAACCTGTACCATTGCAGAAAGGTCTATTAGAAAAGCACCATCACAATTAAAATAGTTATACATGTCAATTTTTCAGACATGGTATATTTCTTTAAGCTTTCTTCACGTCTGTGTAGAATAAATATCAAGTTACTACTTGTTCACTTTTTTTCCCTTGGGCAGCATTCTGTAACTATTAAATCCTAAGTATGAAAGAAAATTAGACTTGCCTGTTACCACTATAAACTTACACCCAATGGTTTTCAAATACCATGTAGGTAATCTCTCTTCTGTAAACATAGAGACTTGGGGTTGCTCATAATTAAAGCTGTAAGCATCACAATTTAAGTTGACTCTTTTCTGATCTCCATATGCCTCTTTCTATCCCAAAATGTAATGGAAAGAAAATACACTGAACCATAGTAAACTTTAGTTATTTACAATATCATTTGGACTTTGTGCAGCTTTAGCACAGCTGTAACAGTAATCCACTATTTCATTCTTTCAAGGATGGACTTTCAGATGGAGCCTTAGCAAGCGAGACTGTAGTGCCTGTTCCTTAACATTAAAAGGATCAACCAACTTTTTATCATAACTGAGCTTACCTTACTGTAAGTCCCAGCTTCTCTGTTTTCTTTGTTTCATAGGTTTATAGGGTCAAGTTGTTTGACTAGTGCTCACCTTACTGAGTCAGTTACACTATAGGCAAACTCCTGACATAAGCTGGCCTTGGAAGTACCAAGATATAGCACCACCAGGGGAGCACACAGATGGTGTATCTCCCTCAGGGTGCACATAAATTCAGAGCGTGCTCTTAAAGCAACTCTTCCCATCCTCCCAAAGCACTGAGCTTTGGCCCACAACTGGAAATAGCCTTGTTCCTTCTGGATATCAGTAAATTGGATTATATATTTCAAGAATGGCTCTGATGGAATTTGACCAGTTGTGTGTACTCAGGACAAGGCTAGAACTAACCCAAAATGAAATACACATGACACGTATGTTGGGTTCTCGGTGTTTAACAATTCATACTACAAATTGGCTTCTACCAAGTGGCAGAACTTACTAAGATATATCCTGAGACATATCCATAGAGAGAGTAGGTACTAAAAAGAATTCACCAGCTTTAACCAGCTTCAATATTTGAGAGCCACGGTGTGTCCAAGTCATCACTCCTTGGCTTTTGCTACAGACATAACATAAAAGGGAACTTTGGCTACCTCATCAAAGCTGTGAAGTCATACAGATCAAGGAGCGCCTTTTTTGTACTGTGGTCATCTCCTGCGACTGTCAGGTGATGAGGAAGATGCTCCTCTATCTCTCTATTAACAACCAGAATTGGATCCTAGGTACATAGAAAGAAAAATTCCTCATGCTGCACTGTATCTGAGACTTGCTAAGACTAAAAAGAGCTAAACCAGAGTAGTTTTGTAGAAAATAACACACCTATTCTAGTCAGGTTTGTGAGGGTTTTCTATGTAAAATGGTAGGAGGTAAGGAGCAAGTAGATGAGAAGAGGAGTTTATGTAAAATGACCAGACTTCTTCCAAGTCCTTACCCTGAAGCTGTTTTGTATCAGCTCTTTTCGTTATTGGACTGCTCCAGAAGGAAGGGCTGTGTCTCTTATTCTTGCAGTATCTCATACAAATCTTTGGACTATGATATCGTGCAGCAGTCCCTGCCCACGCCAACTTACTTTGGCTGCATGGATCTGTCACGGTGGTGTATGTGACCTGATCATGGCCACGATCTATTTGTTTAGCCCATAGGGTCTATGCTAGAATTTCTGTGAAGAGGTGTTGGAAATGATGAATCTCCTTGTTCTGACACTGGAAAAGTCACCTAAGCCAATTTTTCCAAACTTAAAGTTGTGAATTTAAATTTCATGTTTAAGCATCTAAATTAGTGGTCTGATTTTAATGTGTGCTGACATTCACATTTTCAATTGACTTCAAAGGAAGCTGTGAGCACTCAGAAGTCTAAACCTATGAAAATCAAGCCAGTTAGACACTCAAACTTGAAAGGTTTCTCCCATACCATTATTGCATTATTGTTATTTGCATTACTTTAGTAGCTTGAAACCCCAGTTACAGGACTGAAGAGCTAGGTACTGTGTTTTATCTCTCTCTCTCTCTTTCTCTTTTTTTTCCCTCATTTCTTTATGTGTAAAAGCTGGCACACAAGGATGTTGTGCTGATTCTTTGGTTAATATTTGTATATAGCTTTGCAAAATAAATGTTACATAAACAGAGAATGTAATTATTCATGGAAGAAAATGGTATTCCTATTATTCATTCCTTCTTGAAATAAGTTCCTTGGAACTTATCCTTAAGAACCTCTGCTTAAGAACCAGAGCTGGTACTGCAAGCAGGATACACATGATAAAATTCAGAGGCCAAAATCATAATTTTCTGTTAAAATGTATTTTATACCCATAGTATTTTGAACAGTGAACAGAAATCGAATACTTGTGCACTTGTTTAATTTGAACAGCAATCCACATCTAACACCTCTTGCACAATTCCCAGAGAAATGAAGTAGCACAATGAGCCACAAAGCTTTCCTTAGAAACTTTTGTCTTAGCCATACCTCTTCATTTTAGTTGTGCTGATCCTTTACTAACAAACAGTAGACTCTTTGTAACTGGGACCTATGTGAAGCTTGCTTTTCTCCCTGTGGATTCAATAACTAAGCTGCTTGGAACAGCTTTGATGAAACCATCTTCTTTCATTGAATGCAGTTCTGGCAGTGCTGATAAATTCCACAAAATGGTGTCAATTTAACCGATGTTTTTTTGGGGAACAAATGTAGGAGGGAAACTGGTAATGTATTGGTATTTTCAGGACAAACCATTTTAGAAATGTTTTTTGTTTACATGTTTTTGATAACACAATCTTAGATAACAAAAAATAAAATATTAATTTTGCGAAAATATTTTGCTTAATCAAAAATGTTTTTCATTCACAAATATTTAAGATATACTTCAAAGATCATTTTTACATTTTGTTCCAGTCCAGAACTTCAGAACTTTTTTTTTCTTTTTTTCTTTCTTTCTTTTTTTTTTTTTTAATACAGAAATTTTCTGTGAATCAGAGTTTCCAAACTCTGAAAAGCTAATGAAGTCAGAAACAGTGTTCCCACCGAATTCAATAACAGCCCAATTGCTGCATCTGAGGAAAAGCATGATCTGCTTGAGTTTTCTGTATGTCTAATGCAATACACATATGTATTGCTCATGTAAGTCTTAGATTAAAACAATATGTAAGCAATTTTCAAGAAAAAATATTTTTTTTGGAGCTTTGACTATTTGTTGGTGGTATGGCCCATGGCAATAGTACCTTAACATGGGCAACTCCCAGTGCTATAAAATCAGGAGTGCAATTTTAATATATCTAAAGTTTGAGGTGTTTGGCTTCATTTGGTTTTGTTTCATTTTAAATAAGACAGGTGGTTAAGACCTGGCACTAACTGATTAAATTTGTTCAAGCAGACCTTCATTCAGACATCAGGAATAAGTGCTCCCTCTGCTTGATAAATATCCAGGCTAAACACAAATGTTGTTATTTGTCAAACAGTAACTGTTTTAATGGGCAATTCTTCATGATCTTTAACAGCTATAAATTGATCTCCAGAACTCAGACGTCACAGCATAGTCCCAGTATTTCTAAGAATCCAACTTAAGCAAACTACATTACAAAAGAAGGAAAAGCTTTAATTTACTCCAGGGACAGAGTATATAGGCATAGTAATGAGGATTTTAGAAACACCAGCGAGTCAAGAATATTATTTTTCTACAAAGCAGATAATATAGTAATCAATCTTCACAGCCATTGTATATCTTCCAATACTCAGGATTTTAATAAAAGTAATCATCAGGAATTCTATTTAGACTTTCAGATCTTTACATCTTGAACCATTAAAAATAATGATACATGATTTTAATCTGCTTGGTGTAAACTGATTGATTCCTTGCTTGTAAACTGCACACTCTTCAGATAGATCAATTTTCACATTTACCATATCTAATTATTTTCTGTTTCCTTCTTGCTTTAAAATGCATAGATCATTTGGGGCTCCCTTTTCTTAACTGACAGTTTCTTGACAGCTCATACAAACAACAAAATGCCCGTAGAAGAAATAAGTTGTATTTTATAAAGGGTTTAGCACAAGTGTTTGTGCCTTCTAAGTACAAAAGGCTGTGCATTCCTCCTTTATCTTGTAGTCTCAGGTGGTTGCATTAACAACCAAAGTTTTATGCATTTTATTCATAACATTCCATGTGATTACAAACCTGAGAATGGATAGCTGAATGAAGTTTGCCCCCCAAAAAAAGAAGAGAAAGACACATGCTCCTGGGAAAAAGGACCCAGACCCATACTTTCTGTTATATCTGGGGAAGTCATTCTTTTGAAAACTGTGTAGAGAGATCTAATGTGATAATAGAGGCTCACAATTCTAGCAGGTTTCCCTAGAATAGTACTTCAGAAACATGAGGTGTGAAAGAAAGGCAATCTGTGCCAGATACTGATTAAATTTCAGTCATCTATCCAAAGCAGTCCCTAGTTGCTTGTAAAATGCTCCATGTAATTACAGTTACTACACTTTTTAAAGCAATTTACACATTAGCCTTTATCTTGGGTCTCTCTTTGTGGGTACATTTCTTCTTTGGAATCAATATCCTTAAAATATATGTTAATAAGCTATATGAATTTGTAGCCATATAGACTCTTTAAAAATTCCATCTCTAGTAATTTCCTCATGGATTCCTGTTGCCTTTTGGAGAAGCTTAACTGTAATCAAATATCACACTCTGGATGTTTAGCTAACATTGTTCACTGACCCCAGCGGTATGTCACAACCATATTTAAAACAGTTAAGGAGTTAGGAGTTGATGCAAAATCAAACCTGGATATATTAAAATGCCGCTGGGATAAAATAATATTAAGGGCTAAACTTTGTCCTTTGCATGCTGCACAGGTGCAAATGTCAAACTTGGCAAATCCTTTCAAAACTTTGTGTAGCCTAATCTTTCAAATCTTCTTCTGGTCATTGGGCATGGAAGATTTTGCTAATGCAGGAGCCATGCAGGATGAATACTGGCCAAATAAAAGGGGTCTGGCTCACTGTGGTGATATTCCAATTTTAAATGAGTGTCTGTAAGGAAACTGAACTGGCTATTTCATTAAAGTTATACTGGCTAAAACTTGAAGAATCACAAGGAATGAATCAAACTCCTCACAGTCAGTAAAACTGTTCACCTCAGAGCTGCACAGTGCAGCTGCAGGTAGCTTTAAACATTTTTGTTGTTTTATTCTGTTTGTCCAAGGTGCCTTTTGTTACTGCCAAGCACATTACTGCCAAGCACATTACTGCTCTTTGGTTAAGATTCTGAATCTCATTGTTACCAATGCTATTATCCTAACTGGGACTAATAATATGAAGTATATTCATGTTTGTGTAGGAAAACTAGGGTCACTAGAGATAATCCAGAAAGTTGTTCCACAAGGGATTATCTAGGATGCTGCTTTCCAAAACTGTCACATATCAGGAAAAGGGCAAAGCACTTGTAACTCTTGTGATTGATCCTCTGTCAAGTCATGATTGCTGTCACCAGCAGGTTACATTCCTTCAACAAAGCAGTAGGCACTGCTGCATTTTAAGCTAAACCAGTTAGGCTTCTGGTGTCATGTTCCCTTTCTTATCTCTCCCTGTACTTCATTCTCTCACATTAAAATAGATAAATTTGCAACTGAAAAGAGAATGTGACGTGTACAAGATCCTCATATAATACATATTTCTGTACGTTAATGTTAGTGCCTCTCACATTCTGCCATTAGGTTTATTGTTCTTACCTGTTATTTCTGGCTAAGGATCCAGTTCTGCATATGTCACCATGTGAGGAAGAAAAACTACGTGTAACATCAAATATTACATTTGGGTCTCGAGAATTTTCATAATTGGGTCTATAAACACTCAAATCCCAAGGCAAAAGCACTTACTTTGGTTGAACTCTGAGAACCGTGGAATGACTCAGCTGTTAAAGGTTAAATATAGGCTGAAGTGGCTTATTGGAGAAAAGTGTATTTTTAAGATCCTCATGAAATAGAGGATGTTTCTCAAACTGATTTTGAAATAAAATGTTTGTATACGGTTCTGTCTGAAGACCTTGAATTCTCTCTTGTACCATCAAATGTCATCTATTCACTAGTCTGCGGTCAAGAATGGCCGGGGCTCTTTGTCTTTATCTATCCAGAGGACTCTATGCATTCTTATGTCCCAACATCATTTGGTCTTTGAAAGTGTTCAGTGGATAAACCCATAGTTTTCAGATATCTCCATGCGCTTTCCTAACAAATGACAGATAAGTTGTTGACTTTTCCAGTGAATCTTGGCATTTGTAATTTATTACCTAGTATTTTTAAAGGCATTTTCTTCCAATGACATTTGTCAATTAATCTGGTAGGTTTCCTGCTTTCATACCCATATATTAAGGTGCAAGTAAGATTTGAGTTAAATATTCACTTTTTTGTCTTTAAAGTTAAGAATTTATCCATGATCAACTCTTACTTAAACTGGGTATCAGCTAACTGTTGATATTGACTAAAGATCCCTCACTGAATGTTAGTCTTTACAAAGTCTTCTTAACTATCTTCACATGGCTAGATTTTAACTTGAATTGCATAAAAGGTAGTGTTCTGTCTACTTTGACTTAAGAGTTCATGGAAAAGCATTCCTGATCAAGCGATGGAAAATAGCTCTTCCCCCAGTGGTCTACCACCTCCCTTTGCAAGAAGCTGCCATTCTCCGACATCTGCTTGTGGAGGAGTTTGTGGTACACATTCCTTTGCATTGCAGGCAAAATGAGCTGGGAAAGCTTAATGGACTGTTGAAGGTGAGTATGAGCTAACCCAGCTCATTTTGCCTGAAATGGGTTGAAAAGCACTCCAATGACCTCCTTCCTCTGTCAGAGCTCTGGTGCTCTGGTGTAGTACCTTCTACAGAAGGTACAGAACCAACCAGGATAACAGAACCAACCAATTCATAGAGATCTTGAAGAAGACTTTCATCAGTGTCCTGAAAAGCATGTGCATAAGTCACATTACCTTTTCTTCAGCCTTTACTAAAAAAAAATAAAATAAAATAAAATAAAATAAAATAAAATAAAATAAAATAAAATAAAATAAA
>NC_048900.1:18447268-18618417 GCF_011077185.1 Oxyura jamaicensis | reverse complement strand
AAATAAAATAAAATAAAATAAAATAAAATAAAATAAAATAAAATAAATAAAACTTGTATCAACTGTAAATGAGGAGTTGACTTTTAAGGGAAGCTAAGCAACCAGCAATGAATTACAAGTAGGCAACAGAGGTTTTTTCGAAGCTATGACAATAGCCTCTATTGGTCATTTCAATTACTGAATGTCTAGCAGCAAAATGTCCAGGCCAAATTTAGCAAAGTCTCTAACGGCAGTAGTAAAATGCTGTCTCTGGCAAATTCTCTATTCTCCAGACAGTGGTTCATTTTGAAAAATTACTGTCTAGGTGGTTGACTCTTCTATTATCTTTAGCGAAAAGACTTCTAGAGGTGAAAGGCCCTTTCAAACAGCTGTATTCTGACTCAGCCCATCTTTAGCCCATCTTCCTTCTTACAAATAACATAAGAAAAGCTGGGGAACCTAAAGTGTCCATATAAATATTCCAAAATAATCTCAAGCAGCTGCTGCCTTCATGCATTAGTAAGGCAACTAATTCATCTCTGCCACTCTTTTGCCCTCTAATATAATGTTTAAATCAGGAATTGTTAAAGTTCTCATTAGGTTTGTTGTGGGGTTTCATAATGAATTCTTTTTTGCAAGCTGGAGAGTCTTTTGATTTTTGCTTGCATATTCATAGAAGAACTATGTCATAAACAAAGTCTAAATCTGGTACTACTCTCTTGTAAGCCACTCTAAGACTGTCTTGTATCTTTCTACACTTTACCTCATAAAGAAAACAATGTCAATGCCAAGTATAGAAGGTGAAGAAGGTTGCTATTTAAAGAATAATTTTCTGGCACATGCTGCACTGTTGGAGGCACGTCATAAACAAAAAGAAAGTACATTTATTTCTTTCCACAGTGCAAAATTCTGCCTTGGTCTATCCCAGCGGAAAGGGCAACACACTATTCTGTGCAAGATTGTTCAGTACAATCCAGCTGATCAGTAAGAATGTACCTCTTCCTATATTTACATATATAGAGATAAGTAAAAAATACATATATTTTCAGTCTTTTTTTTAACCCACACTCTCCCTCTAACACAAATGCCCACATGAATCAACAAGATTTATACTGTCAACATGAAAAGAAAAGCATCTATTGATAGATAATGTGCATGAATACAATGGTCAAGCAACAGAATCAAGCTTAACTGATACGTTTCATTCAGTGGCAAGTGTATTTGCTTAGTATAGCAAAAAAAAAAAAAAAAAAAAAAATCTCCTAATGATGTGGAACTGAATTCTTTATCTCCCCTGTTGCTAGCTTGCTTTTTTAAGGCAGAACCAGAGATACCTATCACAGTTAAATAGGTATTTTGTAAATTGTACTTAGCTACCTTTAAGAAAAGTTCCAAACCACATATTGTATAACCACTGCCTGAGATTTTATCTAGCTTGGCTGGAAAAACAACTTAATACTACATTCTTCTTGCCAATCAGCACAACAGAATTTTGTTTTCTATCTACTCTCAGATAACAGACCAGTATTAAAGGCAGAATTTTGACTTCCATTTGTTATTTTCTTTTATACTGTGGGCCTTTTTAGGGTACTCACAGAAATGTCAACAATAATACATAAAATCACTGTCATGGGAAATAATTGATTGGCTGATCAGCATTTCCTATTCTATTTCTTTAATACTTTTTTTTTTCCCAAGAATAATGATTATATTTATAGAAATATAATAATTTTATATGCTAAAGTGAAATGGTATTTGACATTAACAAAAGGTCAGGTGTCATACTGTAAACCACAATGAGTATTGCTTGTAAAGATTATTGAATTAAGAGGTACATATATTTGACAAAGTATAGAATTCAAGTAACTGCCGTAGTAGCAGTGCCCTTTCATGTACCATGGATTTATTGACATTTGCTAACTGTAAAAATGTAAAACAGTTTGCACGTAATAGGCACTATCAATTTAAAAAATAAAAATGTCTCATTGAAGAACATTTCTATTTTCACCAATTCCTTCTCATTTTGCAGGCACAGGTTTGGACACTCAGATATCTGTTTGTACATCCAGCTGTGCTGGTGTTCACTTTTTGAAGGAACTTTCATTGTACATCCTTCTGCAATAATAAACCATAGTTTTTGTGTTTTCTGGGAAAAAAATAAAAATAAAAACCTCATCATCCAAGGATTTTCAGAGCAGTAAGGTAAAATGAATGTGAAGGAAGCATCATGGCTTATCCATGGTATTTGCCTACACCACAGATCTGTTGCAATTCAGTTTTAACTGAAATCCCAGGCATTTTAAGGGTCAGAAGCATTGTCAGAATTATGCCAGAGCTTGTCAGGACGAAACACTAGTACTACAGGAACTGCCAGTATGTTTCAGTTCTGAGGGCAGATTAGTTAAAAAGGAATTTTAGCATTGATAGGTTTGAATAATAATGCTTTGCAAATGTAGAACCTTTTGTCTGTGCTTGCTGTTAATAATAGAAAAGTTATAGAGGAAGCTCCTTCTGTTCCAAAAACCTGTCCCACACTACTATAAAACCCTTACAAGGATGAACTATTTATTAACCAAATGAGTTGAGTTTCACTTGGAAGGGATATTGCCACACTCAAATTCATCTGTATTTTCAAACAACTTCCTCTGCTAATATCAGATAAATTTATTATAATGGAAAAGTGTTGTTGCTTGTTTGTTTTTTATTATATTTATTTTTTAATTATTTCTTTAATTTGTAGCATATCTTTCCCTGTTTGGTGGCGTGGCCTAGACAAAAATCCCAGACTGATCAGTTCCATGTTCAATGTTTACATGATTTTGATCTAAAAATCTGCCTTTTAAATAGTTTCCTATATGTAGAATGTGAATTCAAAGGAAGAATGCAGCTATCTGACTGCTTTTCATTACTCATCATCCATTTGGATTAGCAAGTGTGCCATTCAGCATACACTCGTCCGTCCTTTGTTCATCCCTTCTGGACCTTTTAAGCTTCTGGCCTTGCTACTTCTGCTAGGGCTGTTCTTTGGCCTTTTTCCTTCAAACTCACATCAACTATTACACTCAAGAATGAAGTCGTAATTATAAAGCAGCAATTAAAATTGAAACAATGTATGTTGCTTTCCTGCAAAATGAGTTTTAAAAAAAACTCAAAACCTGCAAGCAGTGCAGGTTTATATAGGCTGACTGTGTACAGTATCTCAGCTTTTGATGTGAGAATTGCCATGATGGATAGATAGAAAGCTTGTCTTCAATGAACAGTGGCACAAATATAGTCACATATAATTCAAAGTCAGCACTCAATTTTCAAACATGGGTACCTTAACAATACTGCCAAATCTTGCTTTCAGTCTATTAAATCAGCACTTAGGCAAATAAAACAGCCATCTGAGTGACAATTTCAACATACTAATGAGGTATTCAGATGTCAGCAATTGAAAAATACACATTGGCCTTTTGAATTTAAGCCAAGACTGGTTCCAGGCTATATTAAGAAGGTTTAAGACTTTATAGAATGATCAAAATCATTTTTGAATTTATCTCAAGTTTTCTGGGACAGAGGCAGATGGGATCAGATTTCTTTTTGAAGTCACCGCTGTTTAACTACATTCAATTGCTTTTTTAATGTTAACTTTCTTTTGTTATTTTATTTGGAGATAAGTCGGCCTCATAAGTTACTTTTCTTAGAAAACTAATTAGAAATTATGTCTTTTATTACAACCATGACTTTAAAAAACAAAAACAAAGTATGAACTACTTGTTATGAATTTATTAATAATACTAGTGTGCTGTCTACACACCCTCACTCTTACTAGAAGTCCACTATGCTAAGCTCTTGCTAAGCAGATGTTGGAAAAAATCATGTGCTAGATCTCAGTGCAAGATAATAAAATAGTACAAAACAGAAGACGTGAGACAAAATTCACCAATATAATAAGCAGCATTATTTGTGAACCATAAGCCTTATCATTCACAGGTGCATCAGAGCAAAGAGGTTTTAAGGAGGAATTTGAAGTGGAACAATGATGTGTTATTTAACACACAAATTAGCTCTGATACTATTGGGCACACTCTCTGCCTATTCTGATAATGTAATCTATTTTAGCTTATTTGCTAGCTCCTTGAAATTGCTAGGTATCCATTTACTGGATTAATTAATTAAACATATTTAAATTATGCATTAGTCATGGCTTTAGAAAGTTAGAGTAAATAACATAGGCTTTATTAATTTTCCCTCTCTTGTAATTCTCCTATCCCCAGTCCCTAATTGTCATAAATTTTACTTTCATTTTTTTTCTTCCTTTTAATTTTTTGTTATTTTTTTTTAATACTGCTAGTTGTGTTACCACTGGCTGAGAAAGGAGCAGATGTCTTCTCTGAAGTGACACCACATCTGACCTGTGGGACAACTGAGCACAGAGGTGTCCCTAGGGATGGAGTGCACCCAGTTTTCCCTATGGCAAGGTGTCAAGGCTGGAGGCTTAATAAATTAAGGCCTTTTTTTTTTTTTTTTTTTTTTTTTTTACGCAAGATATTTTCCACCACTTTTGTATTTTCAGAACATTGTTCTGCCTTCATACAGGAGACAGGGAAATGTAAATGTCAAACATTCACTTCTGTTTAAATGGGCTCATTATACCACAACATGGTGAGGTTTTTTTTCCCTACCGGCCGGTTCTTTTCACTGTCGTATCCTGTAAGCACTTTCCTTGCACCTGCCTGAGGAGACTAATCCTCTATTAAAACATGTTCAAACTGAGCGAAGGCAGAAATAGCAACCATTTCACTCAAAGAAAATGAATCAAAACCTTGTAAAAATAAATAAATCAGGGTAGCTTTAGTGAAGACATTTGGCTGTTTGGTCTGTACTTGAAGCCCTGTTACCTCACTATTTTCCATCTGGAGAGCAAGCTTTGCCCTTAGGGCATAGACCTATTTTGAAAACAGTGTAAAGAAAACTCGCCCAGATGTAGGTCCTCAGCACAAGGACAAGTGCTGTGCAGCCATCACCGTTCTAGGGGAACAGTCTTCCTTCAGTAGTGCACTCCCCAACAACCCACCGTATTCTCATTTTCTTCTCCAGGACCATGGTTATTTACTTAGATGGGACCATAAGTACGAATAATAATATGGATAATGTCTAACTCTCCCGGCTTTGGTTCTGTGGTAAGACTACAGGGAGCTGCAGGAACGTTGCAGAGGATGGTGATGTCACTGACCAGTCTGTTGAGGAAAGAAGCTGCCTCTACCAGATAACAACTATGATCTGACAGGGCAGAGGAAGAGGGAAAATCTGTTCTGACATGGTAAATCAGCAAGCTAAATACTGTGCGCCTGAACTGCACTATCTAAGAACAGAAATCCCATGGGGCAGCCTTCGTCAGTATAAAGAACTGGACTGAGCACAATCACGACATGTAATAAATGACCACATTTGGAAAAAAAAAAAAAAAAAAAAAAAAAAAAAGGAGAAAAAAAAAGACTCATTGCAACTGCTGCATGTAAAGCCAGGTAGATAATTTATGACACAAGGTCAAAAAATGAAATTGGTATAAAGATCATGGATAAATCCTGAACTGTTTAATTTGAAGACAGTCAGACTATATGAGTAAATATGTCTGTCTGTTCATTCTAGTTGCAATGAATTTTCAAATCCGTTCAACTCCTAAGCATTTTGTATCTTTCTAAGGTGGAGCTATCGATAGATTCTGTTGACATTTTATGTCAGTAAATGATTTATAACCAAAAACGTCACTTGAAATGCAATGCTGGCAACGTTCTCTGCTATTTGTACAACATTCATTCTCATTCATTTTGTAGCATCATCTCTCATAAGATGGCTTTTGTTGTGTGTTTCACTAAGAAATTTGAAATCCTTCTGTCTTATGAATGTGTATCCATTGCAAAACCACTCACTGAAGATGCCCCTGCAGGAAAGGGAAAAGAGGTCTGTGCTGTTTTTGAGAGAAATTCTGTACAATTTTAAATCAAGACAAAAGAGAGTTGGACTGATAAAAGATATTTATCTGTAGGGACACATATATCTAGATACGTCTCAGAGAAAGATTCTGTAGAACAGGAATTCAGAATAATATACAGAGAAATCTCCAAACAACTCTCCTTTTCTGAAGCATTAGAACTCAAGTGATATGTATTTTGGCCCCAAGTACCTGATATATATGATCTGGTATCTTCTGGGAAAATCCTTTCACAATGCTAACAAAATATAATTAGTGCTAACATGTTTCTGAGATAAGATTGCATGGAGCAGCTGAGCAGCTGATTGTGGTTTTGATTACAGATTTCCACAGATTGATAAAAAGGGTAAGAACTCCTTTACACTGCTTCACAAGTTTCAAGTAGACAAAAAAATTGTAAAATACCAGTCATTCATATCCTGGAGCACAAGCGTATTAGCATGGCAGAATGTGAGCTTTCCACTTTTCCTATTGTCATGTGTTTGAGCATCTCAGCTAGGTTCTGATACAGCACAGCATAAAAAATGATACTCTAGCAATGAGAAGAAAGTAGAGTTCAACAGACTGCTAAATTATAAGGCCTGCAACATTGTACTAGTAGAAGAAAACATTACGTATCTGGAATAGTGACATTTTTTAAGATCCTGTGAAAAATGCCTTACTAACATTGCTGAGTTATTGTTTTATTGGTGTTTTTTAACAAAATTAAATTTCTTCTTTGGAATTTCGCATCTATAGAAAGGATATGCAAGCCACAGTTTAATGGCTTTAAATTAAAAGAGGGGAGATTTAGATTAGAGGTTAGGAGGAAATTGTTCACTCGAAGGGTGGTGAGGCACTGGAACAGGTTGCCCAGAGAAGCTGTGGATCCCCATCTCTGGAGGTATTCAAGGCCAGGTTGGACAAAGCCCTGGGCAACCTGAACTAGTGGGAGGTTTTTCTGCCCATGGCAGGGGAGTTAGAACCATGTGGTCTTTAAGACCCTTCCAACCCAAGCTGTTCTATGATTCTATGATAATTTAACTTGAAGATTACAGCAAAGATGCCTTCAGTAGTAGCTTCAACAGCTTAGCAATTTACTTTGCTAGAAATTTACTAATCATTTCCTTTGGCCCATTCCTAGAATATCATGTATTATTTTTAAATCTGGCTATTTTAATAATACACTATTCACTTATTAATGCCCATGCCCAGACTTTCAAAACAATAAGCCAAGCTAATTTTTGATGAAACTCCACTGACTTTGGTTGAGCTAACCCTGAGGTGAATTAAACATGACATTTTATTGTTCCAGTCATCTTGTATAGCAGCCTTTTTTCATTTACAAAGCAATATGGTTTAATATATTCTTCTTGTCCTCAGTCCTGCCTTTGAATTACTTTAATAACAGTTGTAAATAAGCAAAGCTCATATGATGGTCCTGTTACTTATACTACTTATTAGCTTCAGATCCCACAATGGATTGTACAGCATATTGGGATATATGCACTTCAGGGGTCCTGCATCTGATATATACATGTAGTGCATGTTAACATTGATGAGAAACTTAGATAGAATATCTCATTTAAACATCTTGAATGCAATATGGATAAATGAAAGACCTTTTACTCTTTATTCAAAAAGGCATAGGATAGAAATATGCACTCTCATGTCCAGGCATGAGAGGAATATATAGGTTATAAGATACATGGTGAGAAAAGTCACAGATTCTTTCCAATTCATTCTGTTCTGAAGGCCTGTAAATCATGGATGTCCTACTGTAGCCAATTTGAGAGACTACAGGGATACAAAAGACTTGGGCTGATGCTGTCTTCAGGGATAAATGTAAAGCTCATTCTCAGCCAGGTGATCTGTTCCTGTAATACAGTCCTTTTTCTATACTCTACATGTACAGCCTTTCTCAGTCTCCCTGTTCTAGCCCAGAATTCCCCTTTACACTCCCTTGAAATCCTGGTCTTTGACTCAGATCTCTCAAAGTCTGTTTGGCCAAGGAATATCCTCACTTCCTGCTGTTCAATACCCTGAGCAGGGCCCTAATTTGCTGCTTGAGTTAACTTCATCCGGGCCATTGGGCTCTTGTAAATCCCATCACAGGGACTTTATGATATTCTTAGTTTTATTTTATTCTGAAACCCCAGTGCCTGAGGTTATCAGATTGTGGGAGTTTCATTTCTCAGTGAAAACGCAAACCCCAAAAGCTACAAACAGAAGAAATAAATAAGAATCTAAATTATAGTTGTTGAAGGGGTTTTAATCTCATTATTTCTGAGACAAGCCCTTGATTCTGCAAGAAGCATAAATCAGGATTGTTAAACGCTTAGCTGTTCTGTACAACTTTGCTAGGAAAAATATTATTTCAAGAAAAGGAATTTTATAATATTTCATTTTAACCCATTATGCCTTGTATTTCAAAGAAAAATGTCACTGCTTCTCATGCTGTTAATGCCTATCATTTTCTGTTTGGTTATGTCTAATATCTTAAGCACAGTACTATTGAAACCCACTGCACAAATCATAAATTCTGTCTACCAAACAACATCTAAGGGTTTGTAATCCTTAAAAACTGTTACGACAGTTTAACTGACAACACTAAGGATAGCTCGCATTCATCTTGAAGAAAACACACAGAATGACAGGAATATTTAAAATTATCTCACAGCAAACACCAAAAGGGGAGGGGGCATTTTACCTTTAATGGAATTTCTTCAGCCTAATCCATAGCCTATTGTTTGTTAATTTCATAAAAATGCTTAAGAAATTAGAATGGATTTTGAAATGAAGATCCAGCCAAGCTTCTCTGGTGTAATACTCAGACATAGTAAACAATTACATTACATAAACCAACCATCTGAACAGAAATGATAATTAAAGTAATGCATCAGTGTGCTTCATTGATTTATGAATTTGCTTAATGATTCCTGTTAGAACAGCACAAGCCATTATGCATGCACTGATTTTAAGAGACATCATATAGTTGTGTGACCTTTCACTAAAGAGGAAAAGTAATATTCCTGAGCTATCAAAGAAATTATAAAAGAAGTGTTGTTATGACAAACTTTAAGCAATTTGAAAATAACATCCCCAAATCATTAATTTTCTTCGTGCACAAAGCTGTTCCTCCTTTTCATGCTACCATTCAGAAAACAGAGGAATCTGCCTAGGCGATGCCTGCATTTTTCATTGGAAATATGTGGGTTCCTGTCTGAAACAAACAAACAAACAAACAAAATATATATATATATACATATATAAAAAATAAAAAATCTTGGGCTGAATTTATCCAAATTTGATGCAGATTCAGTATCCCATGTTCTGAAAGGTAGCTGCTTACACTCCGCACTTAGTTATGGTTTTCTTTGGCATTTGGAGTGCCCACCCAAAATCAGAGCTGTGCTGTGCGAATTGACTAAATATGTGCGAATTGACTAAATAACATAGACTAAAATACAGTCTCTGACCCAAAGTACTTATGATATAGACAGACAGAGAAAAAATGAGTGTATACAAATAATAAACTGCTGAAATCCGGGGAGATTTTACCCTTTTTTTTCATGCTAATTCTCAGTGATATTGAAAATTGTGCCCACAAAGTAAGAGCATATATATTGTCTTGCTGTAAGGTATATGGGGAGCTTAAGCAAAAAAAAGATGAAGTATATTATTCAGCATTGTGCAGGAAATTTGTGGTAAAGTTGATCCTTAAAAACAGGAGCATAAATTTTTGCAGCAGATCAATATACCTGCTTCCCTGGTACAGACATATACTGCTCTGTCCCCAACAGTTTTGTGAGGGGTGTCTTATCCCATCCCTAATACACATCCATTAGTGGTGGTGAAATCCACACCAGGTACTAAGAGTAAACAGTATCAAATGACTTCAAACCTTGACACAGCAGGAGGCATCCTGAAAGTAGGGAAGGAGGAGTCTCTTAAATTAGATGTTGTAAAAAAAATGGAGGGGTCCAGAGGGTGCATTTGACATTTATCTGTGTATTTCCTTGCTTTTGTTGTTTTCTGTCATTGTCCTATCATTCAATTTCCCTTGATTTTATGTAAACTTCCTTGTTTGTTTGCTTTTCTGATAACTTGTAGAGTAAACTACTCATTCACAAGAGAAAATTCAGCTGGGAGAATAAGAGGAAGAATTTCTGGCTGGAATACTTTCAACATGGCATCATAGTTGCTTGTGACTTTGAGCAGTGTGAACCATTTGTTTGTCTTGCTTTCTTTCCATGCTTTTCACAGTCCTCCTCAATCTCCCAAGCAGCTGATACAGAAAGAGAATCTGCTAAAACACTAAGTACATTTTCTTATTTACAATTAAATCTACATTTTCACACATAACAGAGATTGGAAATGTCAATATATCTTTTTAATTGAACATGGACCTTGTCGCATCAGGTTGTAAGTCCCTTGAAGTTCCTGAGTCCATTTTGGGTAGGGCTGACACTTCACAGAAGAAGGAGAACAAGAATGAAAAGCTCTTTCAATCACAGAGAACTAAATGAAAACACTCCCTCAGACTTCAGTCCTCAATTATGCTTTTTCCCTGTGTATTTTGCCTGCCAAAATCCATAAAAGACTTTCAGAATGACAACATGATGATCTAGAGATCAGCTCTTTATTTCTTCTTATCATTTTGGCAGCTCAGCTGTCTCAGGCAATTGTACTTTTTTGAATGAAAAGAGAGGTGAAAGAGACACTGGAAATGTAGGAGAGGGACAAAGCCTTAGTACTAAAGGTGGACTATGTCTTATCAGTAGTTTGTTGTCGTTAGTTGAAGACACCACCTTTCACATTTAGAAGGCAAGGAACACTAAGGTTTACAGGTAGAAAGAAGCATGCAATAGTCCTACCACATTTGTTAGGAATCTTCATTTCACTTTGTAACAAATGTTAGTGTTACCCTAACAATGCCCCATAGTTTCACAAATATTAAAAGAGCATAAGAATTTAAGGAAAACAGATACTCTGACATACGTTCTTTCAGGTCTGGACAAATGATGGCCATTACCATTTGATCCCTTCACAATACTGATAATAACAATAGTGATAGCATAAACTGTTAAATTATTTAAAAAATATGTAACGGAGCTGGAAAAAAATGTTCAACAGTGCGAGAAGAAAACAGAAGAAAGATGAGAGAGGACTCCTTTGCTACAAGTCTGCAGGCTGCCCTGTAGAACAGTAGGAGGCAGGGAAAGCCCTCCTGCTCCACAAAACTACCTGCAGATAGAAAAGTCCTAGCTGCCTCTCCAGCCCTTTGGTCACTGGTTTGGCATGAAAACCAAGAGTTAAAAAAACAGAGCAGTCTCTTTGCTCCTGCCTCAAATATAGTGCAGGAGATGACCCATTGCACTCCTTAAAGTCTACTTAAGTTCTGAAGCACTATGTTTAATTTGGGAACCTTCCTGTGGAAGCATTGAGAGCCAGGATTCAAAAGATTGTCCAGAAATTGTTTGGATGTTTACTCTTGCTGTAGTCATTATAAGTTATAACATAGGTCATTGCATGTCTTTGGACCATTCTCAAGTAATATCTGGATTTTACGTGACTCCTACATATGCTTATCTTTATGCATTTTGGGAGGCCCACTGAAGCTAGGAGGGCTAATATACTGTGAATCAGGTTAAGCACTTTCATAATTCCTTGATTGATCACTGAACAAGCAGCAGCAATGTAAAACTTTACCACCACTACTGGCAGTAATTGGCAAACCTCTTAGCAGTGTTGGCAGAGACTGCAGTCAGAGAGAGACTGTCTTAAACCTAGCAATAAAAAATCTAACTGAGAGAGAAAGAAGAAAGAATAAACTGTTTCCAAAAAACAGTTTCGAAACAGAGTTTTGAGTGAAAGCAAGAGTATCAGTGTGAATATGAAACTTATTCAAGCTGTCAATCTAGATGCCTTGCGTCAGTTAACAGGCTTAGTTTTATTGTTATTGTTTGCTTGCATGTTTACCAAAATGTAGGCCTACATTTTATAGCATGCGCATACTTCTACTGAACAACTTCCCCAAGTCATGTGTCATTGAATGGTATGTATTGGTTAGCTTATACCAAACAAAGCTTTAAGCAAAGGCAGGCGGAGCTGGCTTTGCACTGTGCCTCCCCAGACTACCCTCAGTACTTCAGGTAGTGGATGCTCCTGTATCTCTCACTAACTAAAACATAAACCATGCTGCTGGCAAGCTGCTTAAATACAGAAAACTCCATCTAGATAGTTTTGCCAAAGCAGTAAAAACAACTTAATTTTAATGTTTGACATTTTAGTAGCTGTCAGCCTTATGTAATGAGGAACTACACAACCCACTTCAGAGATAGCAGCATCTCTTAGATGTCTGGACAGTAAATGAAAACAAAGTTTAGCAGCGTACATCATGTAAAATATGAAGTCTAGGAGCAGCGAACCAAAACAAACAGAACCACTACAAACAAAATTATTAAATAGCAAAAATGTGCAGCATACTGATGAAGGAGAGAGATTTGTGAGATTATCATAGAAGAAATGTTCATATCTCCCACTATATGGCTGCATTACAAAAGGCAAATATGAAGGATAAACCGACCCTTGAGATAAGGAGGCAAAGGAACACACAGAACCTGAGCTGTATTAACTACAATCCCATTTAGTATAAATTTGTCAGAGAGAGAAAAGGCTTTAAGGTAAGATTATGACTTTAGGCAAGGCATATTTCATAAAGAGCACCTGCCAACAGCAGGCACAAAAAACATTTTGCAGTACTAAGTCCACTAAAATCACTCTTCTCTAGCCACACACACAGAGCCCCCTTCCCTCAAAGGTTTGAGAGGGACAATACGTAGCAGTAACAAGAAGCATTTGTGGCCCAACTGCTGGGGTGGATGGGAGCAGAGCCTATTTCTGCCCCTGCTGAAACCCAGCCACCAGTATCTGGGGCATTCAGGTTAGGTATTACTGGAGGTATGGCTGATTACGGTCTCCCTGTGCTTGGATGTTTCTGTAATGATGGGTGAGTCTGTACAGTTTTCTTTTTTTCTCCGATTAGGGTGTAAAGTCTTGGCTAGGGAAGGTGCCCCTTTAGGAGCCAGAGTTAGACCTAAGGCCACAAAATGGCTGCTGTGCTCCCACAAGGGAAACAGTCTATCTGCAGAGCAGAGGAAGGTGGTTTGACGGCCTGGAGATCTCCTCAGTTTGAAGAGAAACTTTGGTATTTTCCTCATGTAAAACCTTTTTCTAGACATTGAGGAAGACATTGGAGGAAGTGCTGAAGACAGCTCTGCAACAGCCTTTTTCTGGTATATTCTTGCCCTGTAACAGACCACCTATGACTGAGGTATTTCTATAAAGAAGTAAAGATTCATGCACAGGACAGCACTTGTCCCTGGTTCCACCTCCACCCCCAGCCAAGTCCTTTTCCTGACTAAAATAGAAATTTAAGGACCTACTCTCATTAGTTTTAGCCTCCCTTCTTCCATCATTCTCTTCTCTAACACCTCATTTTCTACATATCTATCAGTTTTCCCTCATAGGAGAGAATTGGCCTAAATGCCTGCCTGAAGGGCTGTGTCAGTGGTGGCTTTGGGCTCACATTACTCTTCCAAGGCCTCAATGCAGGAAACAGTTCACCTAAAAAAATAAAAATAATAATAATAATAAAAAACTTAAAATGATATGCTGGGCTGAGGCCTTTAGAGGTAAAACTGTGAATTGCTAATTGTCTTGAGTTTCCATTCTTAATGCCTAAAGTCTGGAGTATGTGTCCTTCTAGCAGATCATGCTTTAGCCAAACACAAATTACAGGCTCAGTGCTGAGTAAAATACTGTGATCAGTTGAAGACTATGAATCTGTCCTACTTAATGGAAGAAAAGGATCTGTACAGTTTGGCCCTCTCTATAAAATGGAAGTGTGCTGTTGATACACTTTTTTTTTTTTTTTTTTTAAAAAAAAAAAAAAAAGGACTGATAAATATATCTCTAGGTGAAAAACAACTGCTGAACTTAAGCTACCAATGATATTTTTAGGATGATTGTTTCCTTGCAATAGTAGAGTATGCTATATATTATTAATAAAACCCAGTTCTGATAGCTTTTAGCTCTCACATGTAGCAAATCACACAGAGCTGAAAACTAGTGAGCTTTTTGGCAGCACAACTTGAAATGTTTTTCCTCCAAAGATTGTTTTAATCCATAGGCCTTGTTTTGATTTCTGAAGTGGCAAAGAAAGTGAATTACCTGGAATTTCAAATACATGTTTGTTCAAGATCAAAATGATGATGAGTTACAATTACCCTTAAAGGTGCTCAGGTCTTTTCTTACTAAAGAGAGGAAGAAAGTCCAACAGCATCATTAAGTGCACTGCTATTATGCAGTATCTTTTCATGTGGTACTGCAATATGTCATTTGATTGTGCAAACCTCTCTGAAATAAGATGAATTGTTGCATCACTAATTCCAGCTAAACACGGTATTCTCTTTATGGCATGTATTAGCACTCTACAGAAATGGTAAGAATAAAGTGTTTACCAGAGCACTTGTATGATTGCACTTGCTTTTGAGTAGCTTTGGAATTACTGAAGCTTTTTTGTGGATTAATTTTACTATTCACAGACTTACTTAAAAAAAAAAAAAAAAAAAAAAAAAAAAAAGCAGCAGCATATCATCAGCTTTATAAAATGTATATGGAGAAGTTGACTATGAATGAAACCAGTATGGAAAAAGAGTTTTCAGCTGTTGAAATAGGTTGTAATATGTACTTTTGTAGTGGTAGGAAAAAAAAAAAAAAAAAAAAAAAGGCTGACTGACTCTCCTGTGGTCCCAGCTATTCTGTAGATGATTGAGTGAGTGCAGCTCCTGTTTCTCTGGAAAACCGGATAAAGACTGAAAAAATAATCCACAATAACTGTTTAACTGCTTGGACCTGCTCAAATGCTGAATTTTACACTGGAGAAAGAAGAGAAACTAAACTATGTGTATACAATCCAAGCATTTGACGTGTGTTATGGCCCAGTACGTGACAGCTTCGTTCTATGTCTGTGTGTGCTTAGTATTTCTGGCTGATGGGCTGTAGGCTTTTCAGAGCATCCAAACAATTTCAAACACTAGGCACAGAAAATGCAGGCCAACCAAGTCTGAAACATAACATTGAAATAAATAAATAAAAGCAACAAGTGCTGTTCCCAGGGAAATAAGCCAAGATGGAATGATAGTCTTGGGTGGAATGGTGGTGCCCTTGAAATCTGTTACAGCATTTTTTCAGTTTTTGACCAAAAAAGGAAACCGCTCTGAGTTGTCTTCCCAACTCTCACATAGCCATGGTATGTAACTTTGGCAACAGTACTTGGCCTGAAGTGTACGCTGCACCTGGATTCTGCCTGAGCACCTGTTTTATGCTGATTTCAGTGGGGATAAAAATTTGTTTCAGGAGTTTATATGGCTGAGTGTACTGATATCTATTAAGTTTCTAGGATATCTCATTCAATGTTTCTAGGGTGTTTTTATTCAGGACAGGACTTTATTTTACAATGTGATGTACAGACACTTCAAGAGTGACTCCAGGAGCGGCATTCAAATCTGAGGTGTCTTGGGAGTGCTAGAAAAAAAATCTGGCAACCTACTCTGGTGAGTGTGACAGCTGGAACACCAAAGTAGTTATTTCCTCTGCTGAGGATGTGAAGTTTGTGAGCTATTGACTATTAAATGTGAGTAATGCTTTATGTATAGGGACCAGTGATAAACCACTTTTCTAATGACTTCTTGCTCTTCTCCTTTTCTCCCTCCATCTTGGAGGCTCCTTGCTTACCCACAGGTACGGTGCCTGACTAGCACATGATTTTGACATAGAATCCCCTTAAGAAGACTCACAACCGAAAAGCTCAGAGTGAAATGGAAGGACAAGCTACATTTTTCTGATTTCCCATAGCTTAACATTTGTTAGATGAAAATAAATTTAAAGACCCCCGAGAATCTCAAGGCAAAATAAGTGGCAGTTGGGTACAATAAGTTTGCCTTTTTATTATATACTCTCACTGGATACTAAGGTAATTCTCTTCAGTGCATATATATATATATATATATTTGTTACTTAACTATGTATTGGGAGGGATAAGAGGTGTAAGATTGCACCTCCTGGAAGCTTTGTGACTTTGCTGGTACTAGTATGCTAATAAAATGACTAGTTGCAGTCCTGAGCTGTAGTTAAAGGCATCGTAATATACCATATAGTTTTGTAGATTGAATTTTGCATTAAGAGCTTAGAGAAGCCTGACTCCGGGGAAGGGGGAGAAAGTGAGGGTGTGCAGTAGTTAAAATTACATGCAGTACTTTCCTTAGTACCCACAATTAATTGCAGGTAAAAACAGTCCCATTAGATGCACACGCAATTCAGGTACTTGAAGATGTGCTGTAATATAGACTCTTAACTGTTTTTATTTTTTCCCCCGTGTACCAAAGACAAATCCATTCCTGGTGTCTGTGATCTCTCCTAGACTGTATAGCTGTATGTGTTCTTGTTTACTGTAGTAAAGTGCAATGTCTTTTTTCCCAAGTTTGAGGCAGTACATTTTCCTGTTGTTTCAAATTGTATTTTTAAGGTTCTTGTAGAGTTTTTATCTTCAAATATTGTAATACCATATTTTATATGTGTAGTTGAGTAATTCTGTATGACATTCAGTGATGCTTAAGCTGACTTGGTGTCAGGACATTGTTGTCAAAAAGGGTCTTTGGTCTCAATTCTGTCCTTTTTTGGCATTTAAATTCTAAAACCACATGTCTTTGGCAATGAGTCAGAGTTCAAGAATGCTAACTTCTATCATGTTTAGCAGTAAGATTTTCCTGCCACTAGTACTCTTTGGTTAATAGTTCTGCATAAAGTAAAAATGCACCATATATACTGTTCATAAAATAGAAAATGATAGAATTATGCCTTACATCATCAAAGAAAAATGAATAAATAACAGAAAAATGTCAATAAAAAGTCACAAAGTCTGCAAGTCCAGTAATATATCTTGTAAAAACATGCAGTGCATGTTTATAAAAGTGCTCAGAAATTCCCACTACACTGAGAGCATGACTGTTACAGCAGGAGTTAACAATGATCAGCTAAAACCTATCATGACAAATTTGGGCCCAGATTTGGACCAGAAATAGAGCAGTTACTTTGGAGTCTATTTGTATAAAAGCAGAGGTAGCATGTGCTTTTATTCAGTCCCACAACAAACCCTTGTGTTTAAATGTGTACCCTGAAGTTCTGAAATTATGTAGGCATGTGCACATTCAAAAAGTCTTGCTGATTTCAGCAGCCAAAGCTAGGTAGAAATCATACACCTGAAGTTACACACATTTTGCAGCATCCTGCTGTATCAGTGTTCCTTTTATACTCTGGCTGCAGATTTCTCTATTCATAATGCTAAACTATGTCGTCTCTTTAGGGTGTCTAACTATTTATATTGTGATTTGCTACAAGATGATTGAGGAGGGAAGGTAAAGGGATTTTCATTATACTTATGGTATGACTCATATAAGTATCACTTTTAGGATTCTTTTGAACAGGATTCAAACTTAATTTAAAAAAAAAAAAAAAAAAAAAAAACCAACTTTTAAATACCTTTTAATACTTCTTGGCACAAGTAATGGCTGGATGGATTTGGACAGTGGGGTTCTGAAGGAATCATTTCAACACCAACCAATACCATTACAAGGCCAGATTTTTATTTACTGTGGAGGTTTCCTGATTCTACCATACAAAATAAAAGAATCCTTCGTTAGTGTAAATGTCCTTTAATTTGAAGAAGTGGCTTTATTGCTGTAGTCAATGGAATAGCAGCTGGTGCTGTCAAGACTGCTGTACAGGGAGAGCTGTAGTGATAGGGGTTTGGTTTACACTTATAATAGGAACTAGCATATGAGCATCTTAACACTTCTCTCTCCAGGAGAATTAACATAGTCACTTTAAAATATAAATGTTGTACATACAGATAGACCACAAGGAAAAAAAAAAGAGTGAATTTAAGGTAGCACTTTGCCATACCTGTGTATTTTAGAATACTGTATTTTAGAAATCTGTATTTCAGAATAATTGTACTACCCAATTTTGTAAATGTGAGAAACCACAATATGAAATAATTATTTAAAAGTTTGCAACAAGCATTGGTTCTTTGTAGAATGAGATGCTAAACTGAAAATTTACAAAAGCAAAAGGCATCTCAGTTAAGATGCCAGATGTTTCAAAGCTACAATAGTATTTATTTCACTGTCTACTTCCAGATCATAATTTACTTAATGATAGTTTGGTTGCCATTAGATTTGGAAAATAAATAAATAAAAAGATTATGGCAGACTTTAAAAGGAGACATTAATGCATTCAACTAAATCTATTTTTATAGCATTTATGTCACACCTTTATATAAAGGTCACAGATGGAAGAAGAGGAAAATGTGCTACCTCCTGAGTCAAGTGCAGCAGTTCTTGAGACTAGCAAATTGTTCTGTTACCTGAATCTTGTATCCATTTGGGATTAAACATTTTTTATTTTTTTTCTGCAAAGCATTCAAATGTATCTTCTGTCTGGCAGAATATATCCATCACTATACCTGGGCTATTGTTCTACCCCTGAAAGCAGTTTTCCTCCATGGATAAGCTTATTTTAAAGTGCCAGTTCATCTGAAAAGCCATGTGTCTGGGTTTTTTTGGGGGTCATGAAGGAGCGGGGGAAGGTCAGGGAAGAGGGGTGTTCATGTGTGACTGTTTTCCTCCTAGGGAAGGGCATAGGCAAATTAAATTGATTTTATTATTGTTATTATTATTTCCAATAAAGGGTAGAGTCAGGAAGTGTCTGAGAGTTTGGGGGGGGGGGGGGGTCATTAAATAAGGCATCACTAAAATGTGTATAACTCATGTGCAGAGTATATAATAACACAGGAAGAATTGGACCAGAACTGGAATTGCATATTAAACTTGTCCCATCTCTTTGTTACTTGTTTGAACTCAAAGCTCGTGGCATGCTGGATGGTTTCCCTAGGTGTCGTAATGTGCTGCACCTCTGATGGTACCAAGAAGTTATTCTTAAAATTAGCTGAACTTCCACCTGCCAAGAAAAGAAATGCATAGCTTCCTTTATTATGTGTTGAAAAAGGTGGTTTAGACACAGCTTATGCAATACCTGCCAGAAACAACAGAAAAGGCCCTTAACTTAACATTAATTTCATATATTTAGGTGATCTCCTGCAATACCTTACTTTAATTCACTTCTATCTCTTTTGGACTGCAAATTGTGTAATAAAAGTTGTCCTTTGGCCCATTACCAGAAGTTAAGGAGAAAAATATATATATATAGTTTTGTTAAAGGCGAAGCCATAAGGTCAGTCTTTTCCAGTTACTTTTGCTGCCATTCTGTTGACAAGGGACAAAAATAATCTTTAAGGAAAGATACCTTAATCTTATCTGAGCAATGCTTTTTTGTCCATATCGTCTATGACACAGACCTTTGTAGTAAAATGCTGCTGCCCATTAAATAACCTGGAGTTACTGCTATCAGTTTCCTACAAAAAATGGACTGTTCCTGTAACTTACTTTTTGCGTGTGTGTGTGACCACTTTGTTCAAGTCTTGTTAGATAACTTCAGATTTTTTTTTTGATTTTTTTTTTTAAAAAACACTTTCTTGGAGAAAGTTGATGTGTCGTTTACAAGCAAAACTGTTTAAAATTGATCGCTTCAGCAATGTTGTGCCACAAAAGTATTTTGAAAGATTTTTTTAAATGACACTAGCTCTTTTACAGAAGCCTTTGAAGGTCTTGAAATAGTATTGTGTTTTTATTAACTACAATTTTGCTCCCTGTGCTCTGTCTTAAAACTGTGTTTTCTGTGAATGTTTTTAAATGTGAAGTCATTCTCCTTTCAAACTAAAGAAGTCATTCTCCTTTCAAACTAAATCAACAATTACTGTGTTCCATTATTCAATCTACAGAACTAATTATGACAGTAAGGAGGGAAACAACAAAATAGAAAGGTTGGGGTGTGGAGTATACAAACCAAACTTAAATCTGAACAGGAGGTACTAGCAGGGCCTGGAATTGAAAGTTATCCAATTTCTCATGTGGCTTCACCTTTGATCCTTCTAAAGACACTGTCATAAAGTAAGTTGTAAAAGATGTTTTTATATAATGTTTGTCTGGTACCGTCTCCATCATTTACAAAAATAAATCAGTATACATCTCTGATACACAAAGGTTTTTCAGTATGTAAATAGTTATTGTAGATTACAATTACAATCTTTTTGTAATTTAAGGATTAAGCCCTTCAGAGACTGTTCAGTTTAAATACCTAAAACCAGCTTTTTATTAAAGTAAATTAAAAGTTTTCTTT
This sequence comes from Oxyura jamaicensis, assembly GCF_011077185.1. NCBI lineage: Eukaryota > Metazoa > Chordata > Aves > Anseriformes > Anatidae > Oxyura > Oxyura jamaicensis. Next base: position 18,598,121 of record NC_048900.1, on the reverse strand, counting down.
AAAACTGTTCAGGGGAAGGGATGAATATTCCTGGGTTTCGGTGAAGTCCTTTGATTTTAAGTTTTATTTTTAATCATACTTACCAGAGGCTGAAACTGCATCTATTCTCAGCTCTTTAGACTTCCCATACCACGTCCTACTGCCCTTGCATTTTGGTGTAGCTGCGAGGAGCATCCAGGAGGTGTCATTGACCTGAGCTCAGTGCAAGGCGCTGGGGATAATTGCTTGCAGGTAGACCTCTGCAATTGTAGAAGGGTTGAGTTATGCATCAGGTATATTGAATGTAAGCTAAATTCTTCTGAAGCTTTAGAACGGTACTTCTTTGCCATTTCTCCAAGAACTAGAAATTCCAATAACAACGTCAAAATATTAATAAGGTTTTCTTGTCTTTTGTTAATGAGATTATAGTAGAATTATGCTCCTCATCATGATTTATGGGTCCAAAGTGCTTCAGCACTTGTGTGGTAGAAGTGCAGGTTTTGCCATTTATTAACTTCATAAAGAGAGCCCATAAAGATTAAGGTCAACTTTCTCAAAGGCTCTGTTGATTTTCAGAGGTGCCATAGATGCGCGTGGTCTGACTTCTTTAGAGGTCCTTGTGTACAACTTGACCAAAATCTGGGCTAAAAGATATTGAGAAGCAGAGGCTTGGATAGCTCTTGATATTCTCTTCGGAGGGGTTAGGAGTGCTTTGTCAGAAAGATGAACTTAATGTCAAGTGGCTACTCTTTTCGTTGGTTCAGATGCATAAAAGGTGGAATTAAACACTGAGTGGTTATTTTTTTAGAAGAGCTTTTAAGGCAAGACTTGAATTCACGTGTGACTTAGAAACCTTGATCTAGGCTTATAACAAACAGCTACAGCTGTGGGAAGCTATTTGCAAAAGTCTTTAATTATTGGAAAGTATTTACATGGTTGAATTGCATATTCAACATTTGAAACATCAAGGCATGTTTAAAAAAATCTTTAAAAAGTATAGGATTATTTTTCTAAGCTGTTGTAAGACATCCATGAAACCTGAGTAAAGATAACAAAACATTTTACCTTCTTCCTAGCTATGAGGATTTACCAATAGAAAGTGCTATTAAGTGCTTTTAACTATGCAGAAATTGTATTTCTATCACAAACTTCCTAATACAACATGTGATACTCAGTATGGTTGCTAGTAGTGAAAATGGATAGATTCCAGAGCTCATTAATGTGCTGTTATTTTGCTTTTGTAAATAACTGCTGGCCTTTAAGGATCTGTGCATGGATGCAGCAAAAATGCATGCAATATTTTATCATGGAATCACAGAATGGTTTGGGTTGGAAGGGACCTTAGAGATCATCTAATTCCAACCCCCCTCCCATGGACAGGGACACCTCCCACTATCACAGGTTGCCCAAAGTCCCGTCCATCCTGACCTTGAACATTTCCAGGGATGGGGCATCGACAGCTTCTCTGGGCAACCTGTTTCAGTGTCTTACCACTCCACTCTCTGAATGAAGAATTTCTTCTGTATAGCTAACCTAAAACTACCCTCTTTTAGTTTAAAGCCATCACCCTTTGTCCTATCACTGCACTCCCTGACAAAGAGTCCCTCTCCTGCTTTCCTGCAACCCCCTTTAGGTACTGGCAGGCCGCTATAAGGTCTCTTTGGAGCCTTCTCTTCTCCAGGCTGAATAACCCCAACTCCCTTCAGCCTGTCTTCATAGGAGAGGTGCTCCAGCCTCTGATCATCCTTGTGGCCCTAATTCTGTTTCATTTCTAAATAGCTGAAGTCAGTATTAGGACAGTATCAGTGTTATCAAATTATTATACCAAAATAATTTTGGTGTTTTCATGGGGGAAGGGGAAGGATCTAAGGTCTTATCACAATAAAGTCAACCCAAAGGTAAGCCAACATATGAATATTGTAAAATACATAATTAAGGGCAATATTGCTCTATCTGTATCAAGCAAATAGTTCTTAATTGGCAGATGTCAATGATTGCTATTACATTTTCAATATATGCTTCTATGTATTTACATAACTGATAGTGATACAGTTTAAGCCATGACAGTAGACCTGAACCAATTAATCAGCACATTATTTGCATGCTAACTTCAGTCATTATTTCTGGATTTGTAGTATCTGGTTTCTCTTGGTCATTGGGGAATTGAGGATTAGTAGTGCAAGGAAAGGAATCAAAGCTAGGACAGAAGTTTGATAGTTCTGGAAAACTGGGGTTCATATGTTTGGCTCTAGGTATTCTTTTCATATGATGAAAATGATTGGGCATAAATTTAATTGAGTTTTCACATGCCATCCAATAATACTTTGCTCCCCTAGGGTTCTGCTGCAACCCAGTCTCATCTATTTTCACCAGCTTCCACTCTCAAATGCCAGAAGACCAACTTAATGCTAACAAAGTGTCTAGCCTGGCGGATAAACCCTCGAGGAGGCAGAAAGAATTATCTATATTAGAGTGGCATTTCAGAACTAATCCCACACTCCAAAAAGTGGCATATTTGGGTTTAGAGATCTGCATTAAATAAGCAGGAGGTAAATGTGCAACAGAAGACTTATTCCATCCTCCCTGAAGGAGTCTGTTATTTGAGAAGCCTTGCCCAGTAATGTGATGTGGGTCTGTGGTTGAGCTGAAGTACTTCTGAGTCTATTGGGGAACAGATAGCATCATCTTGTTTTTCTTTTTATTAGTTCTGCCTTTGAGTTTGTAATACAAAGAAGAATGAAATGATGAAAGCCTTCTAACGCTGCAGTATTTGGGAATTTAGATATAGAAGAATGTTGTGCTTTTTGGGGGGAACAGCAGGGATAACGAGGGAGAGTCGCCTACCTGGTAAGGAAGATGATTTAACTGAGATTCAGTACACTATAGCTAGGAAGAATCATCTAATATTATCCTTTCAAATGTGATTCTTTGAACTGAGTCCCATGTTTTCCATTAAAATGTATGATGAACTATCACGTCTCTTGTGATCGATATTGACTGACTATAGCACCTCCAAGATTACATGCTGTTCTCTAACATGTTTTCTGGCTCTGTGACAAATTCTCAAATGGGTGCAAATTTCAATTTAAGTCCAAACTGGGTTCCAACTAGCCTTTTCTTGGAAAAGAAAAGCTGCACCGTAGCACAGCTAGTCTTGGCTTCAGTTTATTCTTGAATTATACTACAGCCAACAGCATGTGAACAACAAGCATTCAGTCCTCCCATAACCCTATTTTGTATTTGGGAACCTGCTAGCTTCTAGTCACTTATTCATCCATAGTCCTTAGCTACCCCACCATAAAGCCTATATTATGTAAAACAGATCATAATACCAGTCTTCAAACAATATCATTGTAATACTAGTATTTGGCATTATATTTATATTATACCTTGATATGAAATTCTCTTCCTCCCTACAAATTCATAAGAACAAGTTGGTGAATTATGGCAATTCTTGGCCAAATTTGAGGAATCTTATTCAACAAGCAAAGTGGTGCATATAAAAGGAAAATCCTGAATATCAACAGAGGGCAGAGCACAATATTCAAAGTTATAACCCAGTTTTTAATTCTTGATTATATATGGGAAGAACTTGCTTCCTTTCAAGTCTTTGTTTTCATATTCTCCTGATACCTCTCATTGCCACAATTTACTATAGAAACAAATGTAAGGGCACTGTCAAAAGGGCTATTCTTACAGATCTTCTGTCCTAAAGAGAACTAGAGAATCTGAGAATTCTGTGGGAGTAAATTTAATCTTAGACATTTCCTGAGTAATTTTGCAGACACAAGAAGGGTGGCTGGTTCAGATTAAAGCCAGGATAAGAAGTTAAATAAAGACTGTAGTTTCATATGAAATCTTTGGAGTCAATACTAGCCTAAACAGTTTTTGGCTGTTTTCTGCTGTCTGTTTATGCCCCTGCAGTTTGCCCCCGCAGCTGTACCAGTACCAGCATATGAGAACTGAATCTGGAAACTGATCTATATTTTTGACAATTTGACAATCAATAAAAGGATTACAGAAAATTTAAAGCATTTTTGCTACTATTTCATACTTTCAAGTCACGATGTTGGAAATAGTTTTGTTTACCTATGAACAGCTAACCGCTTGTATCTTTCACATTCAAGGAGTTTTCTGCAACAAAATTTTCAAGGAATTTTCTGCAACAGAAAGTAAGAATAATAGCTCCTCCTTTTAATGAATTCTGATTGTATATCTTCTCTCCCAAGAAAGTGGGAGTTCGGTCTTCCACTGGCTGATCCTGGCTTAATGCCATAAGTCACAGGGTCTGAGGAATACGCAGGTTGGACTCCAGATTGCAATATGTGATATATAAAAGGCCCATTCTAGGAACTAAATCCAATTCCAGCTTACCAGTCTAGGCAAATGTAGTGGGATCCTCAGAAATAGGCTGTGTTGAGAGCATTGAATAGAAATAAACTAAATAAACCTTCCCGTATGGCTCATTGAGAACACCAGGATCTTGTGTTTGAATGTCGAAGTCCTCATCTGGATTCACTCAGTGGAATGTGGATTTATACAAGACACTGCTTATTTCCTACCATTTTTGAGAAACTCTCATACAGCGAGAAGTTCATAGGGAGCAACAGTAACAGTTTTAAATGTGCTCTGATTAATAGGGACCACCCTATGCCTTGCTTGTTTGACATGTGGACGTATCTGTTATTTAGTCCTGATGAGACAGATCTCAGCAAGAACCTACAACTGTTAATGGTTATTTATAAAGTCTTGATTATTAGCATGGCCAGTTGAGACAAGAAAAGTTGGGGGGCTCCTTTTGTGCTTGGTAGTATTGTAGTGATGTAATAAAATGTAAGGGCAAAGTGATTGCATTAGGGATATGATGCAAACATGTGGAAACCCATATTTCTGGAAAAACTATCCTGGCTGGAGGCTTCCTGCTGTTTTGGATGATTATCACTTTCCCTGTGATAATAAAGGGCAGGGGGAAATGGTTCAAGCAGGTAACAGCTTCTTAATTTGCTTTCTTAGCCTCACATCACCTGCATGTGGAAGAAGCAAAATCAGGTTAGCACCCAAATTTAAACATAGTAGAGATGTGTTCTCATGATGTCAGTATTAAAAGTATGTGTAAAGCAGCCTGTATATTCTGGAAAGGAAGCTAACGGTTAAAGCCAAGAAACATAGTCTGGCACAAATCTTATTACACGTCCAAAAACACTTGATGATGTACAGATAGGTGTAGCATAACAGCAGGAAGAAAAAGAAAAAAGGGGGTTGGGCAGCTGTCTGTGAGATGCAATAGTAGTACCAGACAGTGCCAGCTAGTGTTTTTTATTGAGAGTAGCAAAAATGGGCAGTAATGCAATTCCACAGTGCTGTTGCTTTGTTTTGCTCTGAGTTTGGAAGCGGTACAGTCCAATGCAACAAGTTCCTGTACATCAGTAATTTGGCACAAGCTGTGAACACAGAAATAGTGAGGGAGATTCCGTAAATTATCCGGAGTTCAGATTATATTTGAGAAATGCAAACCTGTTGTCTTTATAATTGCTATGATTTTTATCAGAAACATTCGGTCCTTCTTATGGGGAAACATTTAAGACATTTTATGGGAAGCATGCTGTTAGTTTCTAAAAACCTGCTGGGGTAAGATGCAAGAATTGATTGTCAGTCATCCGAAAACTTAGGTAGTGAAATGCACAAGGAAATAAAATCAGTTTTAATAACTACATATTCAGAGTACTCATGCTCTGAAAGTAGCTGCCTGTTTCCTGTGACACAATGCACAGTGTATAAACAATCAGTAAAATCTTTCTGGTTTAATTTAAAGGACTGTAATTTTTCCCTCTGGTTTATTTATTGATGACATTTCATGTTACTGGGGTAAACACATCATACAACAGAAAGAAAAACAAGCCTATTTATTAGCAAATGAGCACAGAGGCCCATTTCAACAGGAACTTTAATACTAGACCTTTATAGTGCATCGCTTTGGCATTGTGTTGGGGGGGGTTGTCTTTAGGTGTAATCTCCTTGATATTTTCAAGCTCATTGCTAAGCAGTCTCTTCACCTAATGAGAGGGATGCAGCTACTTCCAAGGACAAATATCACCAAGAGTAAATGGGGGGGTAGAAGGGGAGTTAATACAGTTGGTGCAGACGTGCCTCTTATTCCTAACTCCACAGTACATGAGAGACCAAAAGGTCTGTTTGGGTTAGTGGCCCATTTCTGGTGGCCCTGCACTTCTCTGAAGCTTTCCCTTTGTGCATTTCAGCGGCAGCCTTGAAAATTGCAACCAGCCACTTTCCCAGCCCTCACTAATGTTGTTACTCCTAGGGCCAGAGTCAGGAAGTCAAAGAAGGTGCTTGCTTAGGGCAAAAGACTGCCAGAGGCAGCGAAATTAGCCAAGGCCTTGCTGCTATTTTATCAGTACCAGAGCCCTTGAAAACCAGACCTGTCACTGAAAATGTTGTCTGGGGTGTGGGAAAACAGCTGCTGTGGCCATTACCCTTACCAGGGCTGGACTGTCTGGCAGTGATCCTATCCTGTCATTCTAGGGATGGCAACTTTTTTTTTCCTCATATTCCTTACTGCCTTCCTCCCTCGCCACTCCTTCCATTTCTGGGAAGCTTTGAGTTAGATTCTTGCCTTCTCTTTGAGGACTACAGTGGCTTATTCTCTTAGCGTGCTGTGCAAAGCAGCACCCTAGTTCTGCTGTTTCCTTCATGTTGTTAGCTCACTGACACTTAAAAGAATTAAGAAACTTTTCCAAAATAACAAAATTAAGATAAGAATGAACAGAAAAAAAATCTAACATATTCAAAACTGCATTATGGCTGCTTAATATCTCTGCTAAGTAGTGGGGAGGGGGAAGGGGCAGCATGATGAATGACTGAGGAAGGACGTGCTTCGATAGAGCTCTGCTTTGGTCTGCAAATTAAGCCAAAATGAATTGGGCAGAAACATACTTTGAAACAACGTCCTCTTGCCCCCTCCTTTTCCCCTGAGTACATTAATGATTACAAGATGTGGGATACATATCTGAGCAGCAACAAGAGCCTGCCTTCTAAAGAGGAGAAGAATATGGGAACATACCCAGAGGAAACATAAGTTAGCCAACAGGCTCTTAACATTAAAAAATACTATCAGCAACAAGGGATTGTAATACCACACATGTATCAAAGGCAGGCTTTGCTTCTGTATTTTTATTGTGAGGTACAAGGTAGCCAGTTTCAAATAAATAGACAATTGTCCTTTTTTTTTTTTTTTTTTGTATTAAGACTTGTATTAAAAGGTCAAAACTTGCTGACTTTTCTCCACTTATTAATATGATAGCACTTTACATTCCCTGGATATTAAATGGCTTTCTAAGACTTAATCCTACTTTATAGTCAAGGAACCTGAGGCACAGAGAGGTGGAATAAGTAGCACAAATGGCAGGAGTAAAAGTAGGTTCCTTGAAATCCAGTTCTGTGCCCAGTTCATTGATTAATATTGTGTTTCTGGTGAGCAGGCTTTTGCCTCGTCTTCAGTGACTTTTTTCTTGTTCTTAGAAGTAAAGGAAATTTAAGAGAGACAGAAAGAGAACACTGTTTTCTTGAAACAACATAAATCTGTCTTCCTGTGCCTCATTATTTTCTTCTGAGACATCTGGAAGAAAAAGACCATGCATTTTCTATCCCTTTCACTGTCTGCTGTGAATGTATTTGTTCTGGATGGATTGGGAAGTTATGGTCTCACCAAATAGCATTTTTAAGACTTGTCCTGTTTGCCCTACAGATGAAAGGATTCAGGGTTGTGTTTTTTTTTTTTGTTTTGTTTTGTTTTTGTTTTGATTTTTCTTTGTTTGTTTTTGGTAGTGGTGGTGGGTTTTTTTTGTTTTTTTGTGAAGTTATTGGGCTCGATTTAATTTTGCATATGATTAATATTCTGATATATGCACTCATTCTACCTTATATGTGCAATCCTCCTTATAAGCAGAGAGAGTCTTTGCTGATCTGGCTATTTTATTTCTTCCTATCTTTATAAAAGTTACTCTGTGGACAAAACCGCTTCTGGTATTCCCCATGTAAAGCAAAGTTGGAGTCAGACAATAGCTAAACTGTCCATTATCTGAGTCCAGGACTGATGGTACGATGGATGTTTGTAGTGATGCCCTGGCCACAGAGGGGTGGGAAGCTTCTTTTTAAGATCCTCAAGAGTTGCTGTAAATCTAAGCGGACTAGTGCGGCTCTGCACTGGGAAAACACAAGCAGCTTTTTGTAAGCTCTGTCTTTTATATGTGTGTCTCTGAAAAGCTCCTTCCCTTCATTCTCACTGGACTGCCTCTCTTAAAAGGAGTAGCTCAAAGATGGTTAGGAGTTGTCGTATTGGCATTAACACCTATGGAAAGTAACGTACTGGGATCCTGATCTTCAGTTTCTGTTTAGGTTAAAACTATGCAGTTTTGCTAATAATGATACTATATTGCTTAAGTTATCAACAAAATTGTAGTTGCATCTTGCTTTATTGAGAGTTTAACTAATGAGACTAGAGTGTATCTGGATTCAGATTTCTGGCCCTGGTCAGTAAATGTATGCTGCTGCAGATACAACCAGGCTGCAGCTTTGTGTGATTTATTCCATGGTTATTTTAGCAGCAAGAAAATGAACACTGGATACCAGTTTTCTTTAATAAAAAAAATAAATAAATAAAAATAAATAAAAAATAATAATAAAAAAAAGAAAGCCATTATTAGTCCAGGATCTGGACAGTCTTCTTTTGTCATTACAGCCTCCAAAATGATTATAGGCTGAATTCGTGTACAATCTATCACATTATCCAAGGGCATTCTATGAATAGCTTCAAGCCAGTGCTAGCTTTGGTGAAGATATAAAGGCAGAATATCAAAGTCAGCAGTAACTTTCAATAATGTGTTCCAGGGTTAGCTAATGCAGATCAAAGTATTCATCTATGTGATATGTCAAGCCACAACAAATTATATTGTGGATCACATATCCTCTTCTGCCAAAGTTAGATCCAACAGCAGAATAAGTGTTTGGGGATGTGTAAACATAAAATAAGTTAGTGTCTCTATGGTAGAAGGGGTATTTCTTGGCAAGTGATGGAGTGGTTTTGCTTTTCATCTAACCTCTGATATTTTTTTTCAGAAATAAAGAAATAGCAAACTTCTAGTCCAAATTAGATGTTCACTTTGCTTAACAATAAACATTATCCTGGCTTTAGAATTTTTCCTTGGAGGACCATTAATTTAGATTTCTTTTAATAATTCTGCTTTTTTAAAGTATGGCAATCTTTTAAATTTAAATATTGGTCACACTTATTTAGCTCTTAGAGGTCTGCTGCCAGCTTCATTCCCACATTTGGATAATAGAGATAAGAAAGCAGGGCTCTGAAATTTTATGCTAATTACATGTAAAATCCAAAGTGTCAGCATAGGTAATCAGATCTGAGAATGTGCACATACCTAAGAAATCCAGGGGGAAGAATATTCACTAGATAGGTGTGCTAACTACAGGGCTTTGTTGCTTTAGTTTTGTACATGAATGCATGTGCATGTACTACAGACGCTGATGTGCACATGCACACGCATTTACAATGTAAATACAACTTTTGTTTACCTTATCTCTTATTCCAAGCTGTCCTTCCATTGTTAGTGGCCATCCTTCAGAAACTGACAGACCACTCATAAAAGCACTTGGTGGAGCTCTCCTGAAACTTGAGCTTAAATAATTTTGCTCAATTCTTTTGGTTCTTGTCTCTCTCCCATTGGAAATACAGGTCATATGTGCCAATTTTTAAACAGGAACTCTTGTATATATTTCATGAGTCATGGAAACACCTTCATTACCCCAGCTGTAAGTCATCACTATCATTATCTCATAGGTTTATTTGAATAACTTCAGAGGTTCTGATATTCATTTTCTCAGCTGGACTAAGAGTTGATGCTAGTTCACAGAAGAAGGGCAAAGGCCTCTTCTGGAGGCTGTGAAACTTCTACAATTAGGGTACAAGAAATCACAAGGAACTCCATCAGCCATTAACTTTATCCTCCCTCCATCTCTTCATTTTGAGAGTTCTCTCTTCTTTTTTATTGTTCCTACCACCACAAAGGATAGACCTCTCAGGAGAAGACAGTGGGCCCCCAACCACTGATGCTGTTTTCTCTGCTGTTAGACCCCTTCCTTGCACATGGTGGGAATCATGCTGATCTTGAACACAGGGTGTCGGTGTGCAGATGCTGACAAACAATAGGCATATGTGTTTCCGATCTCTACAAAAGCCCACGCTCTTCTTGTGACAGCTGAGGTGGGGTAACCAGCAACAGATATACTGTCCCTCCCGTTAATCCCTCTTCACAAATTAGCAATAGCCAAGGGAAATCTGGAAAGTACCAGGGGCACAGAATAAAGGTGAAAGTATGAACTAGTCAGGGAAGATGCAGCATAACCAGTGCTAAGCACCTTGTTGAAAAGGAGAGGCAGGAAATGTTTAGCTGTACAAATGCAGGGTAGTTTTGTGGAGCCTACTGCATAAAGAGTGAATGAGGATAGACAGCCCCTTGTGGCAAGGGTATGGGGAGACGGGTGCAAGTTAGAGAAGTATGTAAACAGGGAAACAGAGAAAATAGAGAACATAAACCACTACAGACAGAAAAGAAAGGTCAACAAACGTGAACACCACTGACTTGGTCCTTTAGTGGATATCTTTAGTAGGAATCCTAAAAATACAGAAAGCTGGTAGCAAAGCAGTTGGTACCAATAGGGAGTTAATAGCCTGATACTGTCTGCTGCCGTATCTGACTTCAGTACAGGAGGCACTGGGTGGGGGGAAATTTCTCTTCAAGACTGTCTAATGTCAGCTTTCAGAAAATTAGAAGAAAAATCTTCCATATTGCTTCTGGCTGAAGAAGAAAATGCAACCTAGCTCCCTTTTGTTCACATAGGGTCTTGAAAATCTGCACAAAACAAAAGCCCTGTCTGAACAAAGAAATATTTTTAAATCCTTCATTTATGGTCCAGGAGAACTGGATTAATGAGCAGAGAATAGAGACAAGACAGGTTGTAATGACTTCGCAGAACTCTTCTGCTGAAGATGTCATAGTAGAAATTGCAACAACTGGCCTGAACTAGGCTTATTTATTTATTTATGTGGAACAGTATTTGCAGGAACAGCTATCTTACAGGAGACAGAGACATGAGTTTAACAATAGCTTTCTACTGCACCCAGTTTTCCTAAACAGTTACAAGCAGCTTTAATGAAGCTGAACGGTGTGTGCACCCACACCTCTTAAAAATGGTCTTATTTCAGCTGAGCTTAATTGGGTTGATGTATAAGCAGAGTTAAATAAAACTCTGCTTTCAAATAAGCATCAGACTAAAAACTCTGCAGAGAAGCAACCTAAATCTTTGTAACCAGCCTCCAACTCTCCCAGCTTCACAGCAGGAGTCTCTTCCAGCCATGGTAATGCCACAGTATTTGCTTTGCTGGTGTTGGTTTGTTATTGTCTGGGTGCATTGATGACTCAGTAAATTAACCCATTGGAATATGTTAATTTAAAGGAACATTAATTTCCCTATTGGATTAGTTGGAAACTGTAAAGTTAAAAAAAAAAAAAAAAAAAAAAGTTGTAAGAGCCAAACCCCTAATAAGGCAAACTCTCCTTGTGGACAGTTAAGCATGTGTGGGTAAGGTCTTACTAAACAGAGTGGGAGATGCTAAAGACTGCAGAGAAGCACAGCCAAAACCCATACGTGCTGAGGGTAAATGATTAAATACATCTCAGAGTGGCTGTATTTTTGTTTTTCATTTGTTTTGGTCAGAGCAGAGCTGGCAATTAATTGCCCAAAATTTAGAAATGCTTTCAAGACCACAGTATAGTATTAGATAATCTCAATAACCTTTCTGCTCAAGGTTAGTGGTTCACTGAGTTCTGTCTAGCAAGAGACATCAGTTTTTGCTTTATTACACCTTGGGATGCCTCCTTCCTTTAGCTGAGGTAATTTCATAGATGAAGTGCTGACCGCGGTTGGTGCACTGCAGTTTGTCTCCTGTTCAGGTCTGTAAAATGTGGTGTCTCCGCTGCCTGTTGTTGTGGCCTTTTGCCTGCTTGTGCTCCTGTGAATCTGCTGAGGAGCAGCTTCAGCAAAGCCCTGCTGCCCTCGCTAACTGTGGCAGGAGGCTTTGCTGCCTCGGCAGCCGGCTGCAAGCATGTGAGGCTGCCAAGGCTCTCCTGTGCCCTGCAGAGTCTTGAAATTCCCATCGGCAAAGGCGCACTCCAAATGGAATTATTCTCACTGCTGCAGGAAATGAACGGTGGCTGGAGTCTTGCCACCCTTTTGGTTATGCAAATTAGGAATTATGCAGAAGTGCTATTTTGAGTCTTGTTTTATTTTTGCTTAATCAGTTGTCAACATGTTTATACAGTTCAGTCACCATCACTTGCCATTGTTTTGCACTGACTCTGTGTTCATGGAGGAGTTTATCATGGGGAAGGGCGGGTAAAGGGGCTGCTCCTTGGAGAAGCAGCCGGGTGAGGCTTGCAGGCAGCGGCATTCCCCAGAGGCACAGAGAAACCACCTTCCTCACCAGGCATTGCAAGCCCCATGAGGCAGAGAAGAAAACAGAAATTGCCAACTCACAAATCTCACCTATTAAATCCATGCCAAGTCAGTCCCATTTTATGCTGGCTGGTCCTAAGAGAGATTCCTGTGTTAATGAAAGTTGGAAGATCTAGAGCAACTTTATCTGTAATTGAGTTATTTTGAATCGCTCCACCCTAAGAATGGTATGTGGTACAGGGCTCCCGAGGCAGTCTCCCTCATGGTGGTAGGAGGGAAGGGAGAGAGAGCTTTAAGGCCCTTATGGGGAAGGTCAGTTTAATCTGGCTGTTGTGGCCAGGAAAGACTGAGACACTGGTTTAAGTGGGAGCTACCTCCATTAGGTAGGCACAGAATATAAAGCCCTTAGTGGGAAATGACAGAAGCTAGCAGTGTTGACCCACTTGTTCTCATTAGGATGGATCCCACTGTGGCTCAGGGCTTACACTGGCATAGGAAGCTATAATTCATATTTCACAACACTAACTCTTGTAAATATGATGTAGAAATCAATAAGTTGATTTTAAGTTGTGTTCCAGTTCTCAGGTTATTAAGAAGTTCCTCAAATCATACTTTGTACAGATCTTACTGTGTGTTCTGCCACATCACCTCTAATTGTGTGCTGCATCTTAAAAAGACACTCGCTTCCTTTCTTAAATTACAGAAACTCTGAAATAAAAGATTACTTAATTCTCAGATCACCATGAATCATGACAGCTGTGGTAGCTCATAGAGGCAAATTACTAGTGTGTGCTTTTCTATTTTTTTTTAACTAGGTAACTCTGTACCTATAATATGCAAGTACCTTCAAGCAATGTGTAAATGATGCATTAAGCGCCTAGTAAACGTTGGTCCCCCACCAAAGAATAGCTATGGATTTATACCTGTTAAAACTGAGGCTTATGGAATATAGAGCACAATATTCCCATCTCTCAGCTAAAAAGAATCATAGAACTAGTGGCAGGTAGGAAAAGCACTTTGTTCTCACAAATGCAAAGAGCTGTAAACATTGATTAATCTTCATGTAAATTCCTTTTGCCACAGCACTGCTGACAGATCATTATCCTCTCAAATGCCTGTCTCTTTAGCCATACTGCCTTACAACTCTGTCTATTAAGTAAACCAGGCTGTGCATGGCTTGGAAAGGAGAACAATGGAGACCTGGGTGTTGCAGTTGGGGTGTTGGCAAATTAATATGACACCTCTTGCCTATTACAGGCAAGAGTAGTACTAAATCAGTTCATCAACATAGGGCTCAGCAGTGTTGTTTTGGCTGGGTTTACCGTGGCTGATGAGACACGAAACTGAACTAACAGTTGCCCAGATCCTTGCATTATTGTTAAGCCTGGTATCTTGGCCATGTTCCATTCTGGGTCATTATGTTGCCCTTTCTGCTGTTCCCCTGTAGTCTCAGCCGGATTAATTCTTTTCTACTTCCCCTTCTGGAACCTGCTATGTGGCGCTGCTGGCACTCTTCACTGCCATCCCAGAGGCTGAATGCATGTCAGTGGTAGGTGGATGTGAAGGAGTAATCTTCATCTAAAGCCTGTAAAGCACTTTATCTAAAAAGATGAAAGGACATTAAACAAGGGAAGGGCTATCACTGTTACTCAATTACAAATAGAAAGTAGTTCCTATTATCGTCATCTTGAGGTTGACACCTGATGTTTAAGGAAAGTCTTTTGAGTTGGTTTTGGTTTCCCTGTTCTCCCATTTATATTACATCTGAAAGTCAATATTGACAGTATTGCTTTTATCCAGTCACTACTGACCAATAATGCATTTAGCACATTGTGGTATCTCCAAGGTAACGTCTTGCCAGCTAGAGATGAAATTTGTTGGGGTAATTTTCCTCTAAGCAAATGACATTGCTCATCCAGAATGCACATGGCAAGAAAGCTACAGTCCTTCCACCACTGAGGAAGGATGCCACCCTGAGTTCTTGATAATGGGATTCTGTGTGCATGAAACAAACACGCATTCATGAATATGTCTTCCCAAGTTACTGTGGTCTTAGATGTAGTCAAACAATACTAAGTTTTCTCCACTTTACATAGCATATGAGACGTGGCAGGTAAAATATAAATTAATCCAAATACAGCTATGCCAAGTATTTTATGCATATTTACAGAATATTTATTTTCTGTAAACAAATATTTAACATTATCTAAAAACCCTTTAGCTTTCAAATGCTTTTGTTCATTGTTGTATTACTATTATTAAGCAACTTGTGTTCCATATTTTCATAAACTTCTTGCTAATACAGTGCAATAATAGTCTTTGGCCTTTAGCTGAAGGTGTGGGACTAAGTGTTGCTTGGAGAAAAACAAATGAAATGAACATGGTGACCTCATTACAAAATAAGTGGTTGCCAAACAAATATTTCTAGCTTCTTCCTTAGAAACAATCTGATAAGAAACAGACAAGTAGGGCTTCTGGTCAGCCTGTAAACACTTTGCATAAGTATAATTAAGGACAAAAAGTTTTTCCTTTTCCCACAGTCAATTTTAATTATGATAGCCTTCTCCAATGTCTGTAGATTTCTTTTTGAGGCCACAGGTTGATTCTAATGTTTGGAAAATATAATAGCAGAACTGAGATCCTCTGTTCTCAAATGAGATGTATGATTTATTTTTTTTTTCTATCACAGGCCACATTCTATTTTAGAATGAAATCCAAATAGCTGATCTTAAGAGATGGTACTGCCAAAAAAACCTTAATACTGTTACTTCCCCTTCTACTTCCAAATAATAAAAAAAAAATAATCTTTCTGTTGAGTCATTTCTTCCTTAAGACATATCAAAAACTTGCAATAGTTAGTTCTTGGCAAAGTAAATTAATATGGGGGACTAGGGTGGAGGTATGTGTCTCAAACACTGAAATGTTTAACACGGTTGAATCTGGTTTTACTTTTCTTTGGTAAATCTACAAAATGAATACAATTCTTTTTTAATTAAAATGTTTTCAGAAACTTAGCACATAAGATATTTAGTTTGGAAGGAACCTTAGCATGTACAAATGTTAAGATAATATGATGTTTGGGCATTGAAGGATGAAAACATTACTGAGCTGACTTTTTTAGGACTTGTTTTTTTCTTCTATAAAATGGAAAAGCATACTACTTGTCAAGTGATTCTATCGCCTACGACAACTTGCATTTAATAGCTAACTAGAAAAACAAAGGAACAAGTAGTGAAGCAGTGGACAAGATCATGCTTGTAATGTGTTAGAATTTTAAGGGGAAAAAAACTATCAAGACTTAATTCTTTATAAAATCCTACTGTGTATGCTTACTAATGTGCTTGCATTAGTGTTGGGGAATTTTCTGAGTTGGTGTTCTACAAAAAAAATAAAAAATATATCACTGAACAGTCTTTAACGTATGTATTACTTAGTAAAGCTTCAGTGTGTTTTGAAATCTGGGTGAAGAGTTTGGTTTGGTGAAGTCTCTAGAAAGGTTTTACAAAGGATCTATGGTTGATTTCTAGTCATGGATCTCATTCTGCTCTCTAGAGGAAAGAATAGTACCGTGGTCTGTGAATTGTTTAATATATATATATGTATTGGAAAATTTCATGAATAATACTGTGGTCAGAAGAATTATAGGACCTAAGAACTTCAAGCAAAGGCAGAAAATGAAACTTGGATGATGTTTAAACTGATAGATCTGGTTAAAATATAGTGCGGTGTAAGACTACTAAAAGGTTCAAAAAATGTTCTCATGTTAGTGAGAAGTGACCTAGACTTTAGAGTGCAGTAAGGAATGATGGGTTTCTGCCTGCCCACACATGGGTGTCAGTGTAGCAGGGCTGTGAAGTGGACAGTGTTTCTGTTACAGCTGCAGAACTGTTTAATCAACACAGCAAATACATTGGCAAATGAGAAGGTGTCTGAAGAGGAATTTGGGCATGCTAAGAGATAATTTGCTCTGTGATGGATAGATCAGGCCTATGCACTGTAGGCTGCCTTGCCTGGCAGATCCTCCTGGCCTGCTCTTTGTCTGAGGGTTCACAGGAAAGAAACGGGAAAAACTGGGCTGGGCTGATAGCCTGTGCCACTGCGGCATGTTCTTCCCACACGCCCCTCCAATATTGTGTAGGATCTGATGCTATTGCAAAAATGAACGCATACTTCTGTGAACAAAACATGCATAGGAGGAGAACCTGCTACATGATATATGTGATGCTGGTCACAGGATAGCAGTTGGTATGTGTGTCACATCGGGTGACTAGTGTGTGCCTCGATGCTCTCACAGCTGACACATACTCATATGATAGGGACATATTGTGTCCTAGCTTGCAACAAGCAATCCAGGTCTTGAATGATTTTTATACAGATAGGATTTTGCAACCTTGATTCATCTTCTGGAATTAAGCAGTTAGTCCCCTTACTTAGAAGCAAAACTATTTCCATACCTGTGGCAATTTTCTCCTATTCTTATCCAATAGTTTCAGTTATTTCACTCTCTACATGAGATATTAAGTTATCTTCTTTGAGTTGCTGTCAGAGGTATGAACTTGCATCTTTTTGCCAAGGAGGTCATAACTGGACCACAGCCCTGACATGATCTTGGTGACTGTTAGAGCAAGTATTGTTTTTGCCCTCATGGATAAATCTGCAGGGCCTGCCCACTTGTGAAGCTGGGAAGTACCTACTTCAAAAATGCTCGTTTCACTTAATGAAATCATGGCTATCAAAATTTATAAGATACCAAAATTCCTGTAAGGAAAGCAGCCATCAGGGTTACTAAAGTTGCCAGAACTCTGGACAAAAGTGTTGGCTGTGTACTGGAAAGGCATTTTGTTGCATCAGGATTTGAGGATTCAGAGCTCAGTCCTTGTCAGTAAGGAAAATTTAGAAATCCTTAGGTTAGCAGGGTGCTTCAACTCTTCTGAAGGAGCTTCATGGATTGCCTTGACTAGAAGCCTTGAAAACCCAAATTCATGTGTGGGCTCGCTGCTGGCTGCCATGTGCAAGAAAATACTTCTGGCATCTGCTGTCTGAGCTCTGCTGTCTAACCTGCAAATACTTCAGACTTCAGGTACTCAAAGCTAGGGAACGAACACCTGAACAGATTTTAAAAGCCATACTTTTGAACAAAGGTTAATTAAAACAGAACTTAAACTGTTCTTTAGCACATCTTTCATGGTAGAATTGGCTATGTAAAACCCTTAGGATGCCAAGCTACAGCAGAAAGGAGAAGAGGGTCTGTTTTCTTCTGCAGTCTTTGTTTACAAACACTGGCAAGTGTAAGTGCCTCTTGCACCACAACTATCCATTTGAAACCACTATTCACACACAAAAGCAAAGAAACATTTCATAAATACAGTTCTACCTTTTGGAAGCAACCAGATGACTCTGGCTAGAACCATTTTCTAAACCTACTTCCTTGGCTTTTCCTTGTTAATGCCAGTTGCTAAGTGGCACTAAGTGGATTATTTGGGTTTTTATCTGTCTGAAAGAAAACAATGAGACAGCAACCCAAAGATTCCTATAAACATAGCCTGAACTTCTGAAGGATCCAGCTTCTGGCCCCTAGTTGTTCATGTGCATATGTGCTTGAAGGATGAAGTTAAAAAAAAAAAAAAAAAAAAAAAAAAACTAGTTATGTCTGTGCTTACAAAAGGCAAGGAAAATGCCCAAGGTTTTGCATAATCTGTTTCTGGAAATATAAAATTGATAGAGAGTTTGTCAAGGAGTAGTATGTGGTTATTCTGTTTAGCTTTTAAGGGAGAACAACACTTAGAAATGAAGTGATATTTTTAAGGATCTCTTCAGACTACAAAACCTTAAAAGATAAGGAGAATACTACTTTACAGTAACTACCCTGCAGTTGGAGCTGGAGCTGTGGGGGAACAAAAGGCCTCCTATCTCAGTAAGTCAGAGACCATGTATCAGCTTCTGTTATGTCCTACAAGCCTACAAACTCTGCCTTTATCTCCCTTTTCTTGTTTCAAAATGTAAGTGAATCAAAAAATTCATTTTTCATTTCAGTAATGAACTGTTTTAGAAACACTGGCCCAAAGTCTCATAATCAGATTTGGGGACATGTTGGTATAAAAAAAAAAAAAAAAAAAAAAAAAAATTCAAGTATTTATGATTTCCTTTTGTATGGTCCCAATTTCATTAGAGTTCTTTAGATAAGAAGATAGGCCAAATTGTTTTCATCTACCAGAGTTTGCGAACATGGTGTTGATGCAGCTAGTTTTGACCGGGAAGTCTTTATTTGGAATAATTACGCATTCTGTTCAGCACCTCGCTGATGGGAAGCAAAGTGTTTCTCTTCTTCATTTGCAGTACTTAAGTGAAGAGCCAGATGGGTCCAGTAGCTAGAGCTATAAAAGAAGCTCTCCTATGCCTTTAGTTGGAAGTTCAATACTGTTGCATCCTTAATAGCACCTGCCTCTGTTTGAACTCAGGGTTATGAAAGATGAACTGCATTAAATGGTAAATCATTAAATATCAGCTGAGTAAAAGCACTGTGGTGTGTTGGTCTGCCTAAATCACCAGCATCTGTCTCCTCACATGCAAAGAGTTGCTCTTTACAATAATGCAGTGAAATACTGACAGAAAGGCCAGTGCTCAAGCCACACAAAAAACCTCAAATAGCATTTTTAGGGTTTCAGCCAGTGGGTAACTGATGATCAGCATATACGCAGCTGAAGAACTGATGATACAGTGTTTTGTTAAAATTCCCAACAACCATGCACATGTTTCAATAGACCTGTATATAATCAAATATGTCAAAGTTGCTAATTCTGGTCTTGTTCATCTTTTTTTTACATGATTGTCCTGCATAAAAATATTTTTAAATCATAGCTGCCTAATATCTTACCTTTCTTGTGAATCCTGCATTTTTGTTTTATCTTGCCTTTATGCAGGATGTGAAGATCACAAACAAGAAAACCATATGCTATTTGAAAATCTGATCAAATCAGGAAGGATGCTGATGGCTTGAATAAAATTGTTCCAAACTAGACCTTTATTTGTCTGCAAGAATTAGTTTCTATAAAATGTCAGAACAGATTAGTACTGGAAAGATCCCTATTGTGTTTATTCTCACAGTGCTGAAACAGATCAACTGTGGCTTGTGAATCTTTGTGGCATGATTTTTTTTGCTCAGTTTTGCTGTTTTGTGTTTGCAGTGTGCTACTGCTTTATCTAGTGTTCATGCTGTCAGTACTTCATTTTGCATTGTTATAAACTCAAGAATGGTACAACAAGTAACTATTACCATACAGCTCTCAGCTCAGACTTCTATATCCTCATCTATACTAAAAGCCAACTAAAACATGAAATGCCTACTCTCTAAATTAAGTATGCTGAAATGAGGCATGGTCATGTACATATGAAAGGGATCACTTACCCTGTTTAAAAGGAAAATTGTCTTATGAGGTGACTTATGGCTGGAATTTATACAAAAACTTTCAATGTTATGCTGTTATTTGTATGAAGTGTATAACAGGTTCTTCCTGGGTTTTGAACTCGGATTGCAACTATAACCACTAGTAATGTTCCACTCATTAATATAGCTCCATGGAACAGCGTGGGATAAACAGATGGGATGGGAAATGCTGCATGAAACAGTAATGTTATCCAGACTTACCGATACACGGATGCACTGCAGACTTCTCCATAGCTTAAGTTTACAAGTTATAGGAGTTCAAAATCCTTCTATATTTACTTCCATAGTCTTCTGCTCTTTCCTGATGTAAGATACTGAAACTAGTACAAAAGAGCCTCTGAATACAAAAGCCAATGCTGCAAAAACTATTTTTTTCCTTCACTCCTTGCCACTGCATTCAGTAGCTAATGTACACAAAGTAGTAAAAATAAAAAATATGAGGTTATGACCAGAGAACATACCATTCTGGAACACGAGGCAAATACTATTTAAGGGATGTGAGCCTGTGATAAATGCATATATTGCGTACTCTTTGATACTTAGGGAGGCATCAGAAGCATGCTTTCTTAAAGGCAGAAATTCCAGGGAATTGCTGTCTGCACTCTTGGCGTGGGTGCAGAGCGAAAATAGGATCCAGAGGGCTTCTAAGCAGCAAGAAAGAAGATTAACCCTCTGGTATATGGTATCAGCATTAGTCTTTCATTTCTAATGCTCAGCCATACGGTTATATATGTGACTGTGCTTAGCCTGAACCATGTATGTTCCTGATGCTCTCTGAGGTCCAAAGGCTATTAACTGATTAGTGCAGATTAGTTGGCCACCTCTAACTGTCCACTGATCTAGCAAAGATGTTGTCTGACTGTGCAGCCTAAGAATAAATAGAGTAACAGGCTAAGTTAAATTGTTAGTATTAGATTTTCTTAGTTGCCTGCTGTCTCTAGTGGTACAATTTGGGGATGTTTAATAAATGAAGCCTTCATACAGGCAAATTGTGTAGTTTATGTTGAAAATAAGTGGCCATGATCCTGTTGATCACTTAAAGGCTCAGGTATAGACTGAGTGCTCCTTTCCCTTACTATCTTACAGCAGAAAGATAACAAAGGAGTACAGTGTGAAAACTGATTGAAATTGGGCTAGTTCCAGTCATTGTCAATAAGCCTGACAATGAGAAGACAGATCTGGAGGTCCTTTGATTAATTTAAAAACTATAAGCAGTTACATCAGCCAGCTATCTTCTTGGTAGCCATATATGGCCAGTGTTAGTAGATAAATTAACTCGTTTAGCTTCGATTAAGATTTAAGAGAGACTAATCACTTGCGTAACTTTATACAGAACATCATGTACCGCTGAATTGTAAAAACAAAGTCCTACTTCTGACTGTACCCTCACATTGTCATGGCATCCTTCTACTATTACTTCCAGTGGTAAATCTAAGTTTAGGATTGAGGAATTAGACCATGCTTCCTAATGTTAGTTTCTCTTTCATCACACAGGTGTGGCTTGCTACTGAAGTACTTGGTTAAATATCTCCTGGCTGTTCAGCAGGGACTGTTGAGAAAGTGATGTAGCTCTTATGTTTTCTTCTGTCACTACTGGGGTTTAAATAACATTCAAAAATAGGTTTCATAATGAAGGGCATCATCAAGTTTGTATAATTAAACATATCAGCTATGCTGAACAACCCGTGTTTAGAATGGGATGTGCTGGAAACAGTATGGGAAAAATGTAACCAGCCCTCCTTGATCAGGACAAAATAACTGTATCAGCCATTCCCAGGAAGTCTTTCTTAATCCCTATGATTAAATACATGAATTTACCCACCTATTCTGTCTTCGTCTCTTACCTCTCATTTATTTTTTATATCAGTAGCCACAGTGAATGGGATTGAACCTTGCGAAGCACAAAATATAATCACCTATCTGGGATACTTTAGGTATTGTCAGTTTCTCCATACCAAACAATTATATTAGATGGTATTATTACAAATCAGTTTTTTGTTTTGTTTTGTTGTTGTTGTTTGTTTGTTTTTGTTTTTGTTTTTAAAAAAAGCAATCTTTTCTTCCATCCCACAAGCTACCGTTGCTTCCAATTTGACTTTATCAAAAATGCAATGAGTAAGCTTTAAAAACTTAAGACAGAACACTAAGCAGCATTTACCGCCTGAAAAGATCGAAGATACTGGATATCTTTTAGCTGTTTTCCTTTCTTTTTAAAGAAGTTGTGCTAATCAATTTATTTTCAAAGCACTCCAGTTCCTAGCAGTTTCCTAAAACTGGAAAGAAATTGCTGCTCTTTGTAAGCTAAATCAATCTCTGAAGAGCCTTATAAGAATAAAATAGCTTAAGGATGAAACAGCAGTAAGAAAAGAGATCCATCTACCAATTTATCAGTCTATCTATTTTCTAGCCATATCTATCTATAATGGTTAAAAGTTTTAAAGGACACTAAATTTAAGTATTTTATATTGCTTTTCATAAGGGCAGTTCAATTTATCTCTATTCCTTTGGAAAGATTAATATTGTCACTGCACGTTGTAGGCTTGTGTTGGCTAAAAGGAGTCAGGGGCATGACAGCATTTATAGAAGGCATGAGCTCAAATGTCAGTAGAGCATCCAAAAATGGATGAAGCATCATCCAGCCACTGCCATCTGTTGAGTGTTTCATGACAGCTGTATCTCCTGACCAGAGCTGGTGCAGATAATCATGAAAGGTGCAGAGGAAGCATACAGCAGTTGTACAGAGAGAGGGGAGGGGGAAATTCCACCTTTCACATTGTTTTTAATTGTACCATAATGATTTTTTAACAGACACCATGGTATGTAGCTTAGACTGAGAGCTGATGTAAAGCAAACAATAAACCACAGTACAGCTGAAAAGCAATTGAAAATTCCTCTGCAAGAAGATTTTGTCCAGGCTAAGTATTTAATAGTGTTTTTTTCCCAGAAACTTTGCCGTAAAGATACTCCTGCCATAATAAAAAAAATAAAACTGCTTTGACTGTTGTACGTCTACAAGACTATCAAAGCAAATATTCTTGTTATTGACTAACTAATGTGAATGTGGGGTTTTTAAACATTCTTTCCCTTAAAGAGGAAAGAATTTTTGGCTGTCAAATTTGATGTACTAACCCTATAAGCAGAATTTAAGCTTAATACCAGCTAAAATATTAAATGACTGTGGAATACATCATTCTAGTTTTTCTATTGTTTTCTCTAGCGTATGGATCTACCTTCTCCCCCAAGGCATACAAAAATGACATCTGACTTTGTTTCTGATACAACCTCTCGTAAGCTGGGGAGCCTTCTATATGAACTGGCAACCTGGACAAGTCATGAAATCAATGGCAAAGGCAGTAGCAAAGGGTAGGTGTCATTGCAAAGCAGTCTTTGATGTGAAAGCCTTCTCTTATCCTCTTATCTAACCCTTGCCTTCCCATAGCTATGTCTCATATTGTTCTGTCACTTCAGTATGTCAGGGTTTCTGTTATTACAGCTCTAGGTTATCCAGCAGATGTTTCTGTAAACTGGTACAGCATGAACAATGGAAGCTTAGTTCACCCTTTCCATAATGCTAATAAACCATACTGCTTGGGAAATGGAACTGCTTAAAGACACGTCACTTAGACCTAAAGTTAGGGACTGAGACTTTTGTACAAATTCAGATAACTTTACAAGTGTATAACTTTACAGGCAAATTTAGGTAACTTCAGCTCCTAACTTGGATAAAACAACAGAAATTCAGCTTTGTTAAATCATGAGTATAAAACCCCTACACTTAAAAGCAAATTGAGTCACAGTGTAATGAACACAAAGATATGCCTGACTATACAGGTAGTTTGAGATTCATTAATAAACTCAATGATTTGCTGGTATGGTTGAGTCTCAACAGAATTGTCTTCTATATGAGCAGAGGAAGTTAGGACTGCTGCTATGTAACTCAAAGCGGTTCTCAACATCTCTGAAGAAATGATCCCTCCCAAAACCAGATACCAGTTGTCCATGTAATCTATCCAAAACCAAAATTGTCTTGAGGGTGTACAAGACAAAGGTCACTTGCAGGTCTGTTTCCTCTGTTATCAATTGCAGCAAGAAAGAAGGCTCTAGAATGACTAATATCCTTTAGGGCAGCATTGTTTGTTATTTTTACATCCATTCAAACATTAATAAGATGGGAAAATGAATAGTTAATAATGGTATGAGCAGGGATGCCAAAGGCTGTGATGTGCCTTAGTAATGCATTGCGTTACATATCTGAACTGCTCTGGTAGTTCAAATACATTGCACAATGTTAACTTTTCTGCCAGCGAACCTGTTACTGTTTGAACCATGAAGTGGGTTGGAGTAATTTCTGAGATGTATGATTCCATAGTGTTGGGTTACACTTATGGAAAAAATAAAATTTCATATATGTATAAAATGTACATTAAAGCAGAACAGGTTTAAAATACCACTTCAGCTTTTAGGTCAGTGGGAGGCTCTCGTTTACTGCTACATTAGCTTTTACAAAATTGTTTGGCATTTATATATTCTTATTTTACAAGTTTACTCTGAAAGAAGCTAGTGAAACAAAACATAAGTCTTCCCTCCCCCTGAAAGTCACTTTTATGTTTCTCCTTTTTTAACATGGCAAAGTGGTTGTAAAACATACTCTTGATTCTTAAATAAAACAGCATGTAAGTAGGATAGGTATGGGAAGTGGGCCCCTTTCTCAAGGTTTTATAGACCGCACAGGACCTCAGACAGGAACACTGATGCTAAACGTAGATACTTTGTAAGGGTTTGTACAGGGCTCTTCACATTGTTAAGAAGTAGAAGAGAAGAGAGCAGATGTTTCTATGAAACTGTTATGGAGAAATTGTTCTTAATCAAGATAGCAAAATTAAGTTCAGTTTAATAAAATTTACTAGGAAATCGGTAATTTCAGAATAGCTGTTCAGATTCCTGTGAAACTGAACAAGGAACTGGATTGCCACTATGAGAATACGGCAGACCATATAGTTCAACATCTGGGATCCAGGAAGACCCCCAGTTGTGGGTACTATTGAAATTCAAAACCAAAGAAGTGTGTGAGGGGGAACCCTGAAATAGCAGCAATTGTGATGCCTGCCTTGTTTATGATTAAGGCTGATTAAAAATGCAAAAACTGCATTTCATTGTAAAGAACAGCGAACTGGAAGACGAGGAAGAAAAGGCTTTAAGATTCAATTTTGTAATTTTTAAATCCTAGGATTAAGTGTGGAAAGGAATAGAACTGCAGCATTTTGGGGGTTGGGTTTTTGTTTCAGGCTGCAATTGTATGCTCTTTTTTCCAAGGTAAGCAAATGTTAAGTACACTGAGATACTATTGCTCTGTGCTTCCATGCTAATAAGGCGTGCTTCCCACAGTGTGTGACAGAAAGGATGAATACCATGCGGTGCTAATGGTTAATTTGTAGTGGCATGTGTGTTCCTTGAATGTTTGTGAAGTTTCAGGATTCACTATCACACAATTGAGTCACTCCTTTTTCTTTTTTATTCTTTTTAAAAAAAAAAAAAATATATATATATATATATATATAGTGATATGTAATGAGATGAAGCAGTGCTGACAGGGTTTTTGAAAGATGCATTGTCCTCCACAGCCTATTCACTTTATTATAATAATAATAATGCTCCTTAAATTTGTTAATTTCTCACGATTTGGGGAATAGAATGAATCCTCATCAAATAATTTCTGTGTTGACCATGGTTTAAAATGTTAATTACTGTGGAATCTGTCACAGATAGCGTCTAACCACAGTGATGTTAATCTATGTCATGGATTTGAAACTCCTCTGAGAAGCACAGATTTAGACTTACTGCTGAGTGAACATGACTGCTAGGATTACAGAGGCTGTGGACAGTGAAGAAAAGCAGTAATGTTCCTTCTGACTAGAAAGTAAACAATAGGGTGATTGTCTGCTTACACTTTGGGGCTAAACAGCCCAACTGCTGAGAAGCTGTAGGTGAAAAACTGCTATCAGCAAGGAGTCTTGATGTTTTCTTCGTGGAGCTAAATGTTGTCAAGGATTCAGCTGAGCCACCCCAGTGAGTATACAGGAAGCAAAACAGGATATTCTTGTACAGGCCCTGTTTTGTGTAATTATGCAACACTTGAACTTGTGCATGTATTCCAGAATGGGTAACACACCTCTGAGAGGAACAGGGAGCCATCACAGCAACTAGTGAGCGAAACATTCTTATGAAAAGTGCTCTTGATTGAAATCAGTGTGTTTACATTTTCAGTTATCTTCAGTAAGGATTGCTCCACCCTTAGTGCACCCTCAAAATTAGGAAATTATTTTCACCCAGTTTCATTTCCTGTGTTTGTTTCTTTTAACAAGCAATCTAAATAATTTCATCTGTCTCTTAAAAAGGAAAAATAATGGAAGTGATCAGGGAAATGTCTTCATCAAATATCCTTAGATATTTCTCAGGAATACGCTCAATTTGATGAAACACAGACAAATTCCCTTGGAGGCAGCTGAGGATCTTGCTCCATTTTAACAGAGGCCCCTCTTGCATGGTGACTGAGAACTCAGACTGGGGAGCCTGGATACTCAGAACATCCCAGCATACACACCAGGCATTTTGGGCCCTCTGGGTTCCTGAGTGTAATACTGGGAGCCAGAAAACATAGAAGCTCTGTCTCTGTGCGTGTGCATATGTGCACACATGTGTATCTACATAAATATACTATCTGCATAAGTAGTATACTGTTTTCATTTAAATGATCTGTTTCATTTACAGTCCCTTTTGTTCTGTTTCTGTAAATAAAAACACATGCTAACATTTGAATAATCTGTTTGTAATAGTCAGAATCCTGCCATGTCCTGTTTGTACCATAGACAGTATTCAGACTTCTCTTGTAAGAATCCAGTCTGAATATTGGAAATTAAGTTCTCTTTTCAGCAGTACTTCTATGCAAAGTAACAATAATTCTTTTGTGGTCTGTGCACAAGCACAGTTTTTTCCACCCCTTTAAAAGAACATTCAAAAAGAAATCTGCCCCTCCCAGAAATGGAACAAAACCAGATCCTTTATTTAAATAGATAGTAATGTTATGAAAAGAGGGAAAGCCTAATTGGTCTGTATACACCAACCCAAATGCTACTGTGAGGAGAAGCTGATGAAGCAGTAAATGTCAACCAGGTTGCAGGAGTGTAAATTAGGACAGAAAGTGGTGAATTGCTTGCAATTTTTCTGTTCCTGGTCTTCAGTCCAGATGATACATGATAGCCTACCTTGATCTGTGCTCAGTGCAGTGTCAATCCATGCTGTGGAAGTCTGAGGAAGACGCAGCATTAGTTCTCGCATGCTGCTTGTTAGCAGTTTGCATACAGGGCTATAACCTTCCTTTGCATAACTCTTATTGATTTGAGGAGAATGGCATTGTATTTCATGTGTGCATTTAATAAAAAATAAATGGATAATAGGAGAGTGAGCAGAACAGGCGCAAAACACTAATATCTATCTTTCCTGCAGTTCCAGAGATTTTAAGGGTGATATTTCATGGGACTATAAAGGAGTCTCACCCATTTGTGCTCACTGTTGGGGGGGGGGAGGGCGGATGTGTTTGTTTGTTTTAAAGAACAAATAAACCTGTAGTTCAGAGTGGAATATTTTCACTGGGGTGTCAGACAAGTGCCAGTTTCAGCACAAGAGGAAACGTAAGACCACATGGCTGGGAACAAAGCAGGGGAGTGAGGCTGCTTCCCCAATCAGCAGTGGCAAGCTGTCAAACTGGCTCAACTGTTGTGTGAAATCTCAAGCTAAAAGAGGATTTAGGCAAGATTATTTTTTTTTACTTTGCTTTTATCTTTAGAAGTAACAATTTTCTTAAATTGAGAAAGCAGAACAACTTAATATTTTGCAGTTCCTTCAGTAAAGGTATGCATAAACAGCCTTTTTGGATTTGTTATAAGAGACAGTTGTTTTTATTGAATTTTGACTTTTCTTTATAATATTCTTTTGTGTAATTTTTCTCTTCCATTTTTGTTCTTTCTGTACTCCCCTCTTTTTCAGATTTTCTTCTCAATAGATTCGATCCATGATTAGCTTCTATCCATGCTTGATTTCAGGCAATTGCTTCATATTTGCTTATACCCCTGCACTTTTGCTGTAGTCATCAACTCTCAGTATCTTAGTGCAAACTATAGTATTTGAGCATTTGATATTTTGTTGATGTTCTTGCTACTGGATTCATGTTATTTCATGACCATTTCAGTAAGTTCTTGACTTGTTGCTTATTTGATATTTTCTAAGGAAAAGATAGCTCAAAAATTGTTAGGTCATATGACCAAGAAAGAAAAAAAATTACAAAAGCTTTTGTTGTTGTTGTTGTTGTTGGACTTTTAAAGTACAGTCTCATTATTCCTAGGAGCCTGGTACACCATTTTTGAGTGCTCAAGATGGTGGTCTAGGTTTCAGCAGTGCATTACATTAAGTTTGGGGCTTCAAACATGGATGAGCATACAGGGTGGTAGGGTAGAGCGACATTGACCCTGCTAAATTTACCATAGAGGCATAACAGGAAGCCTTCTGAATAAAATTTATTTTCAATGCAGCACATCAGAGATGGAGCACAAACTTCACTGCAACCTCTACCTTTTTAAAACTACGTACTTGAGGAAGCTTATCCTCCCTGACCCTCCACCCCTTCCCAAAGTTAACTGGAAGAAGTACCCCTATTCATATCCAACTCTTAAAGTCATTGTTGCTTCTTGGGTTTCCTATTCACCCCTAAAGTCACTCCTATGTCAGCAACCTCCCCTTGAGCATTACCGCTGCAGGTTCCCACCAGTAGGTGTGGTGGACAAAGTACTTTCAAAAGGTTAATCAGCAGCATTCATTAATAACTAGGTAACAGTATCCAGCCTCCGGGCTACTGGTTGTTGGCAAATCGCTTACCTGGTGCAAAGCTTGTAGTTTTTGTTTAACTGGTAAAGTGCCTTGTTGCCAGGCTTCCTGCTGGAGGAGGAGTTTGGCAGGGCTGTGGGGGGCAGTTGTGCAATGCCATTCATGGAACAGCTTCGCTGCTGGCACCGTAGGGACTTCCTCAGGCTTCATCTGTCTGCCCTGAACCAGCTTGCTGGAATTTGATATTTTAAGCAAGAGCACAACAGCCTTCCTGAGGATACTGATTAGCTCTTGGAGTGCTTCTACTTGTGCTGGTGTCCAGCCTTGCTAGACTGAAATGTAGGAAATCATACTTGATTGTTGATAGTCTTTTGATACTTTCCAGTGGCTCCCTTTCATGTGATTAGAAAAGATGGATAAACTCTCCTACAACTCACTGAGAGACACACATAAAGATCAGCATACAAAGGTGTGTATATATACATATACACATATATATATATAAAATTTATAGCATACACTTCTGCAGCAACACAGTAAGTCTCCCTTTTAAGTACTACTGTCACGTACATAGGGGTGGATGACGAAACATGAAGACACAGTAAATGAAGACTGTGTCAGGCTAATCATTGGGTAGGCTGAATAAGGTATTCAGCCTGGGCTAATGGCTGAGATGGTGTCCTATTACATTGCTGACTAATGTACTATTCAGACTGAAGTTTGTACTGTAGACTGTACCTCAGGTTTTACTGTTGTAATATCTGTGTCAAAAAAGTGCCAGTATTTCATGTATCTCTATATATTCACTGCATTTTCTAGGGTAGACAAAACATTAATTTTCTAGCTGAATTCTATATTAAGATGGAAAACAACAAAAAAATCACAAACTTCCTTCTGTTTAGAAGCCAACAAACTGCAACAGCAGAACCCCCCCCCCCCTTTTTTTTTTTCAGGGCATATAATTACAAAAATATTTGAATTAGTTCTTACAATTTTTAGCCTCAATGTATCAGACCAATATTTGTCAAACAGGCTCATGGCTTACTCCAAGTGATTTTAGCTACTCCAATGGGGCTAGTTATGGTGTGAATTATTACTCAGCATGAGTAAAGGGATCAGAATTAAGCCCAGATACGGTCAGAAGGAAAGAGCGTTTTGTCTGATTTTCTATGATAGATCGGCCCTGCTGCTAACTCCCTGGTCTTTCATTTAGTTTCTTTTTAGAGACTTTTGTTAAGACTTCCAAGGAGTCCTGAGAGGACAATTGAGCTTTTATGTTTGTTTGGTTTTTTTTTTTTTTTTTTTTTTTTTTTTCCAGAAGCAGAGAAAAACAATCAAGTTGCTGGTTTTCTGGTAGTGTTGATTTATTTTCTGTTCATCCTGCAAATATTCTTTCTGAAATTTACTTAAAAAAAACAACAACAACAACAACAACAAAAAACAGTTGGGCTTTGAGGGGGAGCTTCCAGGTTAATCTACAGATAACAGCATAATGATCAGACCTTACAGCAGGGAGAGGTATAGCATCTGTTTTATAGGGTAATGTTTCCATCTGAGAATGTCCCCATTCAGAAAGGCTTAGTAACTAAAGAAATCAAATGGTTTTTCATAAGATGCTACAAAAATGAAACAAACCATTTTAGGCCATGAAGTTAGCGGACCATTTGCTGGTCTCATTGGCGCAAAATGACCTTTCTGATTACCTTATGGCTTCCCCTGGAGAGGCCTCAGGCTCCAGCCAGCACTCTAGGCCAAGGCCCCAGGCTACAGCTGGCTGAGCCTCTGGGTTATCACCTAGGCCCAGCATCCAGCAGGTCAGGGTCTTCCAAACCCACTCTGCTCCCAGAGGAAGCCCCAGTTCTGGCTATTGGAGTAGTTCATCTTGTCAGTAACTCTCTTACTCTCTTGCTTGCTTTAGTGCTTGCAATAAGCAGCTACAGCAAACCAGGGTATCTGTGTGCGCACTCTAAGATGGCCGAAAAAATTTACGGCCTTTGGAGCCAATGGGACTAAGTTTGCTCAGGATCATGCCCTTAGTTAGTGTCCTGCAGCAAAAAGGCCTAGAGTTTAGTAAGGAACTCTCTCAGGGATTTATAGTATTGATGACTGTAACCAAGCCTGGCAGCCCTTGGATCTTACAGCTCTCTCTGGGCCTAATCAAAGGCCATTGACGTAAACTAAAACATTTGACTTCAGAGAGCTGTGGATCAAACTCTGCGTCTACACTGGCTGAATTTGCCCTCCCCTCAGACACAACCTCACTTTAAATTCTTTTCTTCTGACAGGCCTGTAGCCTCATTCCTCTCTCTTAAGCTGGGAGGGCATTTCACTGCTTTCTATGATGCCCAGAAGTGACTTTTCACTTCTCATGGTGCAGTTTCACATCATACCTAATTCAGTGCAACTGCTGGCTGACACCAAAACCCCCATCCCTGTTTACCTTCTGGCTGGTTCAGATACCATATGATCTAGCAGAATAATTAGATGTAAAATTAGCCTAATCCCCCCTTTTCTCTCAGAAAGGAGCCTTGTCCTTTTAGCAGTTTTTCATGTTTGCTGCGCATCAGTGGGTGTGACTCTGTGCCCTGAAAGTCTCAAATTATGCCAGGGCCATTATATAAAAGCAAAGTAAATTTGGATTAAAGCAGAGAACCCAGCCAGAGAAAACATTAAGAAGAATTCAAATGAAAATGATATGAAAAATATAACTAACATACAGGACCTCATCCTGAAGTATTAATTAGACACTGATCCAAAGAGAATGGTTATAATGGATACTGAGTGTGAAAACTATACTTAATGTATGTTATTATACTTACTATGACTCCCCTCTTTATTTTTTATTCTCTCTTGGCCCAGTTAACTGTCAGTCAACCTTTAGCATCTTGTCGAAGGGAACTTGTTCTTGTTTTTCAACCAAGTGTTCCTGAGCCATTGCAGATACAATGTCACAGAAAACAGGGGAATGTCTCTCCATTTTTTTTCTTCTTTGTCCTGCAGACCTTGGTGTTTTCTTTCAAGCCCAGTTGTCACAGCTTTGTTAGCAGGCTGTCTTTTACCAGAATCTTTTGCTCGGGCATTATGCATAAATAACTTCATACTTACATGATTAGCTTACTTTTTCTTCACTTCAGATAAACTCATTTTAATATCTTCTAATCAGTTGGTGTAAATGTCATCTACTCACTTATTACTCCCATTTCAAAGTATACCTTTGAACCCTTTTACTCTGGGTATATGTGTTTTAAAAACAAAAACTCCTAAAAGGACCGTAGTATCTATCATTAACTTCCAACTTCCAGCACTTTCAACATGTCTTCCTACGACTGTTGAAAGTCTAAGCAAATGACCTCAGTTTCCCTTGACACTATAATGAGTAATTCATCATGTGTCTTCTCTTCTCATTGGCTTGAAAATTAAAGCTTTGTCGTTAGCTATAAAATGTGTGACATATCTCTCTGACAGATGAAGTTCATATTACATTCAAGATAATCCACTGTTTCAGAGCTCAGGTTTTGGGATTTCATGAGTTTGGAGGCAGACTTGCTTATAAAACTTCATAGTAATTGAACCTTTTACTGATGCTCAATAGAGACAGTATTCTTTATTTTTATAGGCTATTTTACTGTTTCGATTTATTTATTTTGGAAATACATTTGAACTTCAAATTGCTCAGGAACTTTAGGTTACAGAACAAACATTGGAATAGTTAATTATTAAAGTTGGGTTGAAACAATTTCAAATATAGAGCTCACAAGAATCCTTACTGAAAAATGTTTGAAGTTCTGCATTCTCTCAGTAAAATATCTTACGCTTGCTGGATAGCTTACAACTGATCACATTTAATCTACATCAGAGCAGAACCAGCAACCACAAGAAAGTAAGTCCTGTAGGTATAGTCACAGAGCAAAAGGAACTGCTAGTGCTTTCATGAAAAGATTCACAGGTGACTGAGAGATAACTGCAGTTTCTAGAATCATCAAGAATCAAGAGGGCTTTTTTATTTGTCTTTTATTTCTCTTTTTCACTTGTACCTTCTGTTTCAACTGGGACAAGTCCTCCAACTTTCATCAGGGATGCTAGAGGTATAGACTGTATACTGTAACTTGTTATTCAAGTAAGTAGAAAAATATATTGGAATGTTTTTTCCAGTTACTTGGTTGGAAGAAGATAAGGTCTTTGCCACTCTTATCCTTTGGAAAATTACAGCTATGTGAATTATGTGCATTCATGGCTATGAAATTGTTAAGTTGATGGTGAAAATATGTAATATGGAGTGTGAATGGGTACCAAATCTTCATGACAGCAGCACTTTTCATCACTCTTTCTTGAGATTTAGTTATTTCTTTGTCTTTAGAAAGTAAATTTACTATAAGTAAGGATTTGCTAGCAATATACTATTTATAAATTGCATTAGGCGGACTTAGGAGATCAGAGAACCTCCACCTGGAGTATAAAGGTGGGGAAGATGTAAAAAGATTTCCTTCACTGTTTTTATATGGCTGCTTCTGGAAATTGGTATATCAATATAATAATCCCATTGCTTCCACCTCTCAGCTAAGGCCTCCACAAAGGACGAAGTCCAGGGAAATACTAGGACTAGAAACAGGGTGTAAAATATATACTTTGCAGAGGATCTTCTGTATCTTCTTTCTCTTCCATTGCAATGCTTAACAACTCTGCCCATAAGGGAAGAAGTACATGGATATCTTTAAACAAAAGTGAATGTTCCTCAAAGACTGAATTTTGTCTGTATCATCCCCAAAGAAAATTGTGTAGAGCTGACTTCAGACATAAGTAAAATAGGCCCAGCAGCACTTTCACCATTTAGCTCCAGAGTGGGATTTGAACCTGTCACTCTATTGACTTTGTGTTGTCCTAAGCTATCTGTCCAAGTCCCTTGCCTTTCTCTCTCCCCTTTTTCCCCTTGATGTCTTTCTTCCTATAAGTGAATCAATGCTGTTGAAGATGAGAAACAAGAAGGTGGGGAGGAGAGGAGGTCTGTGCTTTTCAGGAGGAAAATGTTTATGAAGGGGAGAGAAATGAAGGAAAATATTGCATGCTTTTAACGGGGTTGAGAAAGATCTGCTTTCCCAAAAATGAAGATAGGGGAGACACCTCTCTGTGTACAGTCTCCTTGTTATTCCCTAGGACACGTTTAAGCCCTCTGGCACAGTCATGCCACATACACACACTGACCTTTCCAAGGTAGCAGCACCTCAAAAATCCCAGTGGTCCCACCATGTCAACACAACCCAGCTGAGCTTTGTCTGCATCACTGAGGAAAAAATTGATCTGGGGGCTCCCATGCCACATGCAAAGTGGGCCAAAATATGCAGTCTCATGACACCCCAAACACTTCTGACCCAGTATAGGGACTTTACTGGCCTAGGTTTAGTTTTAAATTCTGCCAAAGACAGCATGAAAACTCTGGTCAGAATAAAGCATACCCAATAGTCTATATTGAGTACAGCTACTTTCACACTATTTTGTTTTTTTTTTAAAATCTTTGAAAGGCTTTTTATGAGCTCAAAGCAGGACTAGAAGTTTTAAAACCACAGCATTGCTGCAAGTAGGATTTTTTCTGTCTTCCCATCAGTTCTAATTACATGGCTTCTCAAAATCAGTGCTTTCCTTCTCAGAAGCCTTGTTAGTTGCCAAATACATGGAAACTAATCATCCCAAATAACTGCTTGTGTTGCTGGAAGACTCATGGATTCACTTGCACTGAGTTTCACTTGATTCCGTATATCCTCTGCTGGGAAAAAAAGTAGGGAAAGAAGGTATCTTTCATGCTAAAAGCTTCTTCATATCCCCTTATTTAAAGTGACATGGAATAAGTGTGAAACATTTGCCTTTATCAGAAAGAAAAAAATAAGCTAGAAGATTTACAAGTTGCCTTGATTTTTACTGGAAAGAATTCCTAGGCCTCATTCTGGGAGTGTAAATTACACTCTTAAGTGAATCTGAGAGCACATTATGAGCGTTCTCAGGGTGTTTCGCTCTCCTTACCTGATTCCACTGGATCTTTTGAATCCAAGTATTCTATTCATACATTCATAGCTTCCAAAAATCATTGCTTTGAGTCTCCTTTTTCTTTTAACATACTGTGTGTTTGTTGTTTTTTTTAATTATGTCAGTGTGTATGACCAGTGAACAAAAAGCCCTATCCATTTCTCTTTGCAATTTGATTATGAAATGGTTTTACTCAAAGCTGCTCTGAACTTTCTCCCTTAAGACAAATGAAATTTTCTCTTCAGCCATGGAAGAAAGACTACTGCTCTCCTACCCAAAATGAAATATTCCCTGGAGAAATACTGCAATGTGTTCAGAACGCTGCATTTTATCATCTTAAGAAACAGGGACCCAGTATTTCTTCCAACTTCTATTCTAAAAAGATGAGCTTTAGGACTTAGTTATGGGGCTGGATTCCCTATTATCCTAAACCCTACATAGTAATTTACATGAGTGCAAGATTGTTACAAAATGCTATTGTATTGGTACGAAATGCTATTGTATTGGTATGAAATGGTACAAATGGTATTAGAATGGTTGTACCAAATTGGTTTAAATAAAAGGTAAGGTCATAAAAGACTGAAGGAGGGGTAGGGGGGAAGGATTGGAAATAACCATCCTTGTATATCTGCATTGAACGTGTGGCCTGTAACCATCTCATCTATTGTGTACTTCCTCTACCCCACACCTTCCCCAGAAATGCGTAATTTTAGATGGGAGGAGGTGGGACAAGTCTTGCAGTCAAAAGGATGCCAAGTTCTTTACTGGGAATCAACATGCAGCAAGCTATCAGCAAGGCAAGTAGGCTATGAGATTCTTATGGGGCCAACCTGCAATGGGCAGGATAGCAATGGAGCAATGCCTAACATTTACTTTCTGTAATAGAAGTGGTCATTCAATTTCATAGCTTTTCAAAGTCAGGGAGATTTGTTGTCATTTCCAACTAATGCAAAGGGTGCAGGCAGTATGGGATAGGGTGCAGCTTTTAAGGGGAAAAAATGCTCCTCAGTTTCTAGAAGAAAGAGCACAAGAAATCATTTTGTTCCATTTCTTAAATACCTGTTCATAGATTTTTAAAGGGCCCATGGTGTTTCTACAGCAGAATGATGTAAGCATAATCTTTAGCAAATCGTAAAGGTGTTATATTTAAGCTGTAGGTACATACATCTCAATCATGCTATCTTTCAGGGAAAATTGACTAAATTATCCTCTACCGTATGAATGGATAAAATTACTGTGCCTTTCCTTTGTTATTAAATCTTGCCTAAAACTGTAAAATCTCATGCTAAAATAAGTTATGTTTTCTTCAATCATTAAAAAAATAATAAAAAAAAAATCCATGAAAAAGAAACTGTCCTCTACAGGCCTTTAAGTTTAATGCTGACATGACTCTTTTATACAGCCTTTTCAAGATAAAGACACATAAAAGAAAATAGCTCATCTTGTATGTTGTAGATACTTGAAAAACATAATTTTAAAATAGCTGCAACCTTGAATCCTTGAGGAAGTTGCTTTCTAATACAATATTGTTTTAAGCGCATAGAGTTTAATTAACTGTTACCGAACAGATTGTTAAAGAAAGCTGTTGAACACCAACTTTTATTGTCTTCCCCTGCACTTTGAAAAAAGACCATTTCTAAACAAGTGACCATTGCCAACCTGAGCCAGAGGGCAGCATTCACCACCTTATGATACACTGCAACTCCAGATGAATCTCAGCTACATCTTAACTCATCCTTCTCTGTATGATACCAATAAATGTATTTAAAAATGAATTGTGTCGTAGGGCCTAATGCAGAATGGTTAGGTTAATAAATGATATTGCCATTAGTGTTCAGTTATAAATACATTTGAATTTTAAACTGAACATATGCCACTTCTTTGCTTGAAACCAGCAACTTTTGCTTTCAAAAAACATGCCCCAGCCACAGGCATGCAATAATAATAATAATACTTAGCATCAGGGATGTCAAAACTTTTAAAGAAGACAGTATGAATATCTCAGTTTTATCCATTAGATACACACATTAAAGATGTTTCTTACTTCAGACCACAGAGTGATCAAAACTGATACAAAACCAGAGCTCCTATGATTTGCTGTAAGCTTGAATTAGTTTCTGATTTACTACTCTGTACAAAATAAAGTGTTTTGTTTTTTTGTTTGTTTGTTTTCTGCAAAGCTGTTATTCTCTTTTTCTCTCCTTTGATAATATTAAAGATCATCTGTCTTGGTTTAACATGAAATTCTTGTAGCCAATTTAGGCTGGAGAATTCCTGAAGTACCCAGTTATTAATAACTCCACTTTTGTTCTCCCCTCCCCATGTCCTTATCTTAATAATTTCTTCTAATAACATATATTTGATGAGATCAGAATTGTAGGAAAGAATAGAAAGAATTTCTTGGCTCCCAGACATGTGCAAAGCACCTTATTATTTATTAATTGTTATTATTATTTAAGACAGAACCACAGATAAGATAAACACATTTTCAAATAATAAAAATGAGTAATGAAACACTTGTCTGCTTCATTTGGCAAAGAGTAAGTCTGGGGCTATTATCAAATACCAGGCATGGGTAGAAGAGAAAGCGGGAGAGAGAGAGGTGGATATAATGGTTGTGTGGGGATTGGGATACTGTGCTGTCAGTTAAGCCTGTGGTACAACAGGTTTAGCCCCAAAGCCAAATCCTGAAGGAACTTCAGTAACTCCAGGGAATATTTGCTTACCTGCATTAGCTGAGGATCTAATGCTCTCTGTGTTGATTTTGAGAAAATACCTCCAGATTTGAATGAGGATAACTGAAAGTAAAGCTTGACCAGAATTTCACAGATGATGATGATGAGAGAGGTTTTGTTGTGTTTTGTTTCACAGCAATTGATGAGAGACTTAAATCTGCACTGCCTGCGATCACTTTGAACCCATGTGCTGGTGACCGTTGGCCACTACTTTGAAATTTAAGAGAAATTGAAATATATTTCAGGAGATTTATTTCAACCATAGATATAAAACAATAGGGTCCCACTGGAAGCTGAGAGTCTGCTC
This sequence comes from Oxyura jamaicensis, assembly GCF_011077185.1. Classification (NCBI taxonomy): domain Eukaryota; kingdom Metazoa; phylum Chordata; class Aves; order Anseriformes; family Anatidae; genus Oxyura; species Oxyura jamaicensis. The sequence continues at coordinate 18,560,221 of NC_048900.1, read as the reverse complement.
CTTTTAAAGGAGCACATGCCACTTCAAGAAATAAAGCATGAAAGGAAGCAGTCATATGCAAATCAAAATAAACCCTCTGCCTTTCTCACTGAATCTATGCTTGGGGAAGAATAGACTATAGGGCAAGAATTCAGACCTGTCTTTCTTCAGTCTCCTAACGCAACTACTTTCTCTCCAGATGAGAAAGAAATTCAGTTTTAATGGTGATGGTAGCAGCCTTACACTGAATGACCTTAATTTTCATGATCAATACAGGCAGGTGGCAACAATGCTCTCTTCAAATAACTAATTGCTTAGGATTAAGAATTGATTGTGGTTTGTTTGTTTGTTTTCTTTTATATATATATATATATATATATATATATATTTTAATAAACCCCTTCCATTACTACATGGGTTTTGGCAGTTCTTCACCTGCTCTCAGATACTAAACATATCTCCTGGATTCACTTTGCTAACCAAGGAAGAAAAGTCCCCCACATCCTTCCTTTTGCCAGATGAAGCTGATTGATTTCTGGACAGCAATGTGATTGAATTTATCATGTTTTGTGATTTGTGGGTTATTTGTTGTTGTTGTTTGTTTTTTAGTGCCCGTAATGCTTTTATTTTGAATCTCCTAATACTTTGTACTCACTTGGTTTTGGTTTTGTTCTTCCTGCAGGTGACAGCACTCCAGAGACATAACTCATCTGATGCTAGGGACAAGGAGACCTAAGCCTGGGTAAGAGACCCATAAGGGACTGGAGGTCCTACTGTGGGAGAATCAGTTTTGATTTCTTGTCAGTCTTTCCATTGTCCTTTCCTTAAAGCGTTTCCAATCAAGTTGGGATGAAAGTAGGTACCTTTAAATTTCATATGTGTATTTATCCACTAGATCAACTTGAATTTCCTCTGTTTCTGGCAATTTTCACCACTGGTGTTCAATGCAATGCCTCCTGTCAACCCTCTGAGCCTGTAAGCTAGTTCAGGACCCAGGCTGAGATCCCAGCGTTCCAGCATGACATGCTGCCACTTAAGCACTTAATTATATGTATGGAGACAAGGGCCCACATTGTGCCCTTTACAAAAGAGTCACAAGGAAAAATAAAGTCCCACTGCCTTGCCAGCTAAAGGGATCTTTGCCAGCACCAGGTGGTGGAAAGCATGAGGCAAGTGAGAGGGGTGACTCCTGGTGCTGCCTGTGCAGCAAGGGTAGCAATTAAAAAAATATTCTGCATTTGAGCGAGGCCAGTAGCATTTGGTGTTTGGTGTCAAGGGACTGAAAAGAGTGTCATGTGAGGTTGAAAAGCCTTGCAGGGGTTCCTAATGAACAATTTTCTGTGTTTCCCATCCTACTTGGAACATTGTACTTAGCTGGCTACTGTGCTGTTGCGTCCAGGTTTAGCCAAGTGGTTATCTTCCCGCTTGCATCTGTTTATTCTGTATTCACCTCTCTGGTTGGATGGGCACAACCAAATATCAATGCAGCTATTGGGATTTTTCAGTCTGATTGAAATAATCTCTCCTGGATTTCTACCAATGGCCTAATTTAATTATCTTGTTTCAAATACCAGTTTAGGGGGAAATGCAGAGGAATGCAAATGTGAAATTCATCCATATGCGTAAATGTATATTGTGTTCATTTTATGTGTTCCATGATGTGTGTTCCCAACTCCTCTTTTCTAGTAATGATGAACAATCTCTGAGTCACTGAGCCAGGCAGGGACAACTGGGCAGTGAGTGAGTTTAGCTGTAAATGTAGACCTTGCAGACTTTATGCAGAAGTTTAATACCTTTTGTGTAAGCTACAGGAGTACTCACTTTCATTTGCACATTAATGACATCATGCTGTAATTTCATTTTACAGATTTTGGGGTTCTCCCATGTTAACAGAAGAAAACATATATTTAAGTTTATTTGGAGATTCAAAGGACATTATATATAAAGTTTGTACTAAGTATGTAAATGTGATAGCTGAAAATTAATTTATAAAATTTGGTATTCTGCATAGGCACTGCTTAGGATGTTGAGGCATCGTGATTTGTACTTCTGTGTCTCTGGTACAAATTTTTAGGAGAATAATAGCTACGTATTTGATGGCATACCTCTACTGGGACTATTTGAAGACATGCTGCAAGCTATCTATATAAGGCACTCTCTAGGAAAGAGATAAGTGCCTATTTTAAAAAAAAAAAAAAAAAAAAAAAAAGTGAATAATCACTGAGGTTAGTCCTTTCCAAGGTTTTGTTATAGGTTATGTGATGAACACTCATCTTTTTCTTTTCTTTGCTAAAACTCTGGAACAAAATATTGTTTGAAACAAGTATCCGTCTTCAGGAAGATGTGTCTATTGTGTGTTTAAGGAGAGATTTACTTTGTATTGCATGAGCTAGGTGCACGAATGGTTTATAAATTCTTATGGTCATTGCAGAGATTCTACCTAATTCTAAGAATTATAACAAATATTGTAAGCAGATAACTGATATCCACAGGGCAGATAATGTGGGCTCCAGCTGCGTTTGTAATAGTTCACTTCTGTGAGTGAACTATGATCTCTATTTAGAAAAAGAACGAGAATATGAAATATGTTGTGTCTCAGTGATTCTTCAGATTTCATTATATTGATCGGAGTAGAAGAAAAAGTCCTTCCAAACAATAGATTTTTTAAACAAATTCCCAGACTCAGTACTTTGCACACTCCATGGAGAGGCTGTATACAATTGTGTCATGCTAGTAAAACAAGATATTGTAATCCCATTGCATTGTCACTAAGATAAAGCATATGATAACTTACTGTTTTAGTTGATCAGCAGGGTGGCCTAGTACAATGAATTCTCTTCTCTGGTTTTAGCTCATCTTCTGATTTCTGAGAGACACAACAAAGAAAAATAATGTAGCAGTGGTCTTCTTGCTTTCACCTTAACATGAATATTGTAAGAGTAGAGTCACTTGAGGGAAAGGACAGTGGTTCTGTGTACCGCATGAGCAGCAATGGCATCAGATGTTTCTCTTGTGTGGAGGTAATTGCATGAGACAATAAAAACATATTAGATATGTAGTCACCTCTAGTTTGTATAGAATTGTTACCATACCTAAAGATCTCTCTTCCTAACTCAGGTCTACTCTAAGGAGTAAACATAAATACTAGTCTTAATATTTTATCTATGGAATATGCCATTCTGGACTATACCTGTCAATTGTTGCAAACATTTCCACAAAAAGAGATAAAGTCTCTGCATCTTATCTAATAAACCTTTTTCTTCTGTCCGAGGAGAGCAGTCAAGCCTCTGTATAATATTGAATATTTTCTCAGGGAAAAAAAAAAAAAAGTCATGGGCTTCTTCTGTACTTCCTACATTTGATTTATTAAGAACAGTTGTCTCCTCTCAGCTTGAGCAATCAGAGAGCAAACACAGGGCACCACCTTCATGTTATCCTGTTCTGCGTGAAAACACTTCCCTGCTACCAGCCAGGGGTTTAGCCCAGGCTGCAGTGGTTAAATTTTTTGATGGAACCCCTTGCTAAAATATTCTCAGTGCATAACTGATAATAGGGAATTAAGCAAGATTATACAGTCTGTTCTCAATGTGCTCTTTTTCCCTGAGGTGCTATGAAAGAAATAATGTGAATTTCACAGGTAAGAAATGTATTCACCCACCTCTTTCTTGCACCCCTGAGGCAGAGCACCGCACAAATCACTGTGCAGAACCCCTCTGAGCCACACTTAGGAGGGCAGGAGTGCTTGTGCTGCAGTCTCAGACTAGGGCCTTGCATCTTCACTGGCAATTCAAATTAAACACCCTAAAGTTTGTGGTGGTTAACACAGGATGGGATTGCTCAGAGAACTTACGTTGCAAATCATAGTGGTATCCTTCAAAGGATTCATGGTACCAGCCTCTTCCCCTCCTTCCATCCTTGAGTAAGCAGCATAGCGTGTCTGCCTCTGGAAAGGGCTTTAAAGATCAACCTCACTGCAGTTCTTTGGAGGCAGGGGGATCTTCTGCCCTTCTGAGGCCACCGAAAAGCGGCAAAACTATATTCCTGAGCCTATAATAGATGCAAATTGTGCAGATGAAGGAGAGAAAGCTCTAACAGCCGTTGAATGCAATCTGTGAACACTACTGTTTCATTTATAGTGATGCTACCTAGGCATTTGCACTTAAAAGGAACAATAAAGAGGTGTCAGAACAATCGCAAGGCTGTAGAATTTAAACAGCGGCAAAGACATTTTGAGCCACGTGAAATGTTGCCTGCAAAAGATCTGCTTTTTCCGTTAGTTTTTGTTTTTACTGAAGGCTGTTCTAGTTCTCCTTGTTTTATGACACCGAATGGTTCATTTGCCTTCAAAGACTCAAGATGCAAAGAAGGAGGGAAACAAGTCAAAACTGCAATGACTAGTGAAAACTGCACAAAGTATGTCACAGCTCTTCTTTCTCTATTTAGTTTTGAAGTAGCTCTGCTGTACAACTAGAAGATGGTTGATTCATAAACTTGCCAGGCAACCTCTAGCAGGTAGCTGTAGAGCTACTGTAATGTTTCGGTGTTTATCTTGCTTACAGGACAAAAGGTCAATCCTCAAATGATGCAGTCTTTGTAGGTATGTGTGTACGATGCTGAGGATCTGAGGGTACTGTTGGTGTTTAGTCTTCTGAGTTTGCCTTAAGTGAGAAAATGCACACTAAAAAATTGAAATATCTAGTAGCTGTCAACCAACAGAAAATTACTGATTAACAAAGAATACAGGGTTTCCATTTAGTGTCCTGTTAAAAGCACAATAAGCTGTGATTGTGAGCATGATTATCTACAAGTGTTGCTACTTATCAGCTGCAAATGTGAAAGCAGTGTGTATCTAGCAAAAATAAGGAAACAAGCATTTATTATTGTTGCATCACAATACATAATGTTCTGGGTGCCCTAATCCTAATAAGAGCAAATTGCTCTTGTGTAGGAATAGTCTAAAAAGGAATATGTAGTTTGCACATACAGTTACAACATTTTTTTTTGAAGGAGTATAGCTGTATGATTGTTAGAGTAGGATTGGCTCTGTAGCTACAGCACATTAAAATGCATTATAGGATCTGTTGTCATTCTGGATCTTCGAAACTTCCTATGGGATACTGTTATCTAATTTTTATTAGTATCATTCATTTGAATGCCATTAGTGTTGAGAGGATCTGATTGAGACTCATTCATTGTAATCTATCTCTGTCCCAAATATCTCAAAGTTTAAATAGACAAGATAAGCAAATAGCAGGTAAATGTCCTGCAGCTGAAGACAATTCCAGTTGCTTAAGTCCTTGTCCTGTATTAATGTTAGTTTGGTTCTTTACACCCTGCAGTAAAACGAGAACATGCTGTTCTTATCTTTCACAAAACTTACAGCATAATTAATGTTAGTAAAATGCTCTAAGAGCCTTCTAATTGATATATATTAGAAGTTCAAAGTGATAGTGTTTTTCATGTAATATGGATTTGAACTATGTGAGTGTTTTGAATCAGTAGCTTTTAGTGAGAAATGTATTTCCCAGGGAAAAGAGGTGGATGGAGCAAGTGTGTTTGTTTTAATAGTTCTGTCTGCATGTGTGTCTGTACATGTGAGTGAACAAGAGATCATGCAGGGCAAAACGTACCATAAATGCTGTAAAGTCTCATACGATTGTGTCAAGCAGTAAACCCAAATGAACTTGCAAAGTCATGCACTACTTCAATTTTGGAAAGGAAAAGCTGGCTTTGAAGCCAACTAAATCAATCCCTAGTTCAAATTAAATTTGGAGTATCCTGTGAAGCTCCAATACACAACTCCAATAACAATCAGCACTTAAGGTGCAGGCAAATAATGTTTCATTTAAAAGAAATTGAATGAGGATTACTGACGGAGAATGGTTTTGGTGATGTTTTGTCATTAAAGTCAAATTGTAGCATTATTGTCTTAATCCCATATGTCTCAATCATCTCTCACTCCTTCTGTCTCTGTAATGCACAAAAAGCCTCGTGCATGGTTGGTCTTGTGTCTTCATCTCATTAAAACCTTGCCATGCAAATGTATCCTAAGTGTTGCCTGAAGACTTCTGTCTCATGCAAAATTTAGTTTAAACTCTACTGGCATCAAATCATTTGTTATGCACAAACCTTCTGTTTGGTTTGCTGACATTCCTTCTTAGCTGGCTCTCATGGTGATTCATTATCTTGTGATATAGATTTCCAAGTATCATCTTTGTATTGATTTTTATATCTTTAATAACCACTCCACAGAAGATGGCTCCACTTGGTGTCATTGATCGCATCAAAAATTCAAGGCTTACAGAAATACTAGAGGGCTAATTGGTAGCAGAACATTTCAGACTTAATCTTAATGCAGTCTTAATCTTCTGCACTAACCTTACTTGAAGATTTCCTTATTGAGGCTAAAGGGAAACTAGTGAATAACTGGAAATTACCTGGTGAGAGCAGGTAAGACTGTGAGGATTGTAAATGTGGAAAACTGAGATAACAAAGATTAGATTTTAAAAACAACTTTATTTTTTCTTTTCCCTTCTTCACAAGTATCTTCCTAACAAGAGGGAGTGCATAATTCTCCTAGCTGTGTGGAAATATAGGTTTACTGCATTACATACTGTGCAGTGAGCCAAATGTGATTGAATTTCTGACTTCATTTAAATAAAACAATTATCTGACAAGTTCAAAAGTGTGTGTTGTAGGTTTCACCCTTTTAAAAAAGGAGTGATCAAAGACAGGTAATTTTCATCTTTAATTTCCTATGTTAAAATTAAGGTCTCTGCATGTACACTTAACGACAGTCAGGTTTTGGCTAGGTGTGAATTTAGAATTTTGTGAAGGTGGGCCAGAACAGCAATCTGGAAATCCTTCAGCCTGTTTAATTTGCTCTAATTTGTTGTTTAAAGCTTCTGTCTCTTGTTACGGTCTTTCAGCAACATGATCTGTTGATGACAAGGAGGTGTTATGTGTATCCATATTTTTTCATGACTGCATTTGTGACACTCTTTCACTAAGTTATTTTCCAGGATTTTGTGCTGCTGAGTTATATTCTAAAACTGGAAAAAAAAAAAAAAATGGAAATAAACACACTGAGATACAAGGGATGGGTTGTGTAGAAAATCCAGTGATAGACGAAGAACGTGCAGAGACAGCAACACATTTAAACTATGAAAGATAATTTCTCAAAAAAGCTGCCCATGTAAATTATTAAAAAGCTGTTTAAAAAAAAAAAAAGTGTCTCCCAACAGCCACATGGTCTGTGGATTAAACATAGCAAGGCAGATTGTCCAGCTAGTACTAAGAGTATTAATCAAGGCTACTCAATCACTTTTTGCCAGTAAAAGGCATTGAGACAGCACCAGGTCTGCTAGTTCAGTCAGGCGCTGCATGCCATCTGTGCAATGGGAACTGCCTGGTATGCTTCCTGAAAGATTAGAAGAACAGTTAGAAACATGGGATCTCCCATAGGAATGTAAGAGACATCATACGTCTGGGACTTCACTGGGAATAGGAATAAAATGGATTAATGGAGTGGGTTGGAATAATCATGGTCACTTTTAGAAAAAAAATTCTGGGTATATCTTTGTCCATATGCACTCTGTGGTAAGCAGACCTCTTTGCACCAGACCTTATCAAATCTGTCAGTTTAGCACTAGTTTCTTTATGAACAACCTAAATTTGGAGCTGGCTGTAAGAAACTCACATTATTCTCACAAAGCCCAGTCGAAAACACATTACACGGTTAATGCATCCATACACCCCTCATGCCTTTATGTTGCTGTTGTCACTCTCAGGCTGATAGGAAATTGTCCACATCAACCAAATCTTCTCAAACAGGCATCTAATAGTTCTTTTCATTTCAGTTTTGTACTGTGTTCGTTGCTATTACTTGACTGAGGAATGTATTCATGGGAGTAAAACAAGCAGTCGAGGAAATGCTAGTGCGTTATTTCCAGGGAGAAGGCCAGAAAACTAAACAGTCTGTGCACTGCTTGTTCACAGAGGTGAACAGTGACTCCCAGTTTTGTCCAACCCTTCAGAACAACTCAAATGAATAATTATGAACTTATTCCTTAGCCATCAGCATTGCTGATGGGATTTATGGTTTGGCCCAGGATTAAGATAGGTTATTCAATGAGGGACAATGGTAAAGGTGGAATGTGGTCTAAAACTACTGACTTCCAGCCTTGTATTTTCCTTTTCCTTTGTTGAGAATTGGCTTTGACTTAAAAAAGTATATACATTCAGTGATATTTAATGTCAACATGATATACCAGATACTTGCACCATCTACCAATCATCAAACAGAAAGATGCAACATATTGACAGAATTTAAACAGTGGAATACTTGTACCTGATTTCAAATATAAACACAGGGAAACATCTCTTTGCCCCCTGCAGCAATGTAATAGAAAAGGCTCTGAAAAGAAGCGCCAGAGCAAACATGATCCAGATGTCTATCTCTGCTTTTCTGTCCTCTTACAACTTTGCAATTTTTTTGTCTAGCTATATTATTAATTTTTCAAGGATGGAGAGAAAATTATCCAAAAAGCTACTTCTGATTCCAGGAAAAAAAAAAAAAAAAAAAAAAAAAAGCAAACCCTGGAAAGTAAAAGCTGAAGAGATGACTACTTTGCTTTCATTTCTACCCAAAACGTTTTTTATTCCATTCATTGTTTTGATTTCAGAATGCTTCAGGTTTTAAGAGAAAAGCCCTGTGTTTTTCTGTGTTAGTTACATGCTATGAGAAAAAGGAAGAAATTTGAAGTAGTACTTAGTTTTTTAGTAAGTATCATTCTTTAGATATATCCCTCACTTTGTCCACCTGCCAATGTTCATAGTTCACGGCAAGTAGCTGTGAGGCCTGGTTGTGCTGCAGGACATAAGAGTAATTCCCGTTGATTTCAATGGGTATTACATGCATCCTGCAGCGGGGGAGTAGGACCCTCAAGTTTCACTGAATAGCAAATAGTCATGTAAAATCCACAGGTCCTATTCTTTCACTGCAGGATATGTTGAAGTCAATGGGAGTTACTGGTTAGATGCTGTGATGGGAAAAACTTATCCTTATAAGATAAAGCTGTCCATTCATTGTTACATTTAGATGATTTTTTTCAAAGATCACAGTAGTCTCACTTTTTCTGTAGAGAATATATTAGCTTCTGACCTTCTTCTTTATTCCATTTCATCATTTAAAAACAAACAAACAAAAAAACTATTCCCAAAGAATGCATGTACAAAGCAAAAGGTAATGGAAGAAATGGGAGAAAACTGAATTTATGAAATCACTATGATTTTAGCACAGATGACAAGCAACCCTTTGTAAATGACTGAAATGTGGTTATTCACTGGAAGGGCGCTCATGCTGGGTGTCTCATCCCAAATATCCAGCATTAATGCTACTGATCTAAAGTGATCTAAATAAGGAAATAGAAGTTGGAAAATAGATACAGAATTTGGAATCTGTGTCTTAAACTTTTTCTTATGGCTTGGCTTTGGAGGCTGAGTTCTCATCAAATCAAACTTTGCACCCAAAGCAGATCTCCTCCTTCATTAACATGTTATAACATGAGCTGAAGGAAAGGGTTTCTTTCCCTCCCCCTGCCTTCTCCAACTTCTCCACCCCCGAGTGCTCCTTGCTAGTTTAAAAGCAGAAAAGAACTTAAGAAATCTGGGCAGTCTATCAGTTTGCTATGGTTCATTTTAGCTAATCCAGACATCCAGCACAGCAGGGGGAAAACTGCTGTATCTAGTGAAACAAGAGCATGAATAATTAAAACTCTGTTATTAATGAACTTCCAGTCGTTATGTAAATGAAACTGATTTCAAGTCTAATTTGTCAGCCTGAATTCTTTTTCTGTTCTCCTTTTGTCTAGGACAAGAACTCATCATAATGGACTTGATAATAAAACACTGGCAGACATGCTGTGTGCAGTGCCCATCTGAGTTAGAGCTTTTAGCATGGTTAATTGATACAGTTACTGCGGGATAAGTCTATAAGGCATTTTGCATGGCTTTAAGTTTTACAAGCTTCTCCCCCCCCCCCAGCTCTTTTGACAGTACCAGCTATTCTTTGCACATTCCTCATTACCGTTTACCTTTACATGAGGGGTAGCTTGTAATTACTGGCTGGTAAATAGTTTCCTTCGTATTTCGTGTGTTGTTCAAAGACAGCAGAGTTCAGAAAGGTCTGTGGGAAGGGAAGTCTGTAGTTATCAAACAATGGCAAACAGTCACCAGGAGAAAAAGCTTGTCAAAGCACAAGGCTACCAAACACTTGGTCCTCACCCCATTGTCTTGGATCAGGTGTCAGTCATCAGCCCACTGCATTTAGTTTGCTATGAAATAACCTGGACTGAAGTTATGCAGAAAGGACAGGCACTCTAGAGAAGGGGGAGACTGGGATCCAAAGAAAACACTGAATTTTAACTTTCTTGCTTTCAACCAGAACAGGCAGCATCCTTTGAAATAGTGCATGTTCTGTATTGATCACTAGATAGCAGAATTTATTGTGAAGTTGTTAGGGCTGAAGAAATATCCCCAAAATTTAATCTTCAAATCATGATTATTATTTTTTTAATTCTCTCATTGCATGCCCTATCATTTTCACCATTTTTTCCCCCTTTTTTTTTTTCTCCTTCTTGTCAATATATTCAGTATATTCTAGTCTATTAGTTTGATTTTATGTTATCAGGATCAAGTATCTCTACAGGAAAAGGATGCCTGTGAAAACGATACCTTGCTTCAGGAAATAAGTAAGGAGGGGAAAGTTTTTTGTTTTTTGTTTTTTTTTTTTTTTTTTTTTTTTCCCCAAATGTTTTATGTTAGGTGTTAGCAGGATTTTTAAAAAGTTGTTGTTAACTGGAATTATTTTGAAATAAAGCATTTGCCCTGACGTCATAATTGTATGTTTTATGAGTGCTAATGCACAGAGGCTGGCAATAAACCACTGCCATGTGCTGAAGGGGACAGAAGGATCCCTCCAGCTCCCCGTCCATGGCCCAGCTTGCTGCGTTCACCCTCTGAGCCCTCTGGAGCTTATGAGGGTTAATGCCCAGCAAAACTCTGGCCTGCCTGGAAGAGCACCAGGGACAAAAAAGGCTGGGCACTGACCTCAGGCTTTGCTTCGGGTGGCTGCTGGGGACATTTCAGCTCTCTTACATCTGATACTTCCCCGAGCAAATTGTAAGAGACAGACAGGGAATATCATGCAGTTTCTGGCAAAGGAGAAAGAAGTTTTAAAAGCAGCTCCTTTCTCTCACACCTTGAGCTGGGAACTACATTGTCAGAGAAGTGAAGTGTACTCGGAATGCTTTAAAACTGACCTGGGAATATTACTGGTTGAGAATATCTCTGAGATGTATATTTGGAGGATGACTTTTAATATCTGCTGGCCTGACTTGATTATTTTTACAATAGTAAATCTTAAAGTAAATAAGATGCTTGCTGAAGCTTTAGAACATTCTTGCAACATAAACATAATGTAAAATCTAATTTAGTTCTAAGGCTAGAGAAGGAAGAAGAAGGGGCAAGGAAAAGAGGTTCCATGTTTCAGGAAAGCAAGCTTCCTATTACACAAAGCAGGTGTTTATAGAATGCTTCATTTTCATTCAGTGTAGCTAATATCCCAGTTTATGTTGTTTGGAGTAATAACAGTGTAACACAGAGCCCTAGCAAAGATTTGCAGGTTTCCTTTAGGTCAGTAACAGTTGCTATAAACACGTTGGGCTATTTTTTTATTATTATTCTACTCCATCTACATCCAGAAAATGGGGGGCGGGGGGGCCGCCCCCACGAGAAAGATAACAGTTTTACAGTTTAGGCTTTTCTTTTTGTCACAGTTAAACTAAATATACACAGGTGGCTAGGTGGCACTGTGGATTAATGTACTTCTGAATTAATGTGCCTAGAGTGGCTTGTATCACAAAGTGAGCAAATCTTGTGCAAGCTTGCTTCCCCTCCTGATTCACTGTTTACCACTTATGCAGTTGTGTATGAGTTGTATCATTATTTGTATTAAAATCTTAAGTCCAAATGAATGAGCACTGTAGGTCATGCAAAGAAGTAAATTGATGAACCTGTGTTTTGGAGCTGTATAATGCTTTGCAGTCCCTGTGCTGAAGTTAGTTCTTTTTTTAAACTGTAACAAAGAAAAAAAAAAAAAAAAAAATCTAAACTGTAAAAACTGAAGAAGAAAAAGAAAAAAAAGACTTCAGTTGTTGGACACAGACTGAGTAAATAACTAAATAACACAAGCGCTTCTCCAGCATGGAGAAGCACTCAGAGCCCTACAGGAGCACTCCAAGGCTGGGAGCTGCAGGTTCCTGTTGAAGCAAGAAATGTTCAGATTTAGAGGCTGTAACCCTGCTGAAAGCCAGCCCCTCCAACAGGCACACACTGCACAAAGCTGTGTACAAATTACGTCTCTTTACAAACAGTTTCTTAATGTAAATATTATAGTTTTTTTCAGGGGTGGTCCTTTTACTGCAGTAATCAGTAACCATAGCTAAAACAGCAGCTTGCTAGAAGTTCCTGATTGCAGTAGTGTCTAACTAAAGCCAGATGGAACTCCCTTATCTAAGGAGATGTTTCACCCATTTAAACTACTTTGCGCCTCTCAGAAATAGAAAAACTCGTATAACCAATAGAAATCAATTATTGCACATTCTCAGCATCCTCTAGTCAACTCCAGAGGTAATAATCACTATAGGGATTTCTAAAAGGTAATTACTGTATATTGCTTAATTATAGTTTATTAAGATCAAACATACTTAAGTATTTAGTTGATGTAACAGGAAAACACAGTCTGTGTTTATAGTTTTAAATGCAAACAGTGCAATCTGCACTGAGGCTTTAAAAAAAAGTGTTTTTTTTTTTTTTTTTTTTTTTTTTTTTTTTTTTTTTTTTTAGGATACAGCAGTTTAGATGTCAGGAGTACTGAATTAGCCATCTTCCCCTTTGTAATATAAAATACAGTTTTTGTGACCTGAGGCAACAGTGCTTTATGGTGCATGATATGTACTCATCTACTTCTTTCTAGTAAAGTTGAATGTTGTAATATTCAACGTTCAATAGAGGAGAACTGGCAAGGTACAGAATGTTAACTGCAAGGTGTTCTTTCATGTGTACTGCTGGTCAAAGATGTGTACTGTTAGTTAACGAAACATCTTTGTGAAGAATTAAGTGCCTGTAAAAAGCAAACTGATTAAGAAAGAAGTACCTACCATCTGACTAGATCTATTTTCCTTAAACTGAAAATGAAAGCTGCTATTTCTGCTAAAGGCCTTTGTAGCTAAGAGATTTCACAACAGTTCAGTTAAAGCCTAGCTAATGAATATAAGTTACTTTGGTGAGTTTTAGCTGACTTTGAAATTAAAGTCTGAAAGCGTTAGATGCTGCTAGCAGAGCTAGACTATAGCAAAATGGACTTAATAAACTCCATTGTGCAGTTAGATCCCTAGTGAGATTTGCCTTCCATCCATGACCAATTGGTATTATTTTTTTGGTGACTGGTACTTTTGTCTGTGAGACTGGGATTTCTGGGAGTGATTAGCACTTTTCAGCAGTGATTGACAGGTTGTAGCAGCAATGAGACAATAGGAGGAATCATTAGGAATTCAAATGCAGAGTTTTGTTTGCATGCTTTAGGACTGATTTGAGCAGAATAAAATCTAGATATTAGGGCAGAAATCAGCTATTATTTTGTTAGTTTTTATAAAATACAAAAAAAAAAAAAAAAGGAAGAAAAAGAAAATATGTACAAAGCAAAACTGGCAAAGAGGATAGTCAGTAAGATCACATTGTTGTTGAGCAGGATTCTCCTGCTCCATCGGTTGTCATTTTTTCCTGGGGTGTCCTCCCTGAGTTTGTTTTTTTTTGTGTGAGTTTTAAGCATATGTCAGAAATAACAAAATGCTGCTTTACATCTTTTAGAGTTTGTAGTTGAAATATGTTCCTCATACTGAAGGAAAAAAGAAAAAGAAAAAAACACATGTAAGACAGCAAAATATAGTATCATTTTGCAGAGGAAATGCATATATTGGTGTTGTGGTGAGGCTTGATAAAACTGTCTCCGTTGCATCTAAACAAGAGACCGCAGGGAAATAATTATAGTGACTGATTCCGAGCATTGACCAGCAATTGATAATTGGCCATAAATAATTAGGAAATAATGCCGTGTCAGTGGTGTAAATTATGTAAATGTAGTAGCTGTGTCCCTAGATACTGATTCTGAGTGCCTTATAAGCGTTTTTTTTTTTAAAATTCAGATTATAAATTTAATATACTGTACATGACAATTAATCTTGTTTGGCATCAAAGCTACCAAGATAATACAGAATTATACAAGCCTAATCAAAGAGGGAAAAATCAGATGAACATCATTATTTTGGAGAGCTGGCTTAATGGGAGTTGACATTTTCAAAAGAGCATGGATTCTTTCTTTCCTTTTTTTTTGAAAAAAAAAAAATCTGAACTGGGTTTCTGAAGCAGTAGGCTAACAGAACAAAACACTGACTGAAATCACAAATGTGAAAGTGCAGTTTGTATCTTAAAAGGTGCTAAATATTTAAAGTAAGATCTTGTTCAACCAATAATGTTTACATAAAACAGTCCTGGTTCTGGATTCTTATACAGAAATTGTGTGCTCTTTAAGGCAAGGGCTGTATTTTTGGCATATGAACTTCTGAAGTTTTCATCATTTTTTTCTGTTGATATCAACAGAGGTCTGTAACAGCAGGTTGTTTTTTTTTTTTTTTTTTTTTTTTTTTTTTAATCTTAATAAGGTCCTATTATAATCAAAAAATTAGTTAGCATAAACTGCACATAAATTTGTAAAGGCTACCAAGAATATATTTTAAAGAACAACAGGAAAGGCTTTTGTGAATGCTTCAGGTTTATGCAGTTTGGATTTATTTATTTTTTTTCTGGCATATGTGCTGAAAGGTGTTCCAGAATTACTCAGCTATTGATGGAATTTACTTCTGGTGATATTTTATCACACAAACACACATGATGTTCATAAGATTACCCTTTTACTACAAACAGCATACAAAATGCCTGATATTTCATTAATAAGAAACAGGTATTGTCATAAAATCAGTTAGTTCCTGGATGGCAATGCAGTGTAATTTGAAAGAGCTTGTAAAAGTGCCAGATCAGGCGTTGGGATGCCAAGCTGCTGAACCCAAATGTATCTGGCTGTAGCACAGCACACAAACACACAGAGCAGAGGTGCTGCAGTGTGGTGCATCTGCATCAGTGTGAGACTGGTTTCAACTCTCTCCTCCTTCCTTCCGATTTCCATTCTTATTAACTGGATTTTGGCACCCAGAATAAACAGAACCTTTGAATTTGCTCTTAATATTCAGCATGTATTTGTCTCCCACTGAAGGCAGCAACATGCATTAAGGGCTTTGCTGATTCAGGACTCAGAGGGATGCAGTGACACCAACATTTGCACAGTAAGGATAGCAAGACTTTGGATAAACAGATAAGGCAGGAGGCGGCAGGGGGATGTGAGGTGGAGGGAATAGCTAGAAAGACACATTTTTGAAAATGCTGCAGTTACCGGCCGGTGTCCTGCCAGCCCAGCTTGGAGCACCTGCTGTTGCTGTGTGAGCAGCAGCTCCTGCTGCTTCGAGAAGTGAAACCGCCCTGCCTGTACTTGCCTGGCAGCACTGCTAAACATTTCTGCTTTCAGTCCAATTAGAACAAGATACTTGCCAAAAAAAAAAAAAAAAAAAAAAAAAAAAGCCGTCACTTCAACATCAACATTATTTAAAAAGAACAAAAAAAGCACCAAACTCGCCTGCCAGCTCAAGCCTCCCCCCAACCTTTCCTTTTACTGAAGAACAATTCTGAACTCAGACCTATTCTAAGGATTTTTTTTCTTTTAATTTCAGTGCATTTCCTCATTTTTCTTGTGTGTACTCTTATTCATACCTCTCATTAAGAAATAGCTTTTTCTTATTTCTCTTTTTTTTTTTTTTTTTTCTTATGGGAATTACTTTTTCTGAAAAAAAAAAAAAAAAAAAATGACTGCTCCTTCTGCAATAGGGTTCAAATATTCAGATATCCTAAGACTAACTACATAAAAGATATCAGCATGATATAAACTAAGGTAATTTTTAAATAACCCCAAGATATAGTGGACATATGGCATGTGATAAAACATGTAACCTAACCATATAGATATTTGGATTCACACCGCCTTTCTCTGGCTCTGACAGTGCTCTGTATGGGGAGATAAGGGCAGACTTATAAGGCTATGATTCAGTAGAGGCTATTTCGACAAGTTTCCACTCTGAGATTCTGTTCATCAACCTCCAATTAGCACTTCATCGCTTTCAGCTTTGTGTCACCCAGCTGGCTGGAGGAAGATGACACCTCCAACTTGAACTGGGCTTTTTTCCATTTTCTTGGAGCTCATCAAGACATGTGGTGCTTTCTTAAAGTGCAGCTGGTGCTGGCACTTTCATTGTAAATTTAAATCACTGTGTTTGGAAAAAGGTGATAAGAACAGTTTGTTTCATGTCCCTGGTGTTTAGCCTGAGGCAATTCCCAGCAAATATATTCAAGGCTCCTTCTGGTTTGATCTGCTATACTTTTTATTATTATTATTAATAACAATAGTAGAAAATATGCACCTAAAAGAATACCCTGCTCAGTGTATGAATTTGTTCCCACAGTCACTGAAGTTTTAAAGAAAACAAAAACAGCTTAAACTTCAGTTTAGATAAATAGCAAAAATATGAACTTTGTCTCTGTAGTCTCTGTTTATGTTTGTAGAAGGGGGGAGTCAGTTTTTTGCAAAGTTTTTTTCTTTCATCAAAACTTAAATACTATGGAGAAAAAGATACTTCATTTTTCTCAATTTTACATTCCACTCTATTGCTCATGTTATAAAGCATACCTAGAGTTTATTATACATTTATTCTGCCTGTACAGTTGGTGTATTACTTATGAAGCAATGCAAATGAACAGTGGTTTGTAATTATATTTCATATTCCCAAAGAATCCCAAAGTACTTACATTTATAGGAACATGTCTACAAAGACAGCTTCCAACACTTTTAATTGTTCATTATACTCTATTCTTATGTGCTTATTTGTGTCCATCCATATTGTCAAGATCTGAAGGTAGACTGATTAATTGCTATGTTTTCCTCATTTAAATTTTTTTTGTGCCAAAATGAGCGCAGTATTAATAAAATGGATTAACAAGTTGCATTGACTTTTTTACTCTCATAATTCCCACATTGCTATGTAAAGCTTTCTTCTGAATGTGTACCCCAGGTTCACAATGAAGAACACAGAATCAACCAAACTACAGAGATTCCATCTCAAGAGAGCAGCTATTGTATTTACCTAGGAAAAATTGGACACTTTTCAAAACCCACAATTAAAAAAAAAAAAAAAAAAAAGTAAAAAAAGTTTATTTTTGCTATAGAGTAGAAATAAAAAATCATGGTTGTTACTCTTTTTTTATTTTCTTGCAATATTTTTATAATTCATATCAGACACCAACATAACCTTTAGAAATAAAACTCAGATTAACAAAACTTCTACCAAATTTTTACTGAGCTTTCCTAATCTGCTGGTGTGCGTTTTAATGCTGTTTAAGATGTAGGTCACAAGATCTGCTGCACCACAATAAATAGCACTAAAGGGCTAAGAGCATTTTGTACAATGAACTTACAGAATAAGCACAGGACTGTGCTTCTCTTCCTCTGGTGAGGCAGAAATGAACGTATACATTTGAAGAATTTAGCTAGATCCAACTTTTAAAAATGGAGGCAACGTGTTGGCTTAGATCTAATTTTACATTCTGACTAATAGTTCTGGTGTAAATTGCCATATTTTCATTGCTATAGAAATTAAACTCTGATTTCTGTATGTATGGAGAAACGAAACATATGTAGATAATGGCACAATCCTGTTATTTATGATATTTCATCTTTCTATAAATATAGATGTGCAGTGATTATCAATAGAGCTGCTCATTAAAATTCAGACTTAGATACAAAATGATGCCGTTTTGTCTTAATATTTGAAAACCTAAAAATATCTCTAGCTCTCTGAAAATCTGTATTTTAGCATTTGCATTCAGTAGCTTATTGCAGTAGGAAATATTTCAAACAGAAGAAACAAATTGTCCTATCAAAGTACTCTAATGATTCAGAAGACCATTTTTTTTTCCAGCAAACTAAATAGTGAGAGAGGAGTTTAATGAAAGACATAGTGCCGTTTTCCCACTGAAGGTGGGAAATAACTGATTATTTCACTGGGTTTTTGAAAATCAGCCTTGTTAGGAATAAGATCAAGCTCAATTGCAGCCTTGCAGAATTTATGTCCCCTTTACTGCATCCCTTATACAAATGGTTTTACATTGTGAAAGGTTTCCTTTAATGATTGTTTGCTGCTCTGACAAACTAGCTAATTGTCCACTACCCTATTCATCTTAATTCAGACTCATTACCCTTCATTTTTCCTCCCTACTCTTCAGCAGCTATTGCTAGGGCCTCACACTTTTATCATATCCAGCAACGTAAAACGATTTTGTTGTAGTGCCACAGGGAGCTTCCTTGTGCCGGCTGCCAAGTAGATATCAAGTAAATGTACTATCTCTGTTGCACGTACTTTAAAAGCTCTTTCTGGAGCTTTCACTGCTACCTTTCCACCCTAATACCCAAATTCCCACTTGGCAGTTTCTTCTGTCTTGTTGCTGACCGTGTATGGGCCAAGGTATATCCTGGAGGGACGCCTGTGACACACGGTGAGGGGATTTTGACTTTGAGCCCTTGGCTTCTGCCTTCCGCATGATGCCACATGCCAGGCATAGCTGCCATAGTACCTGTAGGCACGGGACACAGGGGAAGCCCCTGATCAGGCAGCTGAGTGCGTGAATCACATCCACTGTGTGGGACTCGACAGGGCTGTCTCTCCTTTGCTTCCATCTTGTCTTGGTGTTGTGCCATTGGTAAAAAGCTGTAGATGTCAATTCTGTGAGTTTCTGCCCAATTTCCAAATGCAAGATTAGTTAGATTCATCGTGCTCTCTGAATTGGTGCTACTTTTACATCTCCCAGCAGCTTTCAGAACAAAGGTATTTTGTAACCCTTGTGGCTGTAGGAACAGTTCTGTGAATGAGATTTGCCTGCTGTTACCATGTGTTTTGACTTTCCCTGTGTAGTGCACAGCAGTCAGCCTTTCTGAGCATGGCTAATACATAGGATTGGATGGAGAGGTCTGCGTGCATTGACAATTGTTGATAAATGAGGATCTTCTTATTAAGTGGGGATAAGACTTTTCCTGGTGAGGGCCCAATTCTCTGCATAAAGACAGAGAAGAAAGGGATGGTAACATGGGCTGTTGGTTAGTTGCTAGGCACTTGATTCATCCTTAGACCTCAAGGACTCAGTATGGAGAACAACTGAGATAAATAATTTGTGTTGGCTGTGTCATCTCTTGCTTTTGCCAAAAAGTGTCAGTTTCTCAGTGCATAATAATAGCACTGATGGGAATTATTACATTCTAGTATGTTTGTTACAAGGTATCCATGTGTCTATACATAAAGGTGTTTTGAATGGAAAAGACAATGTTTGTGAAAATATTTGCATGAGCCAAACCCCATCAGATAAACAGATACTTTTTTTTTTTTTCAATGTAATTCCACATTGCAATGATAACCCAGCAATAAAACCAATATAAGTACAGATATAAAGGTATGAAACAACATATTGTCAGAAGCAATAAAAAAGATTTAGCAATGTGTAAACAGGATAGATCAGCAAGAGGCCAAGCATGGCAGTGGTTTATTATACGCACCTACCTACTGAAAGCCATACTGAGCAGAATATAAAAGAGAAAACTGTTAAATTTGTGATGGCTGTTTTTATTATTCTGCTCTTTAAGAGGGTTCTAATTTGGAATTTGCATTCCATAGGAGTTAGGGTGTTTTGCGAGTCTGATTTTAAGAGCATTTAGCATTTATGTAACTCTTAATTCATCAATGTACAAACATGAGCTTTAAACTGTAAAAGTGGCTCAGATGAAATACATGAAGGTATGCTGCTGTGCTCTAGGTTAGTACAGCACTAAACAAGAAATGGGCATGGAGATATGTCCCTTGTCCCCCTGTGCGAGAGCCAGCTTTGGTATAGCTATGTGCAGCTGCTGTTCACTGTTCTGTATTGGCAGCACAAACCTCCCTAAAGCCATTGCAGAGATGTGGGACGACAGTAAGACAATTGCTGCTTTTGCTCTCTTTCTTGTAGCAAAGCAAGCTTAGTAGTCAGAAAAAGAAAAGATCACTGACTGCATGCTTTCCTGAAGCTCTTTCTCAGCGTGCATTTGCTCAGAGCCCTAGAATGCAATCTTACCAGTTCTGGCATTAGCAAAAGAAGGTGACACATTTATGCATTATGAGATTGGCTTAAAAATCATGAATTAAAGAACCCGAGAAAAAATGTTGGTGTTCCTTTCTTATTATTATTTGCTTTCATTCTTCATGAACTTTTAGGATATAGCAGGTTCATATTTTCAAGCTTTTTCTGGGCTCATATATTCAGAAGCTGGGGCTCTGAAAAATAGTATTGTGAAATCTCAGTGCCAGAGTCATTAACGCACTCTGCAGCTGAGCAGGGCCACGCACTCCTGGGGCTTCTGGGGCAGCGCAGCCTTTGCCATAGTCACTGCCATTCTGCCTCATATAAGCAAGACTTGCACGCTTCTGAAACCTTTGCAGGCCTCATAGAAAACCCGAGTATTACCAGTTGCGGTGGACAGTTAAGAAACACACTAAAAGAACAGATTTACCATTATTTTTCATCTTTTAGGTTGCTGAGCACACACCCCGTAGTAAAGAGTCTAAAGAATATGGGTATAAATAACGGAGCAAGAGAATAATAATAATATTATGGCCTTAATTGTAATCTGTAATGTGTGATAATTTTGAAAGAAATAGAGAGCAAACACCCTTGACATTTGGAGATACTTAAGGCTTAGAGTATACTTTATGTAAACCCACTGGACAATGAAATCTTGGTCCAGTTCAAGTCAGCCGTAGGGATTTCTGTGGAACCAGTAAACCTTCCAACCAATTAAATTTTAGATAGTTTTAAACCTGTTCTAACCTATTCTTTTGCTCGTGGATTATATTATGGTATTTTTACTGTGATCTGAGGTGCAGGGGAGTATCGACTTTATTTTCTGACAGGAAGATGAGAGGGAGTTGTTTGTGTTTTCTCGAGTAATGCTATCCAAAGTAGAGTGTGTGCTAGATCTGATGGTCTGATGTGTTTTACATGTTTATGTCATGCTGGGGAATTATTTCTACATCTACAATGATAACCCCTCTTTCCCTGCATTGTTTTGCTCATAGTGAAGCTAAGGCTCTGCAAATAAAAAAGTAAATGATGAGCATTTAGCTGTTATGTGCATTTTCAGTCTGTGTATAAAAATAAGTATTCTTAGTTGTGAACTCTTCCTGTTTCATAATGTTTCTTGCAAACCAGAAACAAGTAGTAATGGCTTAACTGTGCCAACAAAGCACTTCACATGGGGCACCGGTTTGGAAATGAACTTCAGCACAGACCTTGTAGACATCTGAACTCTATAAATCCACAGGTGTTTAAGTAGCCCTAAGGGCTAGGTCAGATAGCAGACTTGTTTCAGTATGACTTTACAAGGATTTAGTACTGTGTAAACAACACTTGCAAGGTTTTCTCTTTACTGCTGAGTAAAACCAGTAGCAGGAAGAGCCACCTTTGATTTTTGTACCATAAAAGCTATAGTACTTTTTTATTCCATACACGGCATTTGCTAGAACATTTTTGAGAACTCTTAAATATCAGATTAAACTTTCTTAGCACGCATGTTTTAAGATGAAATCATATCAAGTGTAACATTCTTGAAAAGAAATTGCACAGTGACTGGTGAGTTTGTTTTCTGCTTTCTTTTTGTTGCTTTTGTTTGTTGTTGGTTTGGGGCTTTGTTTTTTGGGGAAGCATTCAAGTCATTCTGGAGAAGATAAATTAGACTGATTTTATATGCTCATGCAGCCTGCAGATCTTAGGTCTGTGCATTTTCACCTAAAGTACTGTTGTTGTTAAAAGATTTTGCAAGCAGATGGGCTTCTTTCTCAGTGAAGTAACCCCAAAGCATAAGCTAGCTTGCAGTTATAAGAAATCCTGCTGAATTGATGCTGGGGGAGGGGGTGGGGGGGGGCTGGCTAATGCAGAGTGCTGAGAGCGGTGTTCTATTTTTACCCCAGAATCTGGTCTGCTGCAGTGAAGGATTTCCATCAGCACCTCAAAAAAAAAATAAAAAATAAAATAAAATAAATAAATAAATAAATAAATGACTCCCCAGAAGAACATGGTAAAACAGCTTGAATGTGGAAACTGGATCCTAGAGAGGAGTAAGGAGCTGAAAGGAGTAAAAAAGCAGTGTTCAGAGAGGGAAAACAAGATAACCGGAACCCGAGTGGAGTACAGTAATTAGGAACTGGAGAAGGAAATTAAAATCCTTGGGGAACTCAGTATCTGAGAAAGGAACTGAGAGAAATCCATTGAGGTTTATGAGAGGACAATTACTCCAAAAGCTTAATTAACTCACATACAAAGCTTGGTTGAGACTCCTCCTTGTCCTTGTTTTTACACCAGTGTATGACTTGAGAAAATACAACCCGTTTCTTTAGTAGTAAACACAAGCTTATTGATCACCGTATTAGTCCATGGGAGCTAATGATTAATTCAGTCATGTTGTCCTTCAGCATTTTGGTCTCTGCTCGTCTGTCCCTTATTGTTAAGTTTTAAAGGTATTTTGAGCACAGATAGCACTGGTGGGATTTCGGATGCATCAGTTGCCTAAGTTATTTAAATAAGTTTTGCTGTAGCTAACCACAGCATTTATGATACCTGAGCTTTTCTTATAGAGTCAGCATAAAGGTTTGCAGGAGTACATTGCAGAGATTGTGACAGATGTTTGCTAAATTTTGAGGGCAGAGAGGGACAGAGAGACAGTTTTCATTACCTTCACTCTGCCCTGGGTTGTGTTTTCTAACAGAAGCCTAGTCAAGTTTGTGCTGTGTGGCCTTTTTGCTGGGCTGAGGCATTGCCACAAATGTCCGCATTGAATCTGGTGTTCTTTGCATCTTCAAGCTGTCAGCTATCCTGACATCTGTCTACTACTCCTAAAGTCAGAGTTTCCTTGCTCAGTCAATGACTGCCCGTAACACAGACAGAGGTATAACTTCCATCGATTCAACTTAACTGAATTACTGAAAATGTTTCTTGGAATGTGATGAGGAGAAAATCTTTGCACTTAACTGCATATTACATAAATTAATTCTATGGAAACATCCTTACAGCTGCATAAACCAGAAAATCTCCGTGCTGAGTGACTTCATGAATTTAATGGCATAGTATATATATCATGCAGAAATCTTGTCTTTTGTCGGAGAAATGATCAGATTGCATATCCTCTAGTTCTCAAATATGTAGGCTGAGAAAATTTTCATCTTCTCTGGAACTCAAATTATCAGACCATTCAAAAGATTCAGAAGTAAGGCTTATTTTTGTCAAACTGAACCAGTTCCTTCATCACTTTTTGTTTGTTTGTTTGTTTGGTATATATTATGTTATCTTAAAAAGGTGTTTTGAGTCATTGTAAGCCAAGAATTTTATTCCCGTCTTCTCTCCTCACCCCCAACTCCCCCCCCCCCCCCCCCCCCCCCAGTCTTCAGGTTATTTCAAAAACCTGTCTCTTTACAAATCACATTATGTTTGTTGTATGCATTAAATGAAAGGCTTTCAACTTCCAGAGCAGGCTGTATGAAAATTTGTCTTGTGCATACATCAGCTAGTATCCTACCTAAGCGCGGTGAATTTGGTTTGTATTAATTACAGGGTGCATTTGGCTGTGTCTACATGATAGACTAACAATTCAAAATCACATCATATGCAAATTTAAGGAAATAATTTTTCCCTTTTGTAGAGTAGATGAGAAATACAGTGTATTCTGAAAAGCAATATAAATACAGGTATGCCAGAGGTTTGCTAGTTTGTGTAAATCCACTCTCAGTCATACAAGAAAGCTACATGAAATTGAATTGTTACAATGTTTAGGCATGGTATTGTGATCTTTTTTGCTCACTTCAAAGAAGAGTTCTTTGTCTAAAAGCTGCATATTAAAGAATACACAGGAAAACATAAACTAGTACTTATTTTTTTAAACTGGGCACAGGGACTTTTTGTTCTACATTAGCCAAATAGATTTAGGGAGACACAAAGAGCAAATATATTGAGATCTCATCTGGGTGTTCCACAATGATTTACCTGAATACTTTTTGATGTTTCTTTCAGTGATTTTTTCCTTGTGATTTTGCTCTCTTCATTAATATAAAATCCTCTTTATTGTATCAACCTCAAATTCAAGAGAGAAAATTTGTAGTAATAAGAATTTTATAGTACTTAAAATAAATTCTTGGGTTCAGCAGGATTTACAATCATTTTAGGTCTACAGTCTCAGCTTTTTTTAAATGTATAGAGGAAGGTAAATTATTTAGTAGACATACAACAAAACTGGATAAAAAGCAATTGAAGTCTCATCTTCATCACTGGTGTTTCATAGGCTTGAGTTAATTGTAAAGATCTTGGTGGTCTCAAACATTAATGTAATTAGGACTATGTAAAGTGCCTACTATAAATGGCGTGTTCATGTGTTGGGCACTTTAACAAGGGCTGAAAGTTTGCTGTTTACTGACTTTGTTGTAAAGCAGCCCATGGAGAGCTAGCACAGGGATGTTTTGCATTTTTCCCCAGGTACCCCAGAGCTGAACTCGGTACTGTGTTCATTGCAGAAGTGGAGGTGTGGCATTTTTGTTGGGAATAAATATAACTGGTAGACCCTCCTGGATTTGTTTGCTGTTAATGTGGGTTGGGCCCGTTACCTGGTGGTGTTACTGTCCCTTTCGGCTGGAGGCATTCCACAATCCTCTGTCAAGAACAAACATGTTACCATCCCTGCAAAGCTCTTTCCTCTCAGCTTTTCAAGAGGGACTAGCATTTCGTGCTCTGTTTTTCAGAAACTTCTTGCTTGGATAAGTAATCAGGTTGTTGGCATTTTAGTAGAAGTAAAGGGCCTTAAAATGGTTAAGACTACCAAGACACATTGAAGAGGAGATTAAAATATTCCTACTGCACTGTGAGGCTGTGTACTTAAAGAGCCAGAGCTTCATGCGGTGAGTGGCTTTAACCATGAAATGAGCAAGCTGTATTGCACAAAGTTTTAGCAATAAGACACGCTTTCATTGGGAAGAAAGAGAAATATAAATGCAAGAGAAGAGAAAATGCTTCTCAATTAGAAGAATGTAGTATTGCATTTTATGTATTTTGTGTAACGCACCTGAGCAGAAAAATCGTGAGGTGTCTGTGCTGTTCTGAAATATGCTGTACCTATGATTTCTTCTCTGTGTTTCATTGGCTACCTGCTTATCTTTGCCTTGATGTTAAGAATTTTGTGTCATGAAAGATTAAAATAGAATTCCTCTTTTCTCCTTTTATCCATGTTTCTCAGAACCATTTGCTTTGTACAATACATCAAAGTCCAAATAAGGTTGAGACCATTCCTTGAAGTTTATGGAACCACATTCATACTGATTATAAAAACCACCATAAAAATTAAAACTGGATTTCCAGTCCTCTAGTGAGATATGGAATAGGGAATTCAAAGAGTGATAGATCTTTAAACCAAAAGAAACTTAGTCGCCATTTCTCATCTCCAGGATAACCAAGTCACAAATGCAGTGAGCCCTGTAATTTATGGGTCAGTTTAGTTGCACCTCTAATTAAAAGCAAACACAAAGTGTGTTTGTAAATTCCCTTCTTTTGAATGAGAACAGGCAAACCCTTTCTTAAATAACTACTCTTTCTTCACGCAAGTCGCAGCTCTCTTTCTGAGAGCTCTGAAAAGAGCTGAAGTTAGTTGATAGAAAGTGGCTCCCAATAACTAATTCTAGCAGGGAGGTCACTGCCATTTCAGTCTTTTGTGTTGTCATTCCGTTTTTTAAAAGACAAGGAGAAATCAGAATGCTAATCAACAGGGTCTGCCAGAAAAGACTACTTTAAAAAAAAAATAGTAAAATGTCAGGTAAAGGTTTTAATGTCAGTGGCCATGCTAAGGGAACTGACAAACTCTTCTCTTTTAATAAATAGGACCCCAAACCAGTTATGTATTCATTTAAGATTTCTAGTTTCAAAATTACCCAAATGAGTTATCTTATGCTTTGGAGATCATTTTATACTGCTTGCTATACTAAGGATTGTCTCTACTTATATATAAAGGCATTATGAATGAGGTTACTCCACCAACCTGATTAGAGAAGTTCTATTTCAGTGTTCATTAACAGTATTTTTGAACCAAATATGGTAAAGATGCTTTGGATTCTCAAACACTAGTTTTCACAAATGTTTTAAAGGTTACTTTCTTGTGAAAAGACTACACTCAAATATTCAGTGCAATTCTCCAACTGCTCCCTCTGCATTCGTCTGTGCTCAGTTCTGTCTTACTACGATGTCATCTTGCTTATTTTCCACTATTGTTGTAGAAAACTGTCTTATGGCAATTACCAGTGCTGTTTTGAACCTGGTGTGTATGTGTAAAACCACAGAAAGCTGGCATCCTGTTCAAAAAAAATAAGCACATGCATCATTATCACAGTGCATGGGAAACTTTTTATATAGGGCCAGTACTTAATTTGAGAGAAAAAAAATTAATTGAATTTTGATACAGCTAAATAGCACCTTTGTTTTAATTGAAATGACCTTGTGTAAATATACTTCAAAAATTCACCCAGGTAAAAGAACAGGTACAAGAATTTAGTAACTGCAGTGCTTTTCACAAGGTTGTATTTTCAGCAAATTGATCACAATTTTGCCCTTTGTTTTTTCCATATATGGGGGGGGAGTAAATTAACAATTTCCATTTTAAAAGTGTTCTTGCTTTATAAATTAGTTCCCTTTCTTTCAGCTTTTATACTCCACACTCCAGATAATAAATGTGCTCACAAAAGACTTGTCTGAAATAATGAAGCTGTTAAAGAACATTGTAATTTTTTACTTTAATAAAATTAATCTGGCCCTGTAAACCATTGGAAGGCAAACTTGCTCTTAGAATGCATCACAGTACCACGGCTGTGACACTGATAGATAACTATTAACTCCTTTTAAGCTTTAAAACGCTTCAGAATGCCAGAGTAAAGAATCTAAAACTGCAGATCTTATTCAAATGAATCAGGATAGAGCAGATGGTTGAAGAAGGCACACAAGCAAGAAGTAAATCTCCTGTTCTCCCTTTCTGATTGCTTTGCCCACAGAGGAATAACGATTCAAAGAAAATCAGTAATCATGGCGGATGTCATTAGCATATTCCCAATAAGGGAGCTTACATAAAAATTCCCAGAGAAAATGAATGGCTGCTGGTATAGATCAGAGTGCAAACAGTGCATTTCCAGCTGCCTCCCAAAACATAGATTTTCCAGGATGTTTAGAAATGAAGTTTGAAAAGCTGAATTAAGAATCACAGGTTTGCTTCGAGGAAAGACGGATGTTTTATTAATTAACTAATACAGCTACATTTAACACTCCTGTCAGCTGTAATGCTGAACTGAATAGCCACAAAAAAAAAAAAAAAAAAAAAAAAAAAAAAAAGTTTTGTGTTTAAAATTAAGATATCAGCCAGCCTGCAAAAAAAATATACGGAGAACCTTCTGCTACTTGGCTGTTTCTATCTGGAGAGGGGTGTGTAAACTGCTGTAAATCCCTTCCCCGACATGTTTTCTGATTGCATTATTGCAAACGCATGTGGTAAATGTCCATTTCCTTGTTGGTTCACAGAAGTTATTTAGTTGTTCACGAATCAGTGGCAAAGCAAAACATTTTCCTCAAAGTGTTGCAGAAGAGTACTAACCTAGACAAATGTCGGTTTTCTTGTCTGTCCATAAGCGATGGGAAGCCCATTAGCTAGTGTAAATGAGCATAGCACTGTCTGAACAGCCAAGCAGCTTCCTTTCATGTATAGGAAACTAGGATTTGGCCTCTTATTTTCAGCATTCCACTTGGAATATTTCAATTTTTTTTTTACCGTTTTGGAGGAAAAGAAGCATAAATTCAAAAACTGTATGCAGGATTGTCACATTCTCCTGCTTAATATAGTTCAGAAAGTAATGCTAGATTGTGTCCCATTCTCTTTAATTCTGTAGCATAGACAAGGTCTAAAAGCAAATCACTGCTGCTGTGGCCTCTGGATTAGGCAGTCAGCTGCCATTGTTGCAACTGGAAAATGCATGTCTAATTTTGTGTGTGTCAAACTGAATATTTATCTCCTATAGGTTCCCAATACAACAGACCAACAGTCACTTAAATAAGCACCATCACCTAGATGGTTGATAAATCTCCTTAGAAAAGCAGCCATGAGACATGGTATTGACAGGTTTTGTTGCTGAAATAAGAGAAAGACTAGGTAAGGGTGACCGTGTCCCTGCAGATGCCATCATTGATTGTGCCAGCAGGAGGCAGATGGTTAAAGGATACAATAGGATCTGTCACAATAGTTTCAATTTTATTATTGAAACTCAAACTTTCAGTGGCGGTGGACAGATTGCCTTCATTTTTCATCCAAGAAACATCTTCTACATTTCCTCAAAAAAAAAAAAAAAATCTTTTAAAATAGCACTGCAACCAATAATGCCTTTTATGTATACTAAGATGGTAGAAACCATTAATAAAATGCCTGTCAACACCACATCTCCCTTTTCTTTTTAGCAAAAAGGGGAGAAATCATTAATTACAGTTTCTGTCACACACAAAAGACATGGGTTTTGTTCTGGTCTCTTAGCACTTTAACAGCATGAATTCACCTAGTGGCCACCTATTCTGCAAAATTTGAAAAGGGATGTGTCCTTATCCATCTATGCAAAACCTTCTGAAGACATTGCATGTGTCTGCCTGGGCAACAAATGTGGTATTTTGGGTTGACACTGAAAAGGAGGATTATGAATATGGATAGGATGCAAATACTCCATCTATCTTAATCAGAATACAGGAATTCAAGCTGTTGTGGAAGGAGAGGGAAGGAAGGGAGAAAAAAACCTAGAAACCTGAGCTGCAGGGGCCTGATTCTGCTCTTATCACTATCAGCTGGAGCTTTACCACTGAAGTTAAGGTCAGGATTTGGCAGTAAATTTAGAGGATCTTTTGTAAGGTTAGCATTTTACACACTGCTCTGCCAAACACGTTGACTTTGATTGAGATAGTTCGCTGTGACAAAGTTGTATGTACGCTTAAGTACTTGCTGTAAGGAGGACTTAGAAATCACTAGTACTCATTCATCACATCTGAAAAGTATATAATCATGTTGATTTTTATACATAAAAGAAAACCAGAAAAATGTACATAATGCAAATTTGAAAAGAATGTTCAGGAAGATGTAAGTAATAACAGTTTGTTGGAACAGACAGTTGTTATTATTTCAGTGTATCTAATCAGGATAATGTCAACAAAAAGGTCTTATTTTCTAGGTTTTCCCCAGCTCGCCATTTCCTATCAGTTTTAATAGATGCCTGTGGTTCATGTAAAAGCAGAATACTGAAGGAATATCTTTTTAAGATTTTTTTTTTCAATTTAATTTGTTTCCCTAAACTGTGAGAATTGCATTTTTATGGTTCTCTGTTTTTGTTCTATGCTATCTAAATATTTTATGAGGCCCATACAAAGTATTTCTCTCTCCTTTGGAAGAAGTCATCACTGAAACCTGGCAAATCATAAATCAAAATATGTTTTCGTTGTGAGCATATGAGACTTTTTTCAGCCTTCAGATCTAATGAAACAGAAAGCAAATGCAATGCTCTCATTTGTTCAGAAGGTAAACATATGTCTATTAGAGACTTCTCAAATGTGTCATTCGTGAGTTTCAGTTTCAATACATCTCATCAATTGTAAATGAAAGGGCCAAACTCTCTATTTGGGTCTTATTCTTTCACAAAAATATCAGTATGAAAAAAAATCTTACTAGAAGAGAAATTTTAGATCAAATCCTCAGCTGATATAAAAACCAAGCAGCTGAACAGGTTTCACTGCATGTTTTGTATTATAAATATAGAACATACTTCTAGAAATGGGGAGCTTGGTGCTCTATTACCCCTACATTTTATGTCATCATTTACTGTTTCTGGATTAAGAAATAGTAAATTTTACATGTCTCTTTTCTCACTTTATGACTACAAGGAGATGAATATTTAGTATAGTATTATTATTGTAATTTGTACGGTATATCCATTTTAATATTTAGCAACTTTAATGCTACAGTTTGGTAGTTTTCATGTAAAATCCATGGTAAATAATTTGTGCTTTCCATTTCTATGATTTTGTATAGAAGCAAGATCTTTGATCAGCCTTAGGAATGCAACCAAGTCGTTTTCACTCATGCCACATTATCTGCTTCCGTGGTTATGTGCCAAAATACATAGTAAGTACCCAGTCCTACACAGCTGAAGACAGTAGAAATTTTATCATGGACTTTGAAGTGATGGAAATCACAGCTCTGGTTTTCACTTATTGTCTGACTGTGAAATGTATGGAGTCAGTCTGTTCAAAATTTACCTGGGATATAGTCTTCTTACATGAATGGTTCAATGTGAAAGTCATGTTGTTGTTGTTGTTGTTGTTTGTTTGTTTGTTTTTCCCCTTGGTAACTTAGTCAAATCTGTGATGTTCTTGCGCTGATATTTGTCAGAGGATTCATTCACTGAGGGTTTGTCTCCTGAGTATGGAAAAGATATAGTATTGTTTTTTATCCATGAAAATACATAATTCAGATCACTGAGACATACAGTATGAATGAAGCTATTAATCTGTCAGTTCTGAAGCAACAACACACCAGTCTGTGATCTACATACACTATTTTTACCCTATATGTTCTTAAACCTGTGATGAGTAAAATACTTTATTAACGTTGGTTAAAAATGCCATGTCCAAAAAATCTGGCAAGTGTTCAGAGTCGTTAAATCTTTCATCGAGATTTAATCAGAATAGTTTTATATCTCTTTTGTGCATTGTCAAATGCCCACCCCAATTTGTCTCCCCCCACAGTAGACTGACAGATCAAGCAAACAAGCAAAGAACCGGAACATTTGACTGTAATTGCAATGTCAGCACTGTTAAACTATATTTATGAGAAGAAAGTTAACACTGTGACATTAATAATTTCATCAGTGTTACATGTGTTTGCTTCATAAACAAACAAGTTATTTTTTATAAATTGTCTGTGACCAATAGTGTGTTCTTCTGGAAGAAGGCTGCAAATTCCCATTTTCAAATGCACAGAAAAAAATGTTTTGGTCCATATAGTTATGTTTGGGGAAGGAAAAAAAAAAAAAAAAAAAGAGAGAGAGAGACTTAAAATATTTGCCTTGAGCCAGACTCTATAAATACTGGATTTCCTGTCAATGGGGAAGAACGAATGGCTAGAAACATACAATAAAATAGGCAGGGCTAGAAAATCTAGGACTTTGTCTAGCTCTACAGTAGCTCAAAAACTGCTTCAGGCAGATACATGAAGTCTTTTGGTTTTTCTTGACTTTTTAAAGTGCTAGATGTTCACCTGCACTTTCAGTGATTTATGGCACTGTACCAAATGTACTGGCTAATAAAGACAGTTTGTTAGTCTCTAATTTTGGAGGGACGTAACACATGAAACTGTGCAGCAATCTTACCTTCATATTTCACTCTATAAGGGGAAACAATAAGAGAGAACATGACACATATTAGAGAAGTAAATTATAATGCTATACCCCTTGGTCCAATAAACCACTGTTGGCTGTCATACCCTTGACTACTGAGGTGTTGTTTCATACTACATCTTAATCAGCTGAGTCTAGACTGCTCCTTGGTGTTCGTGTGCCTTAGGCAGTATAAATGCTGTGATTCACATGCATGATCACATGAGCCTGTGCTGTGCATTTGATACGATGTCAAATAAAATTATTTGTTGCAATGAATGATCACATACTTCTTAATGACTCAAATTATGGAAAGGGAGAGTTTAAAAATATAAAGTGATTCACAAAATTTGAAGCCACTTGCATGTGTATTTAAACTCAGCTGCTCGTGATTCTTTCACAGCTGAGACTGACTCAATAGGCTTTCTGGCTAGGCTGGAGAAAAATGCAGCTGTCCAAGCTGTAGCGTTTTTGAGGTGGTAGCAAACATGCTGCAAAAATGAAATAGTAAGTGATGATGTTCATTTAGTATCTCACTGTCATTTTAAATTGTAAATATGTCTATGTATACATACACAGAAAAAGCCATCAATTGCTTACTGGAAAAATGAATTTTACTGTGATTCTGCAAAGTCACAAATGTTCTGGATTCCCTGGCAGGAATTGAAACCAATCTTGTGTCTGTTCTTTTGCTGTGTTCTCCCTTAATCGGTTATGAAAAGTGATTAATAGAAGAGAAACTGATGGATTGAAAGAGGAATAATACCTGGTTGTGTATTGCTAGTGCTTTTATTTCACTAAGAACTGGTAATCCCGCCTCCCCATGAAGTTTCTTACCCATACCTTGGTCAGGGGAACAGGTAGATGATAGACAAAACTACTAGGGCAGTGTACAAGGCCTTTTTCCATAGGATCCAACACATTTCCTTTTGGCTTTACATCAGCCCAGATGGTATGCAGCTCCTTTAAGAGACTTAACAGTGCACTGTGATAAACTGAGCCATCTGGACCCAGCAACCTCCTGAGGTTCCTACAGTGACCAGAGCACATAGTATGGGCTTGTGCAATTGTTGGCAGATCACACAGAGAGGAAGTTAGGGTTTCTGCTCTTTAATCAGTATAAATCACTAAAAAATTGGGGTTGTCTTAATTGTAATGGTGCATCTAATGACAGTCACAACAGGATCTTCCAATGAATAGCCCACAGAAAGTCATTCTCCCACAACCCAAGGGCTGTGGGAGGCCTAAGATATCTCTCATGACAGTATGGACCTCCTTGGCAGCTAATGTATCCAGAGATTGTTTGGAATTTCTCCATGGCTCTTTCGAGCTCTGAGCTGCCATATATTTCTTCCCCAAGTGTAGGTTTTGTATAGATGGGAGATTGTAGTCTGACTGTAGAATGGAAGAGAAATAATAGAACTATGGAAATTTCTTTAGCAAACTTTTTTTTCTAGTGGATTGTCATTCTCTCTGTCTGTGAAAAGGCCAGGTGCAGTATGCCTCACTGATTCTGAAAGGGTAAGAATAAGTAATATTATGCACATGTGTATCTTTTACATCTACATGAAACCTGGCGTAGAAATTTCAGCATTAGACAGACTGAAAAAAAAAAAAAAAAAAAAAAAGTCTGTAAGTGAAGAAGAAACTCTCACAGGAATGTCATGAAATAATATCTGGATCACATTGCACGATTGTCAAATTATAAAAACAGGCACAGAGGATGTAGCATAACTCATAGAATGGGCAAATCGCAATACGCTTATTCCAGGGCAAGATGTCTTGCTGGATAAAGCATTTGTCACTTGCCTTTCAGGTCTCTGGAACATCATCACCTCTTCTTTTACGTGAAGACAGTTGAGCTCTCTGAAATTTGACCACATCACAAAACTAGGAAAGCTTTGCAGTATTTGGTGCAATTGATGTGTTCAGGTGAGGTCAGAACTGAGTGAACATGAAGAGTGAGTCATTTGTCACTGAGAAGAGGTTCCAGTGGGAAAGAAGAAATGTATTCTGTGGGACAATAATGGGGAATTCACATTACAGCTGCCTGCTTTCTACCTGGCCTGTAAATAATTTGAAAGCTGCTTTATGTGTATACACTTCACAATCCTCAGGCTTACTCTAGCCTTTCAAAGGAAAAAGAGTTAGAGGCCAGTTGGTTGGGAGTCTTGTTAAACTTTTACTTTTACAGATGAGTGTCTCTCCAGCCAAGGAATGAGTTCACTGGCGGGGCAATACATGGAAACTCTTGCTGAGACAATCTTTGTCTCACCTGGCATTTAGTAAACAGGGTTCCCTCATTTATTTCCTAGTACTACGTCTGTTACTGACATAACCTTTAGAAAGTGAAATATTCATGTGAAATATAAAATCAAATTAGTTTGCAATTAGTTTCAGATCTTGATGTGAATAACTAATCTCCTAAATATACAAATATATAATGATTGAGCTCCGTGGAATTAATCTGGATTTATGTATTCAGTCCAGTTGGACAAGTATACATGTATGCTTATTGTACCTGTGGTGTGAAGTTCTTATCCATCCACAGTTCTTAGAATTGTAATGGTAAAATGCCTCTCTTTCTCCCCTCTGCCTTAGTGGAATAATTATTATCCAAGCTATTTTTTGGTTACAACTCTTAGCAGAGCTTCTGGCATTTTACATTCTAATTTTTCAAAATGATTAAACACGTGAGAAGTAGGTGATGATGCACATATTCTCAAAAACAGAACAGGTGAACACCCAGCACCGAGTGTTTTTCACACGGCAGAACGGTAGTTTTCTTTCTGCTTGCTGCCATCACTCCGTCCTCAGGCACCATGCAGCCCTTTCCTCTGCTCCATCCATGTTGTCTCTGTTTCATGGGAGATTGCTGAGACGAAATGTGCACGTGATGGGGTGTGGGGGGAAGAAGGGGTAGAGTGCACAAGAGGAAGTAAGGTTCCCTTCCCCCATTTTCTTTCATTGTCCTATTGTCATCATGCAAATACATTGACCTCCTGCCCCATTCAGATGACTGCTTTGTAACAACTGCAGGATAAGTAGCTTTTTGACAGTTTTATATGAACTTACTGTAAATCTCCTATCTGCTTGCACTGCAGTAAAAACCAAGACAGCCAGAAAGACCTAGTGAGAGATGTTTGGTACTAGTTTCCCTCCTTCCCTGCCTCCTTACCCCAACTGAGCCTGTTTCCACATCCTATGGAGGACCATTCAAGCAAGAAAGGCCTTTTTAACCGTCATTCATGGAAAGAGTATTAGGCTGCATATAGTTGGACTGGCACACTCTCTGGCTGAGCCTTACTGATCAGATGAATTGTTTGAGCCAGCTATTTCTTACATGCAAACAGGGAGAACTTGTTCAGACAGTACAGTCACCCCAGAATGGCATGCAGGGATTTAGCAAAGTGCATGCATAGGACAGCCTTTTTAATCCTTGTTAGGCACTTTCTACAACAGAGCACATTCAAGAATGATGAGAAATAGCTCTCAGTCTTTCACAGCCTGAAGAAAAACAGAATTTTAGAGTTTGTTGGGGTTGCTCTAAGTGTGTTTATGTTTTCTTTATGTTAATGTCCCTATTGAAATAAAAGGTTTCTTTTAACCTTTTCCTGAAGATGAACAACAATTCCATGTAATACACTCAGATTAATGCTTCCTGCCCTCTTTAGACTGAGTACATGGTAGTGACTAATGACCTAATAGTTACATTAATTTTATGTACTCTGGCAGTACTATCTTTGTTTGGGAAATTAATATTAATGTGAAAGTAAAACATGCCATAACAATTGTATTTAGGAGAGCCTATGTGTCAGATGAAAACAGAGGAAAGTATACTTCACGTGTATTCCAAGAGAGAAAAAGGGTTATTGGAAAACTTTCTGGAAACAAAGGGGGTAATCTTACAAACACATTTGTTCCCACTCTTCATAGCTAGGATTTGTCATTAATACATATGGTATTCATTTTCTCTTTAAAAAGCAGCACGAGATAATATGATATTTTGAAGAATATAAATCTGAGGTGAATATGCATTTTTGATCTCATTGATTCAAAACAAAATACAATGACAGCAGAAAAACTTGCAGCTGAAATATGACTGCTTATGGGGTATAGTGACACTGAAAAGCAAGAATTACCAATCACATCACTTCAGGGCATTTGTTGTTTGGCTTTGTCATTGTTGAAGTGCAAAAAGAATGAGCAATACTTTTATGTATTTAATTTTTAGTACATTAGGACACTTTAGGTTCACAGTTATTTAGTTGTCTTTGTTCATAGGTGGTGATTTTTTTCAGAATGCTTTTAAAACAGTTCATTGTGAGAATCAATCTGTTTATTTGACAAATTATACCAGGAAAATATAATCTTTTTAAAAAGAAATAATAACATTTATTTTTAATTAAATTGAAAGAATAAGAAATGGCAAACTAAACTGTCAGCATTCAAGTACCCAGAACCAAAATTAGCCTTTGCCAGAAAAATGTATGAATCTTTTTTTCATACTTCATATCTTTTATGGAAAGTAAGGTACTGAAAAATATTATTAATTAATATCATGTCTGACTCAAAGTTATGTTCAATATTTTATTTTACTGACAAACATTGTTGTTCCAATGTTTGGAAAATGAAATCAATCCTTCAAATAAATTACAGTAGCCAATCTCAACGGCACTGATTCTGTGGGAATGTTAATCTTCTGTTGAGTAAAGGGAAATGTATTTGTTTGGAGCGTATGTAAAAGAAAAAAAAAGAGTAACTGGAGAGTGAAAACAAGAGATGGGAAAATATAAAAAATGGAGAGTCAGTCCATTTATTAAAATAGTAAGCAACTATTACTGCTTGTTTCTTCATTTTTATTGAAACTTTCCAAAAACATCCACCGTAATCTTACATGTTTAACAAATTCCTTGGCAAGCACTGCCAGAAATTAAGCAGAATCATAGGGATAATTTTTCTGTTCTTTAATAAAAATACATATATATAAATACATTCTTTAATATCATGGTACTCTTCACATGCTGTTTTTGTTCTGTCACAGTATGTAAGAATGTCAAAATAGTGGCAAACAAAACCTGATTCGTATCACTGCTATGTAAAGTGGACTTAAAGAGCTATTTATCTGGAATTAATTATTGCTATTAAATGTTTAGGATAAGGGCCATATCACCAGTGAGTATTAATTGGCATAGATTTACCAAATGATAGTGAAGTTGGTCCCAGTTCTGCCAGAAGAGAACCTGAGCAGGACTGTCAGCCTCTGCTCCCGCATCCTTTGGCTGAGGAGCCCGGCTGTCTGTGCAGGGCCCAGCACAATAGCACCCGGCGGTTGTCCTGGCTGACTGGCAATTTAAGAGTTCAATCTAAAGGAAGATTATTTTAATTGACTCCAATACAGAGTCATTATTTATAGCTGTAGGAAATTTCTTCTTCTACGCTACTGTTTTTACTCTTGCCATTCCTTTAGATATACCTGCACATTCCAACTCTTCTGACAGGACCATGTTACTTCTACCAGTAACCTGATGGATCTTTGGACACCCAGAAGAGCAATCATAGCATTAGTTCTGACCAGATGTGCAAAATCTCAGATAGGTGGTCAAAAAGTTGTCAGAAGCAACAGATCGATTCTGCTCTGTTTGTACAGTGGAATCTAACAAGTCAGGCTACTGCTTACAGAGCTGCAAGATGCCATGGAGATGCTTTGTAGTTCCCTGAGGTTTAATATGTAAGGTGAGAAACAAGTATTATGCATCTATCTGGGAAAACTTCCCGTTTGTATGCTCTGAATCTTCCCATGCAGGAGGGTTTGCCTCATGCTTTCATTCTTTAAATGAAAGTGAATTGTCACCTGCCATGCTGTGCTACTTGTTTAGTTTTCTCCTATAGTTTGTAGTGCAATGTTCTACATCAATTAAAAACAGATGAGAGAACAGTTTAGCTGAAGAGTTTGTTTCCTTGTAATCAACTGCAAAAAAGACCAAGGTCGTGTAACAGATTTCTTCTTCACTCTCACTTAGCAAAGAAGGCTATGTGAATGCAAATTGCTTTATTGGTGGAGGGAATTAAAATTATAAAAAGCTAGGCTTAAAGAAGTGCAAAATCAGGACTGTGTCGGAACAGGGACAATATAATTGTGGTATGGATTCCCATATGGGACTAAGTTATCTAGATTTTAGTAATGTCAGCAGTTCTGTGTGATGCTGGAATGCAGCCATTGTGCCACATTTGCTTCATTTTTTAAGATGGTTCCGATTCTACACAACTTTAAACATGTAGAGCACTAAATTTGCTCTAGGTGTCATAGTGGCGCTTCTGTGATGCATAATTTTGCATGTTAATTTTATTTAATAGATACATAAAAGCAGCCTCAAACATACCCTAATCCAAAGTCACTATGATTTAGGTCCAGGTTATGGTGTCTTCAGAAAAAGACTGCTTACTTCTGGAGACGTATATGTCAATGTTGTCTTCCTTTACAGTGCATTCCATTCAGTAATACTATTTTGTAGCAACTCAATAAAGCTGATGGTTTTTCTGGGTAATTACCCACAGCCCCCTGCAGGACAAATTAGCATTCATGACCTGAATAATGCTTACTAGAAAGAGTTCAATGGAATTTACTTAATCAGAATCATTGCTTTCTCGTGGCTACACTATTTTTAACCTAGTCCCCATTGTCTGCTAATAGCAAAAACCCTGTCGGTGCCAGGTCCAACTTGGCACTGGGTATATAAGGAGAGAAAGATTATCCTTCTCAAAGGTACTTAGTGTATTTTTAAAGCTTATGGGCTGTATTCTGCACTCTTTACTTGGACTTTGTGTAGGTAAAAGTGCATTGAAGTCAGTGGGAGATTTGCCAGATGACGGATTGTTGAATCAGACATTATGAAAAGACGCATATATATGTTTGCTGGGCGGTCCATGATTTATAATTTCAAGTAACCACAAAAGGCTGCTAAAGAGGACTTTCAAAGGTGATTTTTCTTTTCTGGACTTGTGAGAGGAGGAAAAGTTACTGCCTGTTACAAGCCATTTTGTGGGGGGAGGGGTAGGGTTGTTGTTTTTTAATTATCTCTGATGTTTTCATAAAATAGAAATAGCTATTGCTGTGATGATTTTGATGGTTCATGTTTTGGCTTCCACTTCCCAAGACTCTGTAGTATGTCAAGTTTAAGACAACACAGGTGAGTCCTCGAATGACTTAACCAGATGCTCACTAAAGGAGACCAGAAGGATTGGAAAGATTTTCAGAAATATTACAAAGATTAGGTGCATGCATACACACACACACACACCATCAACAACAAATAAAACCAGAAAAATACCAAGAAGGAAAGTTTTGTGAAGCTGAACTACCATTTCCCATGAATAAATTAATGTTTTAATTGTATTTTCTTTACCAAGAGTATGTGAAACACGGTAACAGGAAATGAGAATGAGACCCTCTCTGTGCGAAACTAAAAGGCTTTCCTTGCCTGTATTTTCTGACCAGTGGCTTTGAACTGTGGCCAATGATTTTTTTTGGCCAAATTCCTGACCAAAACTAGATGGTTAAAGAAATTATATGTAGGCTTGTAGTTCTCCAGTGTCCTGTCTCCTTTTAAGCATAGGCCGTATTCAGTGTGTGCTTGTGCCATAAGATATAGCTAAGAGCAAATTAATTACTGATTTAATGGGCCTGGAAATGGATGTTGATGGTAGGGATGCTGGAAATACAGGAAACACTGGAGGACTCTTCAGGGTCACAGTCTTAGTGAAAGAATGTATAGGAATGAGTACCAATATGCAACACACAAATAGCAGTCAGTACACCAAAAAATAATTTTCATTTTGCTGTATCTCTCAGGCTCAGCATATAGGAATCAAAATAATCCCTGGTGTGATTAAGAAAAAAAAAAAAAAAGAGAGAGCTACACACACACACAAACTGAATAAAAACAACGTGTAATGTTGAGAAAAGAGAGACTCATCAAGGCCAAATTTATCCTCAGCTGTATGTCAGCACAATCCAGTTCAGGACAATCCTGACTTACTCGTTTTTGTAATTGTCAGGAGGTATTAAGTACCACTGCTCTGTGAGGAATGAAGAAATATCATCACAGCCACCAATACATTTTATTGTTCATAGGTGCAAAAAAAAGGGAGTTGTCCTTCAGGTTTGCATTTTCTTTTTACCCTAACAGTAGAGACTGTGCCAGGATGTTGTAGGCAGAACATTTCCTCTCTACCACCATTGAAGAAATACAGTCTGCTCAAGTCAAGCAGCAACAATTGCTTCCTCAAGGAGACTACTCCAGATCCAAATGCACTAGATGAAATAACACATTAATCTGTTTTAGATGAGCATCATATTGTTTATTTGAAGAAGAGATGTAATTACAGTGGAAAACTTAACACTAGCAGAATTTACAAAGAAGCCTTAGTCACTAAGGTGGAGTTTGTGTAGTCTGTTTGGCTTCAGTTGGCCTGACTCATTCCTAAACTAGACTGTGAAGCCTTCCTCTTGGATAATATCACTCTATCCCACACCCATCAATTATTTAAAACTGCTTTTCTGGATCTTCACATCCATCATCAAAGTAAAACCTTTCCAAAAGATGGCTAAAATCGGGTTCTAAAGCTTTAAATGGTCAGGCTTAGTTTTTATTTTTAAGATTTTTTTTTTTTTTAATGGATGCATGTGAATTCAAGATTAAATCTGGGTTTCCCTAGGTATACATCCATATGCAGAGATGAATGCAATCCACTGAAAGGTTTTGAGACCAGCTTAATACTAGATATAGTGTAGTTGTGAATACACTGCTTAGGAAGCCTGAATTTCACTTTTCTGTCAGAGTAACTGCTCTGATCAGGAAGCTGACTGGGACAACTAAAGAAAAAACTGAGTAAGGTATCTTCAGAGGAATTCATTTTGCTGTTTCACAGTGGTATTTCCTAACTCTTTACTTTCACTTCTACTTTTTACAATATGTTTTTAAATCAATCTTTTTCATTCTATCATCATATTGACAAAAATATAAATTTTAATAAAATGTTTGACATTCTTTTGATTTTGATTTCTAGGTCTCAACCTATTATTCTACATATTATTCTACATATTATTCTACATATTATTCTAGCTAACATGGTAAAAGAAAACCTTGAACATTTTTAAGATAAATGCTGAGAAGTAAAAGAGTTGGCAGATGGGCAAGCTCCAAAAACCTCATTTTTTTTCTTTAGTGTTAATGTAAGAAGAGGCCACACACACAAAATACCAAATTGAAGTTCAAAATTGTTTATTAAAATAATTAATTTGAACTACTCCTATCAGGGTTATTTGCTAAAGAACGTACATCAGACTTGTGGACTTACTGGTGTCCACAAGTAATGAAAGTAATGAAGTAGCAAGTAATGAAACTTCAATAATTTCAAATGCTCTGTTTATTCCCTGTAGATTCAAAAAGGTGGTTACTGATAATGTTTAATATAAAACAAATATAATCCTTCTATAGATACAAATGCACAAGGGAGAGTGCTTCAATCAGTACTCAGTAATATTTGTCCATATGGCATCACAGTTCTTTGCTTAAGAATTGTTTATTCGTTCTGATGCAACAGCAGTTAGACATCACCCACACAGAAACTCTGAATGTCCTGACAACAATTAAACTTGCAGTAACATTGATAACTGACAGTAACTATGAATATTTCCTTGATGAGACTCCTAAGCCCGTTTTGCAGGGATACACTGACCTCTCACATGAAACTCTGCAAGTTCCCTGCTGTTCACAGTCTGTGGGATATCAGGTTACCTACCTTGGGCTTGAACTGAGGCAGCAGCACCCCTATCTAGTTGATGTGAGACCATAGTTCTTAATTGTAGTAATGTACAAAGCAGAGACAGGGAGCACAGAATTAAAAAGAAGCTTCTTAGCCACTTCAGAGACGTTTACAGTTCCAAGGAATGAGGAACAGGAAAGTATCAAAAAGATGCCTCTTACACTGGTAAATTACTGCAGTAGTTTTCAAACAGATAAGAATTAAATCCCTCCCTTCTGACTTGTCCTGATCTTGGATGTACCTAATGTCCTAGGTGGAGATAAGGGACAGGTATTGCTCATAGGAACAGGAACAGCGGGAGAGCTGTGCTGGCTTCTCAGGCAGCTGTGCCCTGGGAACTGAGATGCAGCTGCTTGATTGGAAGTGAATAACTGAGAGCTTGGCACGCCTTCAGTCCGTCTCACACCTGGAGGTGTTATGGTATGCGCTTGTTGTCTTTTGTCCGGGAGATCCGTGTTATGGAGAAGGATGTTCACAGCCTTGTTCGTTGCCAACGAAAGACAAGTGTGAAGCATCTGGCAGAGGGGGTGACAGTGGGTGGAGCCCTGCACACCAAGTCTGCTATTTGCACTGGTCTGGCACATTTTTTGATTCATGTAATCCATCCTTTCCTAAGAATGGATATACTTAGTATTACATTTGAAAAGCTTGTTCTAGTCATTAATAAACTTTATCAGTGTGTGCTCTGTTAAGATTTATTTATATTTTTCTTAAGGCCTAAATATATTTGAGTGGTTAGTAACAGAAACTAATGCGTTAGATTTGCAGACAGACTGACATAATGTTATCTTTGAGAAAAAAATATACAAGTCAAGCAGTGTAGTATGTCTTCGATAATATTTGAGTGGGAGCTTTTCTATCAATAATGTAGCTTTGCCAAACACAGAAGTATGCTGGAGACCATGACCTTTGGAAAATAATGTTTAGTGACATTAATCTACATCTAATAGAGGGTTTTGTATCATCACTTTGGTTTATATCTGCATTATTGTAGCATATAGGCTGTCACCTGCATTTATATAACATGAGACTGATTATTCCTTATCGTGCACAAAATGCAGACCTCAGGGAAGAGTTCATTTTGGACCATTTCCAGCGGTATGTGTAAGATGTTAGAAGCAGAGTACTGCTTTTAAGGCTATCGAGTGCAATTTGCACTCTTTTTCTCTTCAGTATGTCTTACATTTGACAAGATAATTGGCCCCCATAACAAATACACGTCCTAGAACACATTCATTACAAAGCCATTGTATTGACACATAGATACAGATATCGGTGAAGGAATGTAGCTGGTATTCTTTATGCAGAAGGGTATATGTGGAATATAGCTTCATAAATAAAATAAAAGTTAGAGATTGTACTAAACTGAAGATGAAGAAACAGAACTGAGAACCCTGCACATGCAAGCGCTCCACTTGTCAGAGAAAACAGAATGCTCTGTTTCACATAAATAGCTTTAAAGTGGTGGTGATCAGACTTTATCTTTAAATACAAAGTTTTTAAGAATTTTGTATTATATTTCAGAATATTGTGTACCTATGTTACTTTGCATGCATATGTACATACACATGCTTTGAGTGAATGTTATACAGTGTGCACCTTTTGGGAATATACATATGCTGGAATATCCAATCTCAGTAGTTTATTGTCTATTGTTGCTACAGTTCCACACATTAGGGATATAAATAATTTACAGTGAAATATAAAGAAAAAAGTAATATTTGTATATTCCCAAATTACTGTCTCAGACTCAGTACAGAGCCTGAGTTCAACACACTTCAAAAAATATATAAAAATTAATTTCAAATTAATTTTGTTAATTTGCTTCACATAAGTTGGTAGATAGCCTAGGTTTACACTAGCTTTATGGTATTTTAAAATATTATTTGTTATATTTACTCTGTTGCTTTTACAATTATGATTGCTTTTTTTATTTTTGGCAGTTTATAGCCTGTACCTTTATGACTTGATAGCAAAACAAAAATGGGGTAGATGTCTCATATTTGACTTTTCTGTCCTTTATGCTAAACATTCTACACGTCTCCACATTCAAAACACCTAACAGACGTTTGCTATGGCTGTACATAGCTTAAACATTTTAAAAAAGGATTGGAGAATCAGCTGTGCTGTGTTGTATATCCTGTCTGTCTCTTAGGCTATAGTTTTATACAGTGATATAATCAAAGAAGATCTCATTATAACAGCATCTAGATCTTGCATTCCAGTTTGGTGAGAGCAGTATATATGAAAAATAATAGGACAAAGCTGGTCATGCAGAAAGCAATCATTCCCTTTAACCTCTGTGATGAATCGTGTTAGGTAAGCTGTGACATGCTCTTCCTCC
This sequence comes from Oxyura jamaicensis, assembly GCF_011077185.1. Classification (NCBI taxonomy): domain Eukaryota; kingdom Metazoa; phylum Chordata; class Aves; order Anseriformes; family Anatidae; genus Oxyura; species Oxyura jamaicensis. The sequence continues at coordinate 18,516,298 of NC_048900.1, read as the reverse complement.
AGAAAGCAGTGTGCTTATATCCATTCATGACAGTAACAGTTCATCCATTGGGAAACATTATTTTACATTATTTCCACAAAAGTAATTTCAAATAATGTGAAGTAAACATATATCAAAGAGAATGCTACATAATATTGTTCTACTGAAGATAATATTGTGCAATTCTGAATCTGGATGGAAAGAAACCTTTCTTTAAAAAAGGCAGTATTTGCCTGGGAAATGCACAGCATTCCTCTCTTTGGCAGCTCTAGGAATTATACCTTTGCTCAGTGGCCTTGATTTGTAGCTGCAGCTATAAGCAGCTCTGTTCAGTGAAGGTCATTTTTGTTCTCTCCTAAACCTCATACAACATGAATGAAATCAGTGACCCAACATACTCAACAAAATTTGTTTTGTAGGAAGGAGTTCCCAGCCAGCCACCCTTTATTCAGGCCTTGAGTTTGCAACACCAGCTGTAACAACAAGGAGTGAGCATGTTCAGGCTCCATTATGCTGCCTTGGTGCTACTGAGTGACAAGACTGTGGTGAAGGGTAGAGGGTTTCAAGGTTGCACTACATTGGTCCAGCCCCAAAGTCTGGCTAAGCATGAAGTGGAAGTGAAAGATTGACATTCTGGTGCAGTGACTGAGGGCGCTGCTCATTTAAGGCCAGGTGTGAAATATAGAGCGATGGAAACTTGGAGGGACGTTTCTTAGGTTAACAGTGAGATGCTGTTTTAAAGTGACAGCTTTACGAAGACAAAGAAATATTTAAACATTTTTGTTTTCAACATTAGCACCTTTAAATAGCCATTTCTTTGTACTGATGCCTTGAAACCATGCCTTTTTTCTGACTGCTTCTCTTGCTGAAATTACTGCTCTACTTGCTACATACTCAGTCAGGAGGATTTTCCAATGCACCCTGTGCTGGGCCATCAGCTGATGTTCAGAGAGGCTGTAATTTTTCTTTAGAATGGTCTGACTCTTGCTGTATATACTTTTCAGTCTGTAACTATATATATATATATATATATATATATATATATATATCAAGGACCAGGAAAGTAAATTTTAATGCATTACAGTGTGATTTAAAATTATATGGACCTTGATATTATTTACAGAAATATAAATCTATGATAACTCCAGTGAAGTTGGGTTTGCATAAAAATAACTGGGAGCCCATACACACAAATAAGTGACATGGAGTTTTACATCCACAGACTGTTGATGTGTATGAACTGTCTGCTTGCGTGCACTTGAACTGTTGTATCAGAGTTAGCTTAGCCTGAGAAGGATAAGGTCCCACAGCACTTTCTTAGTGAAACCTGGGGCATGTGAGGAATGTGAAATAGGTTTTGATTTTGCCAGCTACAGTATTTCCTGTTGTAATACAAAACATGTTGTAAAGCTATGCTGACAACAAAGATCTAGGAATATACAACTAGCTCAGTACTGTGCATTTAATTTGAGTGTTCAGTTGTTTTTCCTGGGACCAGTTAGGTGTAAAACTGGACAGTAACATTGCAAAGGTAGCAGAACTGCAAGTGCAAATTGCAGTAATTATACAAGAAAATTAAGACTATGCTACAGATTTCTTTTTGTACATGTAGACGCACGCATGAAGTTTAGAAAATCAGTCCAGAAAACTTAAAGCACAAATGAACCACACAGACCAGTAAGCAAACAGCCTGAAAATTCTGCTGTATATGATGTCATCCCTTTGCTGTAGGTCAGAAATAACTTTGTGCTGTTAATTATAGGTATTTATCATAGTTCATATGATTTTGTGGGGCCTTGACAGTGATCAAAGGTGGTTCTTTGGACGCCTGTCATCAAGTGAGCTAGTAATTGTGGAATAGCTTATTTACTGAATTTAATATGCCATTAAATAGACTTATTTTACCCTTTTCAGCAGTTAATGTAGTTGATAAAAGGACAGTTTGTTTTAGTAAAGTTGATTTGCTGCAGTCAGGTACAGTAACTATGTACACTTAGGTATACTATACGTTTGCACATTAACACATGAAAGTTATATTACAGCAACTTTAAAAGCCTGTCTTATACTGGTAATTGGCAAAGAGTACGAATTAAGATGAGATGGCCTATGAAAACTTAACTTTAAAATGAATAACAAATATAACAAAAAATAAGACTGTGAAATCACTATCATACATGCTTACAGCACACCCAAACTGATTCTTGAAACTTGTGAAAACAGGAGCTGGAAATTTAGACCTCAGACAAACATGCTGCATTTGAGACATGATGACTGCTTTTATAAACCCTAATGAACATACAGAAAAACAAAACAGAGAGGGATTTGAACTGGAACAGAGAAGCAGATAGGTCTAGTATTAGATTATATTACAGGTGGGAACTTTAGTTTTTCCCTGTTTCTCGGAGCCTGAAAGTCCTTTTGTTCTAACCTTGCACCTGGATTCATCCTCCTTGCTTTGAATCTGCCTGCGTTCTGCCTGGGAAAACCATTTATGCAAAGAATGACCTCTCTCCGGGCTTTGCTGCTTGTTTGTGGTGCAGATGAGTGTGCCAGTTCAGAGCCCTCTGTTTGGTGTTGACTAAGGCCTTGAAGAGTTCTTCAGCCCCACTAGGCCACAGAAGAGCCTATTGAGACTGTCAGCCTTTTTTCCTGCCAGCTCCTTTTTTTTTTTTTTTTTTTTTTTTTTTTTTTTTTTTGGCTGATAAACTCCTGAATTGTTGAAAAGCAGCTGCTCTGAGGAGGATTTAGCTAATTCTCAGGGCACTTCTGGGTGTGTGGGAGATACATTTACGTCTGGACTAGGAAGGTCCCTTGCATTGTTAGTCCTAGGTGACCTCTTTTTAGATCAAAAAGAGGTTGTTGGAATGCAATTAAAATGCAGTGTTACTTCTCTGTAAAGCCCCGGTAATCCAATCAACAATTCTCTTTCCCCATCTTTTTGTCTGTTTCTCTGCACTCTCATTTTATTCCCATTTCAAGTGTTGTCTGTGCTGTAATTTGGTTCTACTTTATCGGAAAATACCTCAGATAGTATTATTGAAACTCTCCTTATTTTTTTTTAAAAAAAGTGTCCTGTCTTCTATCAGCCAGTTCTGCAGAGGCTCAAGCTATTAATTTTCACATATTGCTCAAGTAAGCAGAACTATGTGCATTTGATTTTTCCCTAATAATCTCAGATGTAGTTTTGTTGTAATGTAGTACACAATTCATATTGATTAACATGTCTCTAAGTGAGATATGCATTTTATAGACACATTCCAAAGTGAAGCATAAAATCGAACTGTAAATAATTACATTTTTTAAAAGGGTAGGGTTTTTTTTTTCAGTTCTGTGGCAAAATTTGTACTTACAGAAACAAAGGTTTGATTAAAACTAAAAACAAATTTACATTTGTAGGAGTTTCAGCACTGTTGTTTTCAATTTGTTATATGCCTTTACCTGGCATGCTATTTCACCCTTCATGACACACATCAATACCTTCTTTATGTCTGGCTATTACCACTCATTTAAAAATCTATTTTACATGATTCTTTCAGCCAAAAATGGACCGTAATGACATAGAATAGAGCCTGTGCTTCATAAATTCTCCGGGAATCAATACTTTGGCTGGGAATTTGTCAGTCTCACAAAGCTATGCATCATTAAGCTTTACTATTATTACAGTGGACTCTGCTTCAAAGTTCACTACCTAGCTGATATTGGATGAACCCATTTAAACCAAGGAAAAGATACTAGACACAAATGCTTCTGCACTGACATGTATTTATCCAGATAATGTTTAATTTATGAAATATAAGTAGGTCTTAAACTGCTTATTGGTTTATGGGCAAAGTTCAGCAATATCATCGTTAAAGACTATATGCTGATTACAAGTTATTGGCAAATGACTTTAAACTGAATCCATTCAGATTATTTCAAATATGACTTATTCTGCCCATAGGATCTTATACATTAATCACACAACAATAAATTTGTGAGCACAAACATCCATTTGAATGCAGAACATTTTCCAGCCAAACCACATTAGCAGCTTTCTTATTGCTATTAGCTATAGAGATTTTTTGTCCTTATACCTGTTTGTAAAATGGGTTTTCTCAGTAAAAGTATAGGTATTTGTGCAAATGGAAGTGCTTGTTGCACACTTGATTGTGCCCTCTGCCTCAGTATTCTGTGTGAAATATTTTAGCTCCCTTACTAAGAGCAAAGATTTTTACATGGCTCCCAAACAGAATAATGAACAAATAATGAAATTTAGGAATTTATGAATGACACATAAGAGGAAGAATGTTTATTTCTACTACTCTTGAATACTGAAAACACACCCACAATTTAGGATCAGTTTACAGAAGGGTTATAAGCAGAGAAAAAGATAAATTCAAAAGAAGATTATTTGTATTCAGTAAATGAAATTATTTGTCTGCCTCAAATGCTTGCTTGACTGACCAGTTCTGGGATTTGAGAGCTCTCAGGCCCCTTTAGGCAGCCTTCCTCTGCTCCTTCACAGTGCTCCTGATCCAAATAACAGTCTTCTCAGCTGAGAGTACTTGTACTGGCACCCCCGGACATCATGCTGTACCGACTTCCTGCGAGTACTTGAGAAAACACTTAGAATCAGGTTTAAATAATACACAGAAACATGCAAGGCTCCAGTGAAATCACAAGCTTCTAAAAATGCAAATGTTTTGTTAGTCCCCCAAGAAGTCACCTGCAAAAAAGATAAAGGACAAAATCAATGGTTTGTTGGCAGGCACGTACCCAGGCACATGTCCTTCCTTTGCTCTCCTTGGGATTGCCACACCTGCCTGTCTGCTGTCTCAGCATCCTCTCTCATACTCAGGAGATCAAAAAAGGAGAAAACAAAAAGGGTCATTAGTTAAGAGTTGCAGGTGTGAAGAGGCTTTCTAAGCCATAGACTTGGCGCACCTGCTCCAAGGAGCATTGCTGGGAATTGGGACAGGTGTACTGATCTCTGGGCCTCACCAGGCTTGCAGGGATTGCCAGGTAGAAATACTGCATATCGTGTGTTTGCAGGAGGAAACAACTTAGTACTGGTCTCGCTACATCCTTGTGTGGTGATCCAGTACACCTGCAATCCAGGGCAAATTATGCAATTGTGATCTTTTGCACAGCTGTAAATGAGTTCTCACTTAAAGCAAGAACGATTTCTGCAGGCCTCAGATCAGCTATAAAGCTTTCATTTCAAAAGCTAGGATCCTGCTTTGATTGCCTTGGCTATTTCTGTTCTTCTAAGTCTTAAATACTAAAAAGAACAAGCATAAAATAAGTTGGTTGGGATATCTGACTCAAGTTTACCAGGCTTCCCTCAAAGATGTTCATTTCACTTGCTTTTTAACAGGTATTGGGGCTCCTCTTACATACTTTTTTTCCAGAGCAGATTGGGTTACTGGATTGTTTGCCAGTGTTTTGATAGTATCTTAAAGGTGTCCACAAGATCAGGTTTATCATTCTAGACCCAAGTCTGTATGAGGATTTTGTTAGGTACTAAAGTAACTGTGCAGGAATCGATGTTCCAATAGCACAGTATTAAGATGCTGCTTAGAAATCATTAATGATCTACCAAAACCTACATTTTTTACACTTCATTTGAAATATTGTCACAGCTAAAAACCAGATATATCAGTAATCTCTCATGTACTTTATATACATAAAATATACGTTATATAGGTTTCTCATCATAGAGGATAATACTTGAACACTGTAAGTTGAAAGAACACAGTGGAAGTTGAAAGTAAAATAGAGAATAGAGAATGATATAAAAATAGTAAGATGATTTAAAAAATAGGGGTGTATATGGCATGGCTGATAGAAGATCCCTAAGGTTTTACAGAAACTATTCAGTTTTTTATTATCATTATTTATTTTATTTTTATTTATTTATTCAGCTTTTCACTAGTATTGAGCACTTCCTCAGGGACACGGGTTACACAGAAGTGGAAAGATAAACTTACCCTTTCACACAATCCCGTTCAAAACCTTTCATAGCATTTCCAAGTCAGAGGATATGACAAAGATGCAACTGTTGTCTTCATTATTGTCCTATTATTTTTTCATTTATAATACATACTTACATGCCTGGCATTTCACAGATAAAAGGTAATGCAGGGCCTCTATGCCTGACATCTTAAAATCTAATCAGCAGAAATCACACAGTAAGTAAAGCCACTGTCATCATGGGTATATCTCTGCAGAGAAAAAAAAAAAAAAAAAGTGTGAAAACAGAAAAAAGCAAAAAAAAAAAAAAAAGGTTTGCTGGGAAATGTTTGATTTTTCTTAGCTTAATTTCTTTAGTAATACTGGCCTGGTAAGGGAAAAGGAGTGGCAGTGGGCTGTTCTCAAACAATGGTGAGATGTGGAAAGGAAAGATAAAGAAAACTGAAGGAAGAAAATGAGGAGGTGAAGGAGGGGGAATGAGGTCATTGGATGCACTAGGGAAATGTGGAAAGGGGTTGACTGCTTGAGGCGGAGGCAGCAGCCTGGAAGAGTATGAAGTCGCAAAGAGACAAAAGGAGCACAGTTCAGGGCAGAGTCTGCATAGTGAACACGGTGTATCTGGGGATGCAGTAGGAAGCCAGAAAGGAAAGTCATTACAAGGTATTTTGTAAGGTAAGTGCTGATATTTTGAGCTGAGAGTATGTGAAGGAAAAGACTGCTAGCTTCAGATATGTGGAAGTGTGTGGGACAGATTCTTGCTCCAAAGCATCTGTATAAATGGTGCTCAGCTATTGCTACAGCCTTTGGGTTGAAACAGCAGACGTGTCTTTGCATGAGTCTTTAGAGTCTAAGACTCTTTGTGACACATGCTGAATCTACATTGGGCCAAGCCAAAAGAAACATCCCTGCTGTCCCTCCCATAGCCTACTCACCCGTTTGGTCCCTAGCTGCCTGAAAGATGAAACCTTTCAAACCTCCTGTGAAGGTCATCTTTTTATGCATGAAGTACAATACAGACCCATTTGAACATCAATAGTAAGGTTTCTATAGATGTGGTGAAATGAGTTTCATCGAGGCTGTCTGTGGCTACCAGCAATCCCTGTGTTTTAAAATGTTTTGGTTTGCTATGCTTTTTCATTAATGCTGCCATGTAGAGGATTCTGATATGCTTCTCATTGACTCCAACATGCCTAGTTTTAGTCTTCTCCATCTATTGAAGCAGGCAGTTCTACCAATGTTGCTTTAAACTTTCAAAGTTCAGAATGGGGCATGATTTTGTAACTACCTGCCTGACAGTCTATTGTGTTAACACTTGAGGAACATCTAGCATATTTCAAGTGAATATATTCTTACCAGAAACTCCTGTTAGACTGTGTGAAGAGTAAGATTTATATGGGATTTTCACACTAAATGCTCCACTGTGTTTTAAAAATTCCATGTATTTTGATATAATTCCGTATTTTATTTTATTTTCAGAATTTTCTTTTCTCAATTATAATTACTGTACCTGCAGCCTTGTTTTCTTTCACAAGTGATTTGTTTTTTAGGCACCTGTTTCATACCAAAAGCACTTTGCTTTTTATTTTATAGTCAATGCACAGCAAAACGTTCAGATGGAGTTATAGATGCTGCATTCATTAAGCAGCTCAGAATTTATAAATCCTTTTCAAAGTGTCATTCAATAAATAAGTAATTATTTTGTCTAAAATTTATTAAGAGTAAATGGTTAGTGGGAACAGTTCCTTCTCTAAATCCATAGTGCCTGAAGTCCTTCCTATGCTGCCTTTATCATCCTTGCAGAGTTCAACGATTACATATTTGACTTCAATTTACAGGAGCTTACCACTGGGGTAAAGGTAATATATTTGGTGTTTTGATATAATCTGTTTCGTGAGCACTACTGTCAATATCTATAAACTTCTCTCAATACACCACACGAATGTTAACATTTTCCTTTTGACTATTATTACCTCTAAAACAACAAGGATGTTGAGGAGGGAAGAGGGAGAGGGATGTTTTGGATGATTTGTCAGTTACAACCCAGGGGAGTACAGATGCAACTAGTCTTATTTTTATATTTATTGTAAAATTAAATGTTGACATAAGGTCTGAGGGATTTGCATGAATACAACAATGTCATTATTAAACAGCTGGGATCCTTGAATTTTTCAAAACTAATGCCAGGGGAAAAAAAAAAAAAAAAAATGAAAGCAGAGCTCATGTGATAGAGTGTAATGAATAGTGCCTCTTGTTTTCTCAAGAAATTATTCTACACTCTTGAAAAATTATCAGCAGTGGTAATTTCAGTGCTTCTTTCATTTAATACTTTTTGCATTATTCACATGAAGTCCATAAAGCTGTGCAACATGCACACTGATATCCTTTTTGCTATGCCAGGTGCCAATTTTATTGCAGAATATAAATGTGTGCTATACAGAGGCCCATTTGTCTCCTCAGATAATAATGAGATATGTTTGTGTTGTTTTAAATAGTGTTGTCTGTATTAAAACATCTGGTTGCAGAGAAGGGGTGTATTAAGCAAAGGGTTATGCTCGTGTCTGCTAGTATATTCAGAACACAAGGTCAAATTTTGCATTAAATTGGTGAATGAAGGGTGAGAAGTCAAAGACAGGTGTCCCTGGCTGTGCTGTCAACTATTTAAAGCCTAACATCTGCTGGCAAACTCACTGCAGCCAAAACCATTAATGGACCAGAGCTGTGTAGTTAGTGTACATGCTAATTCCTTCCCCATATAGCTGGTGTGTCTTTTATACATCAGTCCATAACCTTAACTGCTGTCCTCTGGTAGAACTGCTGGGGAGATGCAGTGCAAAGACAATTTGCTCTCGGTAGAGGTGGAGGCTCTCCCAGCATCCAGCTTTGTGGTCCATATACTCACCACAATAAGCAAGCGTGGATGAGCAAGCGCGTGTATGTTAAAAGCATGTACACTCATTGAATGAAATTCAGAAAGTCTAGTAAACATCCTGTCATCCAGACTGGAGATAATATATAATTATCCTTTTTATTCTATTGCTTGCCACTCAAATTGCAGTTGCATCAGTGTGGGTTGTTTCATTAACTTCTGAAAGAGTCCTGTTGAATCCCTTCCCTTCTCATTGAGCGGGCTGCTGAAGGGTCAGTACAAGTGAGGAGCCCCAGACAGGTGGTACTAATTGTAGAGTCAACTATTAGAAACTTCTCTGTTCTTCCTGGAGCAGCCAGGCAGATCGATGTTCACAGCTGTTCTTAATGCTATCAAACACTCTTACCACCAGGACACACCTTATGCAGGAAATACTGCATACAGAATATGGGTAAGAAATGGTTCTGCTTGTCAGTAAGATATCTTTAGCTAACCTTACTAGCCACGTTTCCAAATTTTTGTAATGAAAGATTTGTCAGAGATTTGCAGACAAGTTTGCTTCAAGCCCGTTCTCAGTTTTCAAATCTATACTTCTTCTCAGTTTACTGAAATGGTAAGGGGTGCCAAACTGCTATTCACAAAATCCCAAAGTGCTGACAGGAAGCAGTCTATTATTATTATTTTTTTTTTCTGTCTGTCTGTTGCCAGTCCTTCTTTCGAGCATGGAGTTTCAGCATTAATGTTTGGAAAGTGAGGTCTCCTCATCACAGCATGCTGGATTCCAGTGAAATCTTTGCAATTTGTCAGTAAAACTTCTAAGGTTTTAGAGGCACACGAGTACAATGCATCATCTTTCCAAATTTCATTCACTCCCATCTTTGCAGTTCTTAGGAAAATGGAAATCATGGCCAAATTCTTGTCATACCCCCTTACACCTATTCTGTGTGTCTTGTACTCCTGCTTACTCAGTCAAATAAGGGAACAAAAGCTCATGCTGCTCATTCACCTCATTGTTCCAGCTGTCCAAACTAAAGGCTGTACTCTGAGCCAGGCTATTTCCTCACATCCATTTCTTCTTTGGGTAGAAAGAAGGAAGGATGAGCCTGGCCTTTGTACCAGCACTCTTTTCCCTCCCTTCTATAGGCACTGTTCTATAGCTGATTAGGGCATCTAGCAAGCCAGATGAGTGGGGGGGGGAGGAAGACTTTCAACTGCAGCAGTGTAGCTTTTATGGAGCAAAGAGAGAGAAAGTGAAGAATTATTTATTTCTGAGAAACAGAAAATTTGCATTTCTATGTCAATTATAGAAGGGACTACTGCAATATCCTGTTGGCTACAGCCTGTCTCTGAACTGACCTATCCTTACCTGCAACAAATCTTCCACAAAACTGTGATCTTTTATTTTTAAAATTCTAGTCTTGGAAAATACACTGCTATTACATGTTATGCCTTATTCATGACTACACTGAAAAGTTCAATCTTGCTTTTAGGGTCTAGGAGACAAATTTATCCCTCTTAGTGGTGCAGAGAGCCTTTAATAAAGCAAATGCTTTTCCTCCACTGAGCAGAAGGAAAAAAGGAATGACTGGAAAAGGCCTTAGTGAATTGGGGCACCTCTAGGGAGGTCTCCAAGCTTCAGTAAGCAGAGCCGAGAAAAGCTGGGACGAGGTTGATCTAATGAGTGCATCATGACCCAATGAATCAATTGGCTGTTCCAGCTGTGCTTTGCCTCTGCAGCTTATTTGAACTGATTTGTTCTGCCAGTTTATTGATACAACTGAGTGAATTTCAGAACTCATCCTTGTTGTTTAAACTCTCCACAGTTTCTCCCTAATTATGTCATCTCTACAGTCATCTTTACAGCACCAGCATGTGACTGTGCTCACCTTCTTTCATATTAAGCAAAGAGCTTAGGTCCCTGTTCACAGCAATTTCCATCACTGATTGTAAAACTAGGAGATCTAAGTTAAGGACCAAGCTAGATTTTGCTTAGGATAGTGCTTAAGTCATGATCTTTTGAGTGTTGATAGGCTGCCTCTGTTCAACAATTTTTCTGTGCAAAGACACACATAGTGGAAAAGAGCTTTCTTAATGGGAACGAATTTTAGAGAATTTCACCGTAAACAACAATTTGGTATGCCCTTGAGATATGTGGAAATAGCAAGGACATACGCCACGGAAAGGCCTTGCTGTAGGAACAGGAGTGCTTAGGCTGAGCTAACCTGCCAGTTTAGGTGTAGATGCCAATCACCTGAGCTAGCCGTGCAGTGTAAACATCCTGGGAATTGAAGTGCAAGTGATGAGGCACATTGCAATGTTTTTCTGCAGTCTTCAATTTCCACTGACTTCCAGTAAAAGTATAAGATATTATTATGGCCAAATGCTTGCTGAAAGCTAAACAAACTAAGCAGGTTTTTTTTGTTTGTTTGTTTTGTTTTAAATAGATGTTCTAAAAGACATAAAAGCAATTAAAATCCAAACTCAAGATGGAAAATAAAATTAATACCTTCATTGGTTCTTTAAATACCCTTTCTGGGAACCTAAAGCAAAGAGATTTTTAAAGTTTGAGGGTCCAATTTTTTTATTATTTTTTTTTTCTTGGGGGAGGGTGTTCTGTTCTCAGGTATCTTCTGGAAACTCACTGTGAGTTTTCTTACATAGCTTTTGCAGAATTTGATACCTCAGGACTAAATCACCACATCATACGGTTTAGGTTTTTTAAAAACCTTGGAAAGGCTTTCTGCATCATTTAAGGGCCACTTAGACTGTTTCTGACATGTATATTAATGTGAACTGTGACTCTCCCCATGGAATTATTTTCCCTTAGCATACAAGAAATAGAGAACATTGAAGCAGAAGTAGTTTTTTGTTTCTTAATGAGAACCAGTACAGTTCTAAAGATAATCAGATTATTCAAAATGTTAATTACTCTAATTTGCTGCAGTCTGTCTGATACAAGCTAAAGTTACATATTACTTTTCCCTCCTTCCCAGAAATGGCATCACTAAGTGTGTTTCCAAAGTTTTAAATATACATATTTTATTGTTAAGATTTGTAAAAGCATTGTTTTCTGCAAGGTAAATGGTGCCACAGAAAAGAGGATGTCTTGGCTGAGTTCACACTGAATGAAGAAAAAGGAAGAGGAAGAAAGGTTAAATGGCTGATTGTCAAAACATTTTCTGTGTTCAAAATTACTCCAGGCCAACTCACATTGAATGACATCATGTAAATTTTATCCAAAATGTTTAAACTTAGTTTTTTTTAGGTAAATACCTGAATACATACTTAAGCATCTGAAAAAAAAGGTGACCCAATTCCTTAAGCACTGAAATCTTTCAGTCTCCTTTAATTTATAATCTGCACCGTAAAATTACGCTGGCCTCGTTTCAGTGCTAGGATGTGTACTACAATTAAATTAGATTCTTGAACTTGAACTTGGCTCCTATGGCACACTCTTCTCTCATTGTTTTAGCTTCTTGCAGCTTTGTGATATTGAAACATAAGGAGATGATGAGATAATCCAGTTAGGCAAAATTTGTAAATTATCAGTTTTATTTGGCTTGATATGCAGTTCTGTCATTTGCTTGTAGGAGGAGATGGAGATCCATATGTATCACTCACAAAGAGCAATTTTATTCAAGCAGGACCGTTGTTCCTGGAAGTGAGGAATTGTTTACACGCAAAAAAAGATGGCCACGTGAATTGTAGGAGAGTTGCAGCAAGCTACTAACTTTCCGAACTTTCAGAAGGTTTATCTTTTAGTAGCTGATTATCATGGAAATTAAAATCTTTTATTCATCTGGCATCATCTGACTTCATCATGCATCATCTCTTGCCCTCAAGGTAGGGAGCCATCATCTGACTGAGATGGGTTGTACCTCCATATCTGTGTCAATCAGTGTAGGGGCACATGCTACACCATCTGGTGCTAATGAGAGAGGAGGCAGGAGATTTAAAGAAGGAAAGTCATTTAAGATTTTTCTACCTATGAATGCTACGGTTGCAAAGATATCATCAATGTAAGCTTCGCCATAGTTCACTCTGTATATACCTCAACATTAGTCATTTCATCTACAAAAATCACTGCTAGAGGTGCAAAAGTAATTAATTTTTGACCTTTCAGAAGACTGCAATAATTCTAATTGTGCAATAGTGTTTTTTTATGGTGGGAACACTTATTTCCTGAAGTTGGATTTTGATTGACAAATTCATTTCATGTAAAAATATCACGTAGCCATCAGGTGGTTAAAAGCTTTCAGCTGTTTCTAGCCTTGCCTGGATTTGAACCAGTGACCTAAAGGCAAAAAGCTTTGTATCTCATTAGCAAAACCCTCAGCTATGCTCTGCACCCATTCAATTCAATTCAGTTCAATTTAAATGAAAAAATTTAGCTGTGATATAAAACATAAGAGAAGCGTTTTACATTTAATTTTCTGCGTGTGTGTTTTTTTAAACATTGGTAGATGGAGAGAGTTTCAGAAGAGAGATGATTTTTTTAAAAAAATAACATGTAGCCACTGCCATAACTGTTTAAATGTCAGAAAACTCTAATCTAAGCAGTGTTATTTCCAGCTGTGACTAAAGAAAAAGCAGGAAAAAAGCAGCTTTGCTTCTTTGCTTTTCTAACATATTTCTAATAATAAAGATCATTGTCTTTGAACTCTCCCAACCTTACTCTGCTCTCCTTTGCTAAAGCCATTAAAATGATTAGAACCTCAAGCAGGGTTACAGTGTTAAAATGCTTGACTTTTTTCTTTCTCCAAACAAAACAGGCTGGTTTTAAACATGGCACACATCACAGTAATCCAGTCTAACTCTTCTATCAGTCTAGCTAAATTTCTTCAACAGATTTGCCCAAAACTGTGTTAAAAAACATAAATCACTGGATTAAACTTGTAGAGAATGATGAAAGCTGAATTCATGTATATACATGTGGTGGTACAAATGGACTCTTTTATTATTTAACCTGAATGAAAGCAATAAATTTGAAACAGGTTTAACTGATGATATTGGTAATCCACAACAGATTTCATAAATGTTGTTGAATGAACATCGGTTTTGTTGAGTAATCCCTCAGATTAAAGAAGGTACAGATAACTCAAACAGTCTGTTGAGATTCATATTATTTTCTTGTTTAAGTTTTGATCTGAATGAAAACTGTAATGGTAATTGCATTTTTTAGTTATTAATTAATAGAATACTTGCATTAAATACCTATTAAATGTCTAGAAAGCCAAGATGAATCCTCTCCAGAACAGACGTTCTCAAGATCAGAGAATCTTTTCACTTAAGTTAAAGTTCCATTTAAATGTAGAATTTAAATTCAGATTGGTAATTTTTAGGAGTCTTTACAGACTGTGTTAATTCCCCCCTTGGATTGTAGGGAACATGATTCTCCTATAATTTATTCTGTCCTATAATTTAGGAAGCCCTTTCCTGGCAATTATGTGAAAGCAATATTTAGCTGCAGAGAACCTTTACAATGATTTGAATTTTCTAGATAAGAAGGACTTGAGCATAAGTAATTGTGGGTGTGTGCTGACACAGGCATCATTACTACCTTTGTCTCCATTTGATAGTGATGGAATGTGTCATACAAATATATGGCAACAATACGCTAATCAAGAATATTTCACCCATGGGAAAAAATTATACTCAAGAATAAGTGATTGTTATATCAACAGATTACTGAGATAACCAAGCTGGACTAAAACACTCGAACTGAAAAATAATGGTTAAGACTTGCTCCTGCTGAAATCAATGAAAGAGAAAATCAGAAGCAACATTTGCAATGGCTGCAGTAGTGCTAGGAGTCTTCTGTGTCTTCTGCATGGGTGTAATTTGAATGGGAGGAGATTTAGAATCAGCCATGTGGAGTTTAAGAAGCTGATTTTGTTAAGGAGCTGTTTTGACATTCCTATCTTTCTTTTCATGCTTTCTTTTTTTAATGAGATACACAATACCAGGCTTCTGTTTTTATATTTTAGACCAACCCACTTGGCTCTCACATCTAAAAAGATGGGCTGGTATGTAAGCTGTGAAAAGAGCAAGGCAGATTGATGACTGGTAAAGTACACATAGATATGTACACATATTCATACACAGTGCAGGAAAAGCAGAAAAAGGAACTACAAACATTGAGCTTTTAATAAGTATTGCATCATGTATTCTATGTATTGCTTTTCTTTAAAAAAAAATAAATAACATAGTCATTCCTATGTTTCTCATCAAATGTTTTTGATGCATAGATTTAACATATTTGGTTATTTAGACGTATGTTTATTTGACAGGGAGAAAAATGACTCAAGTAAATTCTTCTCTAATACCGATTCAGCATGATATTTAATTGTCCGCTTAATTTAAAGTATCCAAGTTGTCTCATCTAGAACAATAAATCCTCACATGGTTTGTTATGCAGGTGCGTAAATAGCTTCATGAGCTCAGTGATATCTATGTGGCACAATATTTCCCATGTCATAGATGTTCCTCATATTTTACTTGCCTATCACTGGAAGTAAAATTTGCCCCATGCTGCATTTTTTCCTGCTGTGTATGTTTTAATTCCTGAACCACACTCTCCACATTAAATATTTCTCTATGACAATTCCAGTAACATTTTCTAATCACAAAATAATATTTACCATCTTCCCCCATGTGGTTTTCAGAACAGAGGGAGCTGCTGCAGTTCTGTAGAGGTCGTGAACCTGTTTGATGAAGCACAGATGAATATAAAGTATTCTACTGAGCTTAACAGGCTTTATTAATGTGCAGATCCAATACACATTTTTATTTAAATTCATCTAAAGGCTAAAGGACACGTTTTTCAATTGTTATTTTGCATTTAGTTTTGTGAGATTAGTTTTGCATGTTTTTTTAAAGAGAAGCGTGATTAGATATCTACAAATTACTTTCTGTTAATTATAAGCACTGCACCTAATAGTGCTTTTGGACTTTTAAGGAAAGAATCAACCAGCAATTTAATTTGAAATAGATTTCTACAAGATTCTCTGTATAAAGTAGAACTGCTTCTCGTCCCTAATCCATACATTCAATCTCAGTTTTGACTAAGACCCAGACTTTACATTTCTTTCTCTTTGAAAGGTTAAAAATAATTCTTTGAATAGATTTTTCCCCTTATTTTCAACATCTCACTCCCTAATAGAATTCCATCCATAAACAGGAATGTGGTGTCAAGCCATTGCCACTGGGGAAAGCATTTTCAAAAGGCCTAAGTCAGTCTTTCTGAACCTTAGCCATGTTCATACTTGATTTGTGAGTAGTCTTTTTTTTTTTTTTTTTTTAATAAAC
Source organism: Oxyura jamaicensis (assembly GCF_011077185.1). NCBI lineage: Eukaryota > Metazoa > Chordata > Aves > Anseriformes > Anatidae > Oxyura > Oxyura jamaicensis. Next base: position 18,500,193 of record NC_048900.1, on the reverse strand, counting down.
TGAATGAACTAAAGATTTAGACAAGTACTTGTTGAGATTTTTCCAAAAATATATGTTGATTTCAGTGAAAGACATGCCTTAATCCAAATGTGTAGTTCTGTAACTTCTCATTTTATATGCATCTTTAAGCACCTAAGTCACTGAAGTCTTTGGCACACACTTTGCAGATCTGCTGTGTGAGATGTTATCATATTCCAGTTTGCTGTTTCCCCACTGCTGAAGATTGCTGGTCCCACTGGAGATCTGGCAGGTTGGAACACACACCCACATCTCAGTCATGTCAGTAAGGAGTCTAAGGGCTTTATTTTAAACTGCTGAAAAGGCACCTTTAATCTAAGCTTCAGGACTTTGCATTTAAGCAGCCAAGAAGCATGTATGCATTCCATTCCCAGTACTCAGCGGAGGGGCAAAGCAGATAGTGGGAGAAAGTATCTGGTAATTTTCTGCTATTACATTTGCTTCAGCCTATTGGCAATTGCCCTTAGTCATCTGAATTCCCATTTTCAAACATGTCCTAGGCATTCCTAAGGGATTGGTTCTTCTTAATGTATTTAGGTGCTGAAACTACAGCAGGTTGTTGCCAAGGAGTGACATGTTACTGTCTGCACTGGTGAAAACACAGCTGAGTAGGCTTTGGCTGCCATTTCTCTCCTAGTGTAAAATCTTAGAAAGAAATGGAGCATTGCTTCCTGAAAAGTAGTAGTGAGATGCCCATTGAGCAACTTTGCAGATGCCAGCCCTGCCATCTGGCAAAACACCACACACTGCATGCCAGCAATATATCCCAGACACAAGCTAAAATGAATTGCATACAGCATTCCAGAGCTCCTTTTATTTATCAATGGAGAAAAAGATATGTATGCCAGTTAGGATTAAGCTGTTGTTTCTATAATATAAAGGAGCCAGCCAAAATAGCAGGACTTCTGCTCTATAACCAGAGCCATTTTCTGGCACTGAAGCTTCAGCTGCTCACCAGATCCACCAGTCCATTTTTCTGATGCTAGGTAGGGGCAAACAGACATTCATTTTGTTTGCCCTCATTACCTTCTCATTTGTGCTGAATGTATTGCTAATAAGCATACTTAATTTCAGAATGTGAATGTTTCATTTCACTGAAGCTTTAGCTGCTTACATCTTAAGTCTTTATTTGTGAACCCTTGGCATTGACATCTGGATACTTAGGTTATAGGACCAGATCATCAACTGCAGAAAGAGTTGGCATAGCTTGGGGATTTTAAGTCACATTTATACTTTTTGATCCTGCAGTATTCTAATTATGAAGCACGTCAGACCTGTTCTTAGGCTGCTCTGTGGCACCAAGGAGTCATTGCATCATCCTGAAGACTGCATAGGTGCAAAGTCATTACTTCCCTCTAGCTGTGTCATCTTTGCTAGTTCTAAGTTTTCATAGGGAAGTAATGTTGTTGTCAAAGTTGGTTTTAGAAGAGCTTTGCACCAATGTAAAAAAATATATATATATATGTTACCAGAACATCCAGCTTCATAACTGTTCTTTGTTATGCTGCTTCATATAATTCAATAAAAAATTAAAAGGCAGCTTCATCTTGTTACATATAACCACTGGAAAAAAAAAAGGGGGGGTTGGGGGGGGGGCTTAAAACAGGCTTGTCACAGAAATCAGGGAATGACTGGAGAGAGACAAAAGTCATATTCATCTTCAAAGATGGCAAGAAAGACAACCCAGAAAGACAGCTAAGTTCTGGGCATCCTTAACTCAGTCCCTGGGAAAATCACAATGTGATCTTGAAAGCAATTTCTGGGCATGTGAAGGAGAAGAAGGTGATTGGGAATGATCAACAAGTACTTAAAAAATAAATAATCCTTTACCAACCTGATTGATATCTATGATGAAATGAGTAAATCTGTAGGTGGATGGGGGGGCAGTAATGAGTGTCATCTACAATAATCTTAGCAAGGGTTTCAACACAGCTTCCCTTGTATCCATGTTGGGACATCCCAGTTTAGATGAGTGAACTACTAGGGTGAGAAACTGATTATATCATCCAGCTCAAAAGGTTATGGCTTATGGTTACTACTCTACTTGGAAAGTGTAGTTCCTCTGCAATCTATACTGGGACGTCTCCTGTTTCATATCTTTATCAGTGACCGAGGGGAAAAGATACTCATCAATTTTGCACACCTAGCAACCTAGAGACACTAGGAACTGGGACAATGAGAATTAATTTCAGCAAGAACAGATGTAGAGCCCTGAACCTGGGAAGAAATTACACCCCTGATCAGTGTACAGGCTGAGGACTGCTCCACAGCAGCTCTGCAGGAAGGGACCTGGGGGGCTTGTTGGACAACAACTACACCTACTGTGTCATCAGCGTGTCCTGGCAGTGCTGAGAACTAACAGAATGAAAGGGTCATATCACCAGGAGCATAGCCAGTAGATCAGGGGAAGTGATGATTCCCCTTTAATCAACGTTTAATCAACATTTGTTAGGCCATCTCCAGTTTTGGACACACCAGTACAAGACATTGACAAACTGAATAAAGTTCAGTGGAGACAAGGTATCAGGGGCTGGAGCACTAGGCCTGTGAGGAGAAGAAGAGGGATGGGGTTTGTTCATCTCATAGAAGAGATGGCTCCAAGGGGACCTAACAGCCCACCAGTACCTACAATGAAGTTACGGAAAAGATAATGCTATGCTCTTTACTGAGGTGTGTAGGAGTGTGAGAGGTAACAGTCATAGTTTGGCTGAGGCAAGGTGCTGGCTGGATGCAAGAGATTTTCTTTTTTCTTTTTTTTGCTATGAAAGTAGTTGACCAGAGAGGTTTAGGAATCCTCCAAAGAAAGAGATATCCAGACCTCAGTTCCTACTAATGGCTGAATTCTTAGCTGCTTACTCTAAATTCAGTTTTGAGACAGCTTTATGCAGGAATTTAGACTAAGTGACCTTGCCAGGTCCTTTCCAGCATGAATGATTTTATGATATTTGATTTTCAAAGTTTAGGCTAGAAAATTCTAACTAAGCAAACTATATATTCTTACATGCTCTTGACTTGTAGAGCAGATCACATGTACAAAATTTGCAGGATCTGTTCCAGGCTGCCTAAATGTAAATATGAATATAAGTGAAAAAGAGGAAAAAATTTCCAAGGGCAATTTAGTAGCGTTTCAGCCTACTTGCCTCTCTGTTCTTTATCATTCAGCCACCATATGCTAACACTGGTTTTTTTTTTGTGTCAAAAACCAATTAATATAATTATTAAGTATATTAACTGAGGTACTGAAGGTACTGAGTACTGAAGGTTTACGCATTAGCTCAGGAAAAATAAGTTCTTTGGCACAGGTAGTTCTATAATTGTGATGTGTTGGAAGAATTCAGTATTAGATCATCCTCTATGATGAGGGTTAGGATTCAAATTAGTACATTGGCCTGAAATATAAATTATGTAAGAGCTGAGGCTGGCTCGGGTGCCAGATGGGTCAGATAGATTACACTTCATTAGCCACCTGGGTCAGGTATCCTGGTACTGATCCATTCTTAGCTGCAATATGTATGGGTAGAAGTTGAATTCACAGTGGAGCGGGCATCTTATGTTGCAGTGTTCGTGCCTTAGTCAGTTTAATTCAGACCTGTAGTGTTATATTATTGTGATTCATTCTATTTATGCTGGAAAATACAGATAGGTGATTTAACTTCTTGTGTGTAAAACTCAGCTGTTAGGCAAACCCCAGACCTGTGGTTTTGAGCAATGTTCAGTAACCTTTTGCTATCTAGACTTTGAGACGTCTGAGTTTAGGAGTAAAATGGAGGGAGGAAAAGTACTGATGAAGTTGCTGCCTCATCCAGATTATTGAATGAAAGAGCCAGTTAGGAGCTGTCAGCTGTATTGGGGTGTCTGTGTTCCTCTCCTCAATTTGAGTTATCTGGACATAAAAACACAAGTTCAAATGTTACAGAAACATTTTATGTCCTAACAACACTTGCAGCTCCTGCTTTTCCATATTGTGGCTGAACTATCTGCCCACAGAGTTGCCCAATACATGCAAGTATCTGAGGATTTATTTTGGGGGGAAAATCCTGCTTTCTTTTGTACATAGTAGAAGTAATGCAGATTCAGAAGCAGCACTAAGGAAAACCACTGCTTAGAAATCCAAATCCAGGTGGGTCCTCTCAAGCTAATTTGGCACTTCAGAACAGCAGTGATTTCTACTGCTTTGGCATTCCTTTTTTTTTTTTTTTTTTTTTTTTTTTCCCCACGTGCATCTGTCATGCAAAAGAAGTTGCTGAGTTCTCAAGCTCAGGAAGCTTTCAGAGATTTTGCCATCCATTAAATCTCTACATAATAAGTGAGATGTAAGTGCTAAGTTTGGATCATGGTACCAAACATAACTGATAGTAGCCCTGCGGCTAGCCACTGACTTTTTAACTAAATTTAACACTGCCATTCATAAATACAGATTAAGAGAGCATACAAATTGTAATAGCATAGCTGCAGTCCCAGCACACAAATGAATGTGTGCACACATGCATGCACAATTAAAAGGTTACCTCTAACTCAGGGAAGTTTTATGCTCCAAAGGCTCCAAAGACTCACTGGCACAGTCCCTGTGATTGCAGAGCTGAGTATCTGCCATGGTGTTTTATCCAGCTGCTCCAGGGGAATCTTAAATGCATGCGGAAAATGTCGGCCTACACCTAGCATACTGACTGCTTCACTAAATAAAAATGAGGATATTCAGTTTAAAACGAAGCATTTTTTATTTTTATAAAGAAATCAAAACCAGTTGCAATTAAATAGCAAAGGAAGAACTGGAATCCATAAAACAATAGGGGCAATATTTAAAGCAACCAAACTAAAATCAGTTCAGTATTTCTCTGCTGTATTTATGTACAAGTGCACTTATTTTTTAAAGTACCCTAACACTTAATTTTGCTTTCAGTTGTATTTTTTTATTTGGATTACATATGGTATTGTGATAGGATGTTTCAGAAAGCCATAAAGTGTTCTTGCCTGTAAAAGCAATGTCCTTTCTTGTTAATGCCAAGAATGCTTTTCCCAAAACACTCATTCCCTGCTCAAGACACTGTAGCTGCTAATGAGGAAAACACTGCGAGTACCTCATTCAAATGTTTTCTTTTGTTTATCTACAGGGAGTTTACTCTGTAATAGTGAAGAATCCCTGAGTATCAATGAGTCTGAAAGTACTCATATTCTGCCAAGAATAAAGTTGTAAAGCTTTGTGTGCCAACACTTTAAATTAATCTAAAATAATGCAGAGGGGACTTTGTCATCTTGGAAGGCTTTTTAAAGCCTCATCACTATTGTCGCAATTAATAAGAATATTCCATATCAGTGACATGACTCCCTTCCTCTATTGCCAATTATAGTTTCGATGGATGACATCCCTCTGAGGAGGTATGTCAGAACTCATAGAAAGGATGGTATCGGCATGGGACAAAACACACTTTTGTACCAGCAGCTTTGCAGTATGTTGCTAGTTTCTTAGGCAGCTCTGCTTACTCACAATCTTCTTTCCTAAGCATCACTTAGTGCCCAATGCTAATCAGTCCCTTTAGATGGCTTTTACGAAGTAGATAGCGCATTAATTTGGCATACAAATTGAGAGACTATCTTTGATGGTGAAACAAGATTAAAATACCCATGCTCACATTTCAGTTTCGTACATAAAACATAAATAATTCAGTAACCTCCCCAGCATTACAGACAGCTTCAGTTCTCTCTCAAACAGTACTTAAAATATACATCTATCACAAACTTAGAAATAATTTTTTTTAAAAAAAAGAAAAAAAAAACAGGCCATAAACAAATATCATGCTTGCCAAAATACTTTATGTTCCCATCCACAGGACCCTTAGTAACAATTCTGGCCCAAGATTTCCTCATGAGATGCTGTTTAAGAGTGGTTTTTGTTTGTTTGTTTGTTTTTCAATAAATAAATAAAGTATGCCAAACAATGCCATTCCCATGATATGTTTTACAGTTTGTGTTTCTTTATGGCCAAGGCTGCTGTGTTTTGTTACAAATATATGAAATCAGTAGATTGCCCAGGTCTCCATTTTTACAGGGGATACTGCATCATTAAGTACTGAAAGAATATAATGTAACTATTCAAACTGCTTAAGATATTTCGTAACCATAAATTATTATCCAAAAATATTTTTCGAGTAGATAAAAAGAGTTGTCAATTCTGCGTAGTGAATGCCTCATAAGGGGCTCATTTATGGTTGAAAACTGAATAAAAGCAGTAAATTAAGAACAGACGTAACCATAGAGAAGCTGTAATCCACAGCAGATTTCCTTGGTGAATGAAGTATTGTTGTGTGGATTTATCCTCTTTGCTTGTACAGTTAACCAGTCACATCTGTGGCCAAAGTGCTGTCTGTGCACACAGACAAGTTGGGTTCAGTCACCCCGTGGAGGTGGGCACATGCTGGTTTGCACTGTAGTGATAAAGTGCAGAATAAACTTCACCGGCTGTTTCGTTGGGGCGTGCTCTGCTGAAGGGCAGATATAATATTGAAGCTGAATTCCTGTGACTCGGAGACATAAAAATGCTAGGACGTTTGAAAAATGATGCATTTCCCCTAGATTGTATATTATTGCAGGCCTTGTTTTCTGGCAAGTTATAACAGACTCTGTTGCTGACTCACAGAATTAGTGTTTGTACTTCCTAAATACGATAATGAATGGGAGCTGCTTGAGCTATAGTGTTTGTGAAGGGAAAGCCACTTGTTATAAATATTCATTTGACAAAATGTAAATAGTTTTATAGGAGTGTAAACTGTTGCAAGTTATTTGATTCAGTACAGTTGTCTCTTCTGTATTGTTTGTCACAAATGCACATAATGAACCAGCCTGGATGACATGTAGACTTGACAGTGAATTAGTTTAGCTGTATTGCTGTTTGTTTAACTTTGTGATTACACACTAGTCCGACAGCTCATCTCCTTTGTCTTCAGAAAGCCACAGCAAGTTCAATTTTTCTTATGTCTTTCCATTTGATTTCTTAGCCTCTTCCAGTACCTCAGTGTATCCTTGCACACTAATTTTGGTTTTACATCAGGAGGTTGTATCTATTGTGAGATCATCAGCTTATTAAAAAAAAAGAAAGATTCTTGTGAATTTCTTTTCATTACTGAGAGCTTTTTTTAATTATAAGGCATGCTTCCCAGATAACAATAGGTTTCCTTTCAAATAAATAAGCTTCCTTCCAACCATGTCTGAAAAAGAATTAAAAAAAAATACAGTAAAGACAGAAACAAATGTTGTCATTTAAATTCCTTGCACTGGTCATTTAGAAACTGTCTTTATTATTTTGTTTATATAAATATAAAAGCACATTAAGTTCATATTTCTTCTTTAATTCAGGTTATAGAGAAAATAATAAATAGTTATGACTGTGCCAGCCTCAAAAGTGAACTGCAACACCTGCATCTGTATTACAAAGAAGACTACAAAGTTCTGTCCTGTTTATAGATGCAGCATGCATGTGAACTGAAACAACAGATATAGACAGTCAACCTCTTGCTGTTTCGAACTATGTGCCCAAGTTAATATGTGCATGCAAGTGCTTAAATATTATGACTATGAACATGTATGTAGACAGAGGCTTACAAAATTTCTTTTAATAATCCATAAGCTTTACTTGCCCTTAAAGGTTTGGTCCTTAACTTGAACTGATTCAAACAGAATTGAAAAACTGTAGTATTCTTTTAAATTAATCAGAGATTTTGAAAATGCTATCTATTCTGTTTGATTTTGCTCCTCACATAATTTAAAATTTACAGTCATTGTCATTTTGTGCTGAGCAAAGAGGTCACAAATCTATGCCTACTATGTAGAGGCATTATGCATATGCAACATTTATACAACAACAAATGTGGATCAGGGGCAGTTTTGCCATTTGGTTCCATGGTCAAAGTCCTTTTATATCTCTGGTTTTGGTCTAATGTTATGTTTTCTTAAAGAAAAAATCAAATCCGGTGCTTTAGAAGGTAAAGTGACTAAAGTATTTTGTTTCTAAGTTTTGTCCTGCAGTCTTTTTCAGGGTGTTTACAGTATGCAGGACTTAACTAGACTGCTATTTTAAGGCCTGTTCCACAGACTTCTGCTGGCTTCAGTGAGCTTCTATCAGGCCTTTAGTGACTCATGGGAAAATCTGTGTATTTCAAACAAGAATTATTTTTTAATGTTTACTGAAATTTATCTAAAAACCTTATTATGAAAAATTTAAAGCAGCAGACTTATTTGGTGCTCTGAAAGATCATTTTCTGAAATGGTTGCAGATTTTTAGAGCTATCAAATGTAGAGGGATTTGGAATTTGTTTGGTTATATTTTTTCATTTAGTAAGATTTCTTTCCAAAGAGGTCAGCGGGACTTTTCTGAAAGGATTTAATTAAAGTTAGCAAGTAATTTTGTGTTCTGCAGCATGTTACATATTGTGAAAAGGTTATGGATTCACTCAGTGCAGCGCATCAAAAGTGTAGAGGTGATAGGTGAAATTCTTATTGTTGCAAGTGCTGAGATATAATCATTTAAAAGGTCACTTGCACTCAAAAAGAGCATTTATTTAAGAAGTAACTTGTTTTGGGATATGCTGCATTTTTAAAGGTTAAAACAGTGTCTTGCTGACCAATGTGAACAGTCAGAAGTAATTTTTTCATTTCTTAAAAAAAAATCTGCATGTTACTTTAGACTATTTATTAACATCCTGTGCCATACATTGTTGTTTTGAAAGCTCAAAATTTGACATAATTACTAAAACATGATACTTAGAAGCTTTGAAATCTAGAATTAGTTTGTTTCTGTTACTGTGTGCATTGCAATAGTAGTAAAACTGTGATAATTTTAAGTGTAAAAATACAGGTAACAGAATTTATCGAAGTGCACAGTATAGTAGTATATTGCTTTGTGTATAGGCAGTTGTCCTGGTAGGAAGCACCAATTGTCTAAAGTGAGGGGGAAAAGATTGATTTTTACATTTTATAAAGTGATTTGGGAATTACATAGATTATGTAGTTATGATAGGCAGACAACAGTGAATTATATTTGAAATGGTAATGTGAAAGACCGTAAAATCAGAGAATTTATTTAGGGAGCTGAGAAGGAAGATTTTTAAAACCATTATTTAGTTCTTGCATTTATGCAGGAGTTCATATGCCATGGCAAGTATGGCAAGTGTTTAGAGGAGTTTTTTTCCCCTTTCTCTAGAAACAGTTCAGATTGGCATTAAATTTCTTTAAGTCACAGTGTTCTTTCCACTTACACTTCTGAGCAGTCCATGGACATCAAGGAAGAAAGAGTTTGATAATTACTCTTTGCTGAATAAGATGTTATGGTCAGCCTCTTGATCCTTAAGATTGCCAGTACGGAGCAGCATTTTGTTAATAATTTGTTTTAAATGCTTTTGTTGAACCACTATCCTGTAGAAATTATACTAGCTGTGAAAACAAAATTATTTTACTAATGGTATTGATCAGTTCTATCCATTGAACATTGTGCATTCCAGAGCAACTTATGTGAGTAGGAAAAAGGGAAAAAATGTACATAAGGAATTAACAGTTAAAAATGAATGACTTACATTTGTTTCAGGATCATTTTTTACTCAAATAAAGCCATCCTCCTTAATTTGTCTTGCTTTCCATTTGAAAGAGGGCAAAATCTATTTCCTGGGCAATTTTGCACAGCACAGATATTAATACTTTGGGGTTTAATTGTATCCTGTGTTTAAATACACTGTGGGTGAAACCCTAGACCTCTGCTTAATTGCTGTGAGAAAATAGCCTGATTTCTCTGAGATTAGGCACACGCTTATGTATACTTTGACCCAAGAGTGCCTCCTTCAGAATTAATCTTCTAAGGTAGTGGGATTTGCTTTTGTACATGCAGTAGACCCATTCATGACAAACGGTGCCTAATAAACCAACTTCACCCTCCAGACCTCTCTTTTGCTGTCAGAGTTTTTCTTCAACTATTCATTTCACACATCCCTTGTCCAGTTGCTTATTAGCAAATAAACCTTAAAGCAGGCAATAGGAATAAATTTAATGATTCCTCTTAATTAGAGAGGCTTAAGGTTTAAATAATGTGCTGCGGAACTGGAAATGTAAAGAATTTCCATTTAATAGTTAGACAAAAATATTCTCAACCTGATCCAAATATGCTGGCTGTTGGAAAGACAAATTTGCTCTTATTTATTTTTTACATTTCCTTTGTGCTATAGTTCAGTTGAACCATCTATTCCATAAAAGCACTTTTCCCTCTGTCATCTGTATTAGGATTGTTTCTATAAGATGTAACAAAAAGTTCTGGTTTTCAAATATTTATATTAGTCAAAGTTAGTCCTGTTTATACTTTTTGGCAATATAACTTTTTCCTTAAAAATGAAGTACTTTAGTTTAACTAAACAAAATGTGTTGAAATGGACAGTCTTATAAACTTAAGTACACTTGGCAACAGAAAGGACCAAGGCTCCAACCAGAAAACACCGACTCAAGTGAGTAGCCCCTACTCATACAAATATCTTATTAACTTCAAAAGAACAATCTGTGTGTATTGGAGTTTTCAAAACCTGGCACTAAAGCACCAACCCTGACTGCAAATACTGAGGCAGATGTAGAAGTTTACTTCTTTTTATTAATGCCATTAAAATCAGGAGTTGTGATCATCAACGAAGTCCTTTATGTGATTTTCTACAAATAATATTAACACTTGCAGGGGCATGTCCTAAAATTAGAAGATAAAGGTATTTGTTTCAGTTTTGAGTTAACATTAGATAAAATCATCTTTTTGTTTTGATTGTTAAGTAAAGCATTTCCCTATATTTGCATAAAAGATATGAAGCCCAAAAGCCACTTTAATTTGTAAAAGAGTCTGGCTGCAAAAAAATTGACTTCTCTTCTTCAAAATCAGTAACATTGCAGTAGCAAAAATAATGATGTAACATAAGAAGAAAATCCCAGATGTACTGATTCCTTTAATTAAATATCTGGATCAAAAAAATATATGAATAAAATATTATTTAACTTCTATAAATTTATATTTGTTTAAGCAGCCTTTTCTTTGTGCTATCAGTTACTTTGATTTCTTATGTGTTATTTTTCTGTCATTTTCTGAAGATGTGATCAAAACCAGATTGAAATGAAAGTTTTTTTTTTTTTTGGCATTGTTTTTTTTTTTTTGGTGGGTTTTGTTTGTTGTAGGTTGTTTTTTTTGTCGCTTTTTTAAAATGTTTTATTTTGTTTTGTGGTAAACCCTTTAGCTATTGTTACGGTAATAAGCCTTGGTTGGCTGATAGTGAACTATGTGGTCGGGACTCTCATAAGGGAAATGCAGTCTTCATTAAACAAGCCTTTTAACAGCAAGCCAAGCTTGATTAGAATCATATACAGATGAAATCATTTCTTTACAATGCCTTTGTAGTTTTGTGCATTCCCAATAACTCTTTAGGCTTAATAATACTTAGGAGACAGCTGGGTTACTACTTAAGATTCTGTTGTTGCTTCCAATTATTGCGCAGAAGTCAAAATACATAGTATAATTTCTGTTCAAATAACTGCAAGTCTATTAATGTGATATCTAAATGTGAAATGGGTTGGGGCAAAAGTAAACATTACAGAAGGCAGGAGTTACAGCTTGCTATCTTGTGTGGAATCCCTCTGCTAAACCTGTAAGAAGCAAAACTTCAGAAACAAGCAGGAAACTTTCTATGAGTTTTGTTATTGTTACTCTAATGAAGTTGTGACAGCATATGGCAAGCCTAAATACTTTGTGTGGTAAAATATAGCTACCACTTTGTCTGCTTAATTTATATTTGAACAGTCATTAAGAGTTTATACTTCCTTAATTTGGAGTCACAAAGAAAAAAAAAAAAAGGAAGCAAAGTTCACTAAAAACCTAGGGAAGTAGCAATTCTCTTTTTTTGGCATCTCGTCATAGGGAAAATATTGTTGGTAATGCCAAACAAAAGAAAACAAAACAAATCTCTTAAATCTGTTGGTTAATTTTATTAGCCAGAGTCCAATTAAGCAACTATAATCCTGTTGATCTTTATTACTGGTGTGCATTCCTTCCATAGCACAAATCTCTATAGGAGAGAGCTTAAGACTTCATGGATGGCAGAGGCCCATTGCAAATGACAATTCACTACTAAACAAAGCAAGAAAACAACTCAATCAAAAGGTCAAATTCCTTTCTGTGGGTGATGACAGAAGGATGATAAGAGGAAAGCTTTTTTCTTTCCTTCCTTCATTTAATGCATCCTTTCCTCAGTAAAGGCAAGCCTCCAAACTCCCCCTAAGTCACTGGACCTCAAAAATGGGTCCAGGCTACTCAGCCAGTTAACAAGGCAATCTGCAACATTAGCCACCAGTGGTCAGACCGGGTAGGATCAGTTGGCATATGGCTCTTGTTTAGAGTATTCGTACTGTTTGAGCTGACCTTTCATTCCCACCCCGTGCACACATATTTCTTCTTCACCTCACCAGCTGCTAGCCTCAGTGTGCTGTGCTGTGAGGCAGCCAGAATGGCTAGGCATGAAAGGCATCACCTATCTTCCAAGAAGAGGGATTCTTGTAACTTATCATTAGGATTTACAGGACTCTGTACATAGCTGTTACCAGATTGTGTGTTCAAGCATGTAGTCTGTACGTGTAAGGCAACTGCCCGGATTTTTTTGTTGTTGCTGTTAATCCAGATACTAAGCTGTTTCTACCATAGGACTGCACTCCACAGACACTCACAGACAGGCCATCCCTGCCTGAAGTGGTGTAGAAGTGGTGTAGGGATTACGCCTATACTCATTTGATTGAAGGAGTTTGTATGCAGTTAAATTGGTTGTGGATCCTGTGTGGAAAGAACCAAAGAGTTGAATTATGCAAGTTTCTGTGCAGTTGCAGTGGGATCAGAAATAATGCTGTGCTAATGCATAACCCTTGTGAACCCCCAGAGACTGTGCTGGAGTTGTGGACAACCAGTGACAAGGCCCAGCATTGCAGAGAGCGGGTTATGAATCAGTGCAGTCCTGCTGTCCAGTAATTCAAGTACTCTTTCTTTCCTCCTCTCTTCCTCCTTAAAATACAGATGCAGGTTTGCATCTGCTAAGCCTAACTAAACTATTAATGCCACGGTATATGAATGCTACTTCACCAACATTGCAGTTTGTGTTTACAGCCAAAGCAATCTTCTGCTGCAACATTCTATAAAAATAAACAACTAAAATATCAAGAATGGAAAGGAAATATAGTGGCAGCTTCTTAGCTACTGAAAATCAGATAACACCTCTAAAGCCAATGGAGCTGCATAAGGCATAATGCTTTCAGTTTTCTCTCCTCCAAAACATTTATGTGTATTCTGTGCCACATATATGTGCATATAACAAACTGTTTTAATCTGAAAAGGTTAAAAAAGGGAAACTAGGCTAAGATAGATATCAATAGATGGGAAAGTATCAGTAGATAAAAGAGGTAATATGAGCTATTCAAATTAACATGCCCTCTGTGACTCTTGAGAAGCAAAGGAGGAGTCTGGACTATTCAAATATCCTTGAATACCCTTTTTAGATGGACATTCCGTTTATCAATATATATTAGTAGCTACTGTTTAAAGTCATAAAGCAGTATCTCTAACATTAAAATTAACATAAACACTATGCAAAAGAAAATGAAGAGTGAGTAAGGCATAAGTGCAAGTTGGGGACAGAAGAAGATCATATACAAAAATAATTATCTAACTGTTCAGTATTCAGGGAATTTCCATGTTCTGTTTTTGTTTTGTTTTGTTTTTAAATCTTTAGCCTATTTATGTTACTTTCTTTATAAATGTTCATGGTTCCCATAGATATATAAGCTATTAGATCTGAAAACACCACCAGTACTTATTTGTTTCAATTTACCTATATTATCTAATAGATTATTGTTTGAACGTCTAAAACTTTGTACTTTCCTTCTCTCCTCCTGCTTACTTATTAATGCATGCATACAAATTTCTGATCCAAAATGGCTTTATTGGATATGATAACACTGACTGGAGATTTCGAGCCATGTGGCTTATGTGATGAATGTACCAGTGTTCTAGCCCAACATGCTCTTTTATTCATTGTCTTTTTAGGTTCTTAGCTTCATGTTTCAAAAGTATCATGATCTTTTATCAGCCCACAATAGTGAGCCTCTTCATCAACAACAGTCCCTGAAGTGAAGGTATATTTTAAATCGCCAGGCAATCTTAGACAGAGAATGCGATGGGGAAAGAGTTCTGAACAGGATTGTTCCCTCATGGTCTTTCAATAAAAAAAAAATAATAATAATAAAAAAAATTTAGATTCACTATCGAATTCCAATAAATTAAACTGACCACATCTGAGAAACTTTGTACAATTCAGCTTGCCTTTCATAACTGTCTGCAATCAACTAGTCTTACCTAAAATTTACAGTGAAATATTTATGAAAAGCATCTTTTTTTTTAATTGGTTCACAGCTTGTTGAATTTAATACTGTTTCGTTCCACAGCTAAATTATTGATTGAATTAAAGTGTTTTCTCATCTATGAAACATGTCCATCTCTCAATAACATTGTTACAATTTCTCCTTGTTTACTGATAGAGAACTAAGTTTTATTTCCTGTGCTTTTTATGGTTGGTCAGTTAAACATCTCATTATTAGCTAAAGCAAGATAATCAAAAGTGTATTGCCATTCTGAGAACAGAATTTTTGAATAATATTGTTTTGTAGAAAATTGATTTATTCCAGGAAAAAAAAAAAAAAGAAGTGTGTTTGAAATTCCTTAAAATCGTCCTCCTCCCATTATGAAGGGCTTCTTATAATTTAACTTACATGGATGATATAATGTCATTATAATATCTACTTGTGTTATACAGTAATGACAGTCTACATGTCATTCCAGCTATTTAAATGAACAGGTTCTACCAATAATGTTTCAGAGCAAAACTAACACAAAGTACCTTTAACAATTTTCACAATTTTCTTGATGATAATAAAATCGAACTTTTAATCTGACATTTGCAAGTTCCTCTTTCTACTTGGGGTGAAAATCTCTTTTTCCTGCTTTGTATCGACTGAACCGAAGTTTTCCTTGTCTCCTTTTCTTTACTCCATTTTTCACTCTTTAGCATGCTTTGTTGCTAAATTCAGACTGTAAAGACCACGTCATGCTTTAAGCCACGTAACTATCCGCACCACACACAGATCTCAAATAAGAGGTATGACATAACATTGTTTTGTTGAATATTGAGTGGTTAGACCTACGCATTTGTAGGTCTATACTTTATACTTTAGGTCCACTCTATACTTTAACAGGACTAACAAGCAAATTCCACTATATACTCAATATGTTGTCTGGTGCTTGGGGAAAAAAAAAAAAAAATAGAAAGAAAGAATATCTACAATATTCTTTTTCATTTGTGTAGACCTTGATTAATTTTACTTTTAACATCCATATACTGTGACTGCTCTATTATCTCCAACTTCATTTCCATTACAAAAGTTTATCTAGATAACATTTTTAAAGTTCAAGCTTATAATTATATACATATATTTGAGATCCAAATAAAAAGCATAGAAGATTTTAAGTATTTTTGAGAAGCAAACATGACGAGCCATGATTATTTACCTGTGACATCTTAATTCTTGAAAAGTAGGAGTATCAAATTACCTGTTGAAAATAAATGCATTGAAACAACTTGTAATTACATGCCTATTTTGTCTGCATTTGGATAAAACATTAGCTTCTGCTGTTTTTCCTCCAGGACTGATAAATTCAAATGAAATGCCATCCTGACCAAACAGTATTTAAACGTCCATAAAAGTAAAAGAAACAAAATAAGGTGCACTCTGGTCGTGTTGATTTTACCATTTGTTTCAAGTTATTTGCTTACAATTATCATAATAATTGAAAGGTTACCAGGAAGACTGTGGAAGGCAGGGTTACTGCAAAAGAGATTCATGTCAGAGCAATGTGAATACTAATGCACCTCCTCTCTAGGTGAAAGATCAGTTTCCCTGGAAGCACTGAAAGATGTAGCACAGTGATTTGTAAACTACACACATTAACTTTAATTAGTAGAATAGTTCATTATAGCGCTTGTATCTTTTTTTTTTTTCTGCTCTTTTATAGTTAAGAATTAATTGATACCTTGTATCATTTTTAATAATTTCCAGATAACCCTGGTGTTATAATGTGAGGTTCTTTGTTTCTAATTCAGTTCATCATTTGTATGTGTTGTCTATACTAGTAATTTTCCTTCTCATTCAGATAAATATGGTATTCCTTTAGGTTTTCCCATACAGAAGTTTACAGTGAAGCTGGTGAGAGTTTTCATGGATTTTGTAGCTTGTATGTCTGGCTCCAAAAGATGGAAGCTTACACTCAAATCTGTCTTCACCATTCTAGTAGAGCTGGACATCCACAACATTTGTAGGCACTCAAGTGCTCAGTATTATCAGACTACTGGATTTTAATTGTGGAATAAACAAATTCAAAACCAGTGTTACAGAGAAGCAATAGGCATAATAATCTAGGACCACTGACCACAGGTTCTCCACCAGTGTGGGTCGAATGATGCAGTGTGAGCCCAGTACGTGAGGAAACAGGCCCATGCTTTTTGCCCTGCCTGTATCCTTTCAGAGTGTAGAGTAACTCTGAGAGTGAATTAGACACCAAATACCTGGGGCCTACACAGTTACAGATGTTTTCATTAAAGAACATAGATAAATAATTTAGAATAGCTGGCACTAACAGCATGCACCAAAATAAACCTGGAAATATATTCTTGAAGGGAACAAAGAAAAGGAAAGAGGAAACAAATTGCTGACCTACTTTAGCATCAGATGAGAAACAGTCTCCTTCAATTCATATGTTCACGTAATGGAGGGAAAGAGTTTCAGGAGTGAAGTCAGGTGAACAGCCTGCACGTGAAGCTCTTGCATTGAGAAGGGCATCTGTATTTCTGTAAGATGTTATCTGTTGAGAACATGATGTTGATATCTGATGACTGGGTTTGCTACAAATAAGTTTGGTCTCAATAAGTTTGTAGGATGATGGTCTACAAACCTGTGTATCTATAATACAGGGGTAAATCTTCTTGGTTACTGCTTTGTGTTCGGGTTTTCCCAGTAATTTCTCCTTATGACACATCTGGAGTATTTATTGTCTGTTATGGTTAGATTTTATAATCCTAGGGGGAGCAGTGCATATTATCAGTAAAATGTGTATCTTTAAGACCAAGAATTAAGTCCTTTCTTGGCCAATGCTCTGAAGTGTATACTCAGACTTCCAGCTACTTTTAATCACTTTCCTTTTAGAACTTTAGGAAGTGGCATCCCCTGTCCCAGCCCCTTTATTAATGGCCAGTTGTAAATGACTTTAGCAAATGGAGCACCATTTGTCACACTGTAGCAAGTGACGCACTGTACTGTATTTCTAGCCCTACCACTTAATTTAAGCATTGAGATTTATAGCTTGTCATCATCTGCTCTATCTTTCTGTTCCTTCTTTGTGCCTTCCCAAGTGCTAAAACAGGTTGTCGGGAAAAGGGTTTATACGTAAAAGCAAAGACATTTCTGCCTTGACTCAGAGCATTGAAAAACACTAATTCAACTCTTTCACTTGTATAGTATATTCTCCTGATGGATTTTCTCCTTCTACTTAATTGCTTCTCCACATTTAACTGATATTTGATGAAAAGATCCCCCTATTTTACAATTTCTCTCAAAATAATCCCACTGTAATTCAGTTGCAATCACCTGTGTATACACTACGTTTGTTTATTGCTTTGAAAGACACATATGGTACAGACGGCAGCCAACTCGTACTGCAAATTAAAAACTTTTGTTTGAACTTGAAATTAGTTCTTTCTTCAGTGCACTGCTCTACTCCACACCATCAGCAAATTTCATGGGGCTACAAATTTGTAGCCCATTCCTCTGTCCAGGCTATATAGATTTTTATATAGATTACAGACAGCGTTTGTGATTTATATACTGCCACATGGAAAGTGGCAGGCATCCAAGAAGTGACCCCACTGGTTTAAAACTCCTCAGAATCAAACATCTGTTCTGTGTTTGTGTGCATTTGTTTGTTTGTTTACTTAAGAGCACTGAGCATTGGCCTTGCACATGCTTACCGTGTTTCTCCTAATAGCGCAGATAGGTCGTTGGGGTTTGTAACACTATAGTAGTTATAGCAGAGAGCAGACGTTTTTCTTGTCATCCTGGTGCTATTAGCAATCAACTGCCTGTTTCCCTTCAAAGTGGTGAGACCACTGGTCACTTGGTCAACACTGTGGATGCACAGCTGGACATAAAGGTCCTGAAGCAAACAGTATGTCCTCAGCCGTGTGTTTTAGTGCTCCCAGACTGCAAACATTTGGCCCATTCCTCTAATGCCCAACATCTTGTGAAGTAATTTCACTGATGTAAAGTGAGTGCACAGTGCAAATGCAGTGATACTCCTGCAGAGCTTCCAAGTACACTAGTGTTGATGTTTGGCACTTCTTATGCACAGATGTAGCTTATGCAAATAAACACGGGTTAGCAAAGGATCAGGACCAGTAACAAGTGTTATGCACGTTGTCTGTGCCCTCCTGAACCCGTGAAGCTACAAGCCTAAGCAGGAGCTTGTCATGTGAAAAGGGTATAAGAAGATTTCAGAAATTCCATATAAATAATATCATATGACTGCAACTTTTCAGAACAAAAGAGTTAAAGATCAAGCAAATGGTTTTAGCTGGAATTCTAGTTGCACATTTCTACCCCTCAGCAGCCAAGCAGGAAGGCAGGACCTGTCTGCTCTGTGTGACTGCAGTAGGCTGCAACCTCAGCTGAGACTGATGAGCTCTCCATGTTTACCAGTAAGGATATGTAAGCTGGAGAGTTGCTTGCAGTCTCTGAGCTAGCTTTCAGCTAACAGTTGGACCTGAAACATTTTCAGTTTCCCATGGGTGCTTAAAAAACCCTTGCTCATAAACAAAGAATAGAAGAACTGAAAAGTAACTCATTTAACTGCTGTTCTCCAATTGGTCTTCTTTAAATTTTCAAGATGAATTCCAAGGAGTCTACTACATTTATGGGAAATAAGAAGTCACTGAATTACTGAACAAAATGAATCAAATTCAATACTAGAAAAAGCAGGTAAAGCTTTAATAAATCTAATGAAGCTGCACGTGTTCACATAGCTTTGACTCTTAACCCAGCCAGTCACCTTATATTCTCCTACATTAACCCAACATTATTTTGCCCAGCATATTCTCAAATGCTCTGTGTCCTCTGATGCAACTTCTACTGCTTTACTTTGAATGTGATCCCTTTGTATATGCTAGCCGAAATCACATTTGTTTGTTTTCCCAGAGTTGTATCACATTGCAAACCCTTATTTAATTTGCTGTTCACTACTAGCCAGGAGTCTTTTTTTTTTTTTTTTTTTTTTTAGTGCTTTCCAAACACTATCTTCCTTCCATAGTATATTTGTGTTTCAGATTATTTCCCTTAAGTATTTGACTTTTTAGTTTTCATTACTGAATGTCTTGTTTTCCACATTTTCTCCCCAGCTCTTGTAAGCTCTCTAGGTCTCCCTGTAACTGTTTCTTTACTTCCATTTCAATAAGGCTTCATTGGTAAATAATGTGCAGTTAAGTTGTGTGTCCCCCTCTTTTTTTCTTTTAATATTTATTGGTAAGAAAGGAAAAAATGCAAAAAGTTTACAATGGAAAAAGGGGAAAAGGTAACAAATTGAATTAACACCAATGGCCAGAGGATTTCACTGGGTACCTGTATAGATATGAATGTTAAAATTTAATATGATGCCTTCAGATATACCCTGACATATCTTAATATACTGAAATGATTATCTTTTTTTGTTGTTGTTGAATTGAATATACCACAATAATATGAAACATTTTCTCTCTTTTGAATGTCCACAAACTTCCTTTTTATGTGCAGGAATGTAGTCAAAAATATTTTATAGAGCAATACTGTTCTTGTTACCCAAAACAAAAGTGCCAGCACTTTACCTCTTTTTAGGGCAGAGCTTTTGTTTTTTAATTAGTGGCTGCATTAACTGTGCACTAGGATAGAATAAAGCTTCAACACCATCATGATGTTTCCTTAAGCAGTGTTTTTTCCAATTTCAGACGCAATTCTAAGAGTATAATCTAAGACATTCCCTCTGGAGCTGCCTCCATACACAAACACACTTTAATAAGTGAGACCTCTGCCAGGGTCATCAAGTCCAAAATGAACAACAACAACAAAAAATCTTCAGCACTACTTTTATTTAGTTTGTGACCCAACTTTACCCTTTAAATATAAAAGGATCAACATACTGGGGCATGACCTCAAAGAGCTGTCATGTCACTTTTACTCTGCTTTTATTTTAAAATGTTATGTAAGTTGGGAAACTCAGCTGCAATGTGTGCTGTATCATATATCTAGATTTATTTCTCTGGATTATGGGAAATATCTGTGGAGTGGGTGTGTTTAATTATTTACAGATTTGCATTGGTACTTTAGGATTGAAATGGCAAAACTGAAAAATAAAAATGTCACCAGTAAATTTTTAGCAATTGAAAGTGGTCACCTTATTAGTAGTCAGTAGTTCTGTCCAAATCCTCAGCAATTCTTTATTACTGCTCTCAATTGACCGCAGTTTGGTTCAGACTTGAACAAGCCATTGGCTAAACAAGAATTATTATAACAGGAGTGCCAAAGCCTTTTCCCCCACATAAAATCATATCTTCAACAGCCCCAGTTCCATCCTCTTTTCTTAAAATTATTTTGAGGCCCAATCTCCTGCTGTATTAAAGGCAGGAAAATAACTATAGTTTTGTACCAGAGGTTTATTTTGTCTTTGGTTTGGTTTGGTTTTCACACTGAGGTTGGAACACAAAGGCAAAATGCTCCTTTTTGTACCTAATATCCCCCAAACAGTCCTGTATCTGCAACTAGGGTAACTGTTCACCTAGCAAATAACTTGATCATATCCAGACATAACTGTGACATGAATAAAACATAGTGTGATTGTTTGATACAGTTATAGTTTATGGTGAAAACTATATCTTCTTTACTAAATCTGCAAAGGTTACCTTTGAGCTAATAACTCACAATCATACTGTCTTGCTTCAGAATGACAAAATATTATTTTAATTTCACTGATATACTGTTCTTACTGTGACAATAAGCAGGAACTGCATTGGATAGCATGACATTTCAGTAGTTTTAACATTAACTCACATTTCAAGGATAAACGTAGAATTCCAGTTGTGGAAAAATATATTTCAATTTACTGTGTTAAAAAAAAAAAAAAAAAAAATGATGCTTCCATGTCGATATATATTCTTTCATTTTATTAAAAAGTGGGTTTTAAAACATCGTTCTCTAACCAAAGCCAGGTATCTGGAGAGAAACAGGAATTGTGAGATATAAACTTTCCCTAGCATTTCTAAAGAATATTAGTAAAAAAAAACAAAAAAACAAAACAAAAAAAAAAAGTTCAAAGCTCACATTTGAGCTGCTATTCCGATACTGTGACCACTGTCATAGGCCTGGTACACATTAGGAGAACATAATATATCCTGAAATTTACCCAAAGGAATGGAAGATGATGACTCTATCTAAACACGCAGTGAGACTGCAGCAACACCTATGTCTCCTTTCCCACAGAAGGCAGCAGGATCTAACATAAGGACATTTTCTTTCAGCCTTTTCCCTGAATCTCTTCCTCAAACAAAGCACAGCTACAAGGTAGGAAAAGGCAGCAATCAACTCCATTGCAATACATAGAGTTGTAAGAAAATGTTACTTCTGTGTTTGTGAGGGAGGGGCAACAGACCAAAAAGGAACCAAAGTGTAGTCTGGGATGTTCATAGCACTACATGGGCATGGTGACATTTGGTGTTTTCCACAGTGGATGTGAAAGACCAGTAACATTTTCATCTCATATGATAAACCAAATCAGGCACAAGTACAGTTTTGAAAGTTCTCTGGTTTTGTAAGAGTATGGTATTTCATCAGTTTTTGCATAGGAGTCCTTTTATCTTTAAAATAAAGACCATCATGTCAAGCCCCAGTGAAATACTGTGATTCAAAGTTTGGAACGTATTGTGGGTGTCATATTTTCTTCCTTACCAATATTATAGCTTTTTATTTGATTTAATATCTAAGTTTTCACATAAAGTTTGGAGCCATTTCTTTTCTGAAATTTGTCTGTTTCTGCTTTTGAAGTTTTTTAGAGATACCTTCAAAAATATTTTTTTAACTACCATCAAACATTGTAGAAAAACTAGTAAAGTGGGAATAAAATTATAACTGTCTTTTTTTTTTTTTAATACAAAGAATAAATCACTCTTAAATTTAGAAGCAACTATGACATGGGCTTCATTTATCCTGTCCTTGGCACGCAGATGATCTAGTTCTGTTTTTCTGACTCTTTTGTAGTCAAGGGATCATCCAAACCTTTTCCAAAAAAATGTTCACCTTATCTCTGACTAATTCAACAGCTGGGCAAGAGGGGTTATAAATTAAAAATTTATATAAAATTTAGATAAATTGTACTCAATGATTTAAAATAAAAATCTTAATTTCATTGCTATAACAAATATAGGTTCCCAACTGTGTCTGCCTGCAGGTACCGACTGCAGCGGGAAGCCAGTTCCCGATTACGCCTGCCTGCGGGTATTGACGGTAGTCAGGAGCCAGGTTTTGCCTCTGCCTGCCAGGAGGCTTTTGATAACAATTGGGAAGCAGCTCCTGACAGCTCCTGACACTGCCTGCTAGCTGGCACAAGCAGCAATCCTTCTGCAGCTCACCAGTGGTCTCCAGTTATACTGGATCAGATTAACCTCCAGAGGTCCTTTCCAGTACTGTTTTTTTTTTTTAAATAGTATGATATGACTTGTGATATATTTCAGGGATGTCAACAGGACTTTAGGAAAGGCTTTGTTTTAGAAGATGCTAATGAGCTCTGCTGATAGATTATGCCACTAGAGAGGAGAGAATGAATTTATTATGTCAACTGGAGGCTTTTCTAGAAAGTTGTATAAATTTAAGAGCTCTGCAAATTATCCTCTATTAGTACCCTGAGAAAGGACTGTTAACTGAATAAGTTGTGTAGGAGCCTCTCACAGTGACTACAGAAGAGTCTATCAGTGCCCACCTCCACCATCAAAAAAAATGCTGCACCAGATCACCAGTGATGTGATGGCTCGCAAAGGTTTATTCAGTAATTCAGTGGTTGGGATTTACTTTACAAAGTCAATCAGAGTTTAACTCTGAGAGAATGTGTGGGGGAGCGCGAGTGCTCTGGCTCTGCTCCATCTACTGTCTGCCATAGGTTTTGTCATGGAGCTGTTAACCCAAGAGGTGGCAGAATAGCTTGAATTAAGTAAACACTAATGCAAAAAGTTTCCTACCTTGGTGAAGCCAATAAAAGGCATGTTTGCACTTGCAGTCTCCCGAAGAAAATAAATATAAATCCAGTTTTTAATTCTGCTTACTGTACATTGGACTCTAAAGAACAGATGTTCTTGATGGAGAGTACAGTGATAGTTTTTGCTTCTCTTCTGAATGATAATCAGTGACAATTTTCCCTCTATTAAATGTGATCAGCCTCCTGTCTTCCACATGTAAATGTTCTGCAAAAGCTGACACAGTTGAGATAACTGTGCTAAACGCTCTCCTCTGGTCCTTGGTTTCCAGACAACCAATAAGCCTGATTCTTCAGAACATTTTGTTCATCATCACTCTCTAGAAATGGTCAGAGAAAATCTTTAAGTTCATCAGTGGTATCTCTGTCTTAGAAATTCTGAAGGTTCAGGATTTATTCCACAGAATATGTGGCTCTCAGCAGGTAAGCATCTATATAATTAGGTGC
This sequence comes from Oxyura jamaicensis, assembly GCF_011077185.1. Taxonomy (NCBI): domain Eukaryota; kingdom Metazoa; phylum Chordata; class Aves; order Anseriformes; family Anatidae; genus Oxyura; species Oxyura jamaicensis. Next base: position 18,476,315 of record NC_048900.1, on the reverse strand, counting down.
TTCTTCAGTTATGAGCCTGAACCCTGACTGGAAAACTTTCTATTATGTGCAAGTAACAGACGGCAGTTTTTATATAATCATATTCAGATTGAGAGGATAATAAACATCAGTATTTGAAAGCAGGAATCACAAGGCAAGATGCCTATTACGTTTTTCCTGGTAAAAAAATAAAAAATAAAATGTTAAAAAAAATGTTAAAAAATATAAAAAGTTGGTAAAAGCATTAGCTCATGATTTTTGAGAGGCTGAATTGACAGCATCTCATATTTCAAGTTGAAGAATATAACTGGCAGAAGGACTTCTGTTTCCTAATTATTCTGGACCTCATGCAAACTCATAAATTTATAGCAGAGTTCCTTATATTGCAATAAAGCTTTAGTTTGCTGTCCTCTGAGACTGAAAATTGTTGTTACATAGTCTACATTATATGCACACTTTTAAAAATAATCAACTATTAATTGATTCCTGCCTTAATGAGACTGTACAATTTAAAGAGATGAAACCCACCACTACACCTTATTGAACACTATCATAGACAAGAGGGTCTTAACAAATTTTTGAAGTTCTAAACTTGTATTTCAAGATAAAATGAAGGAAGAGGTTTAGTACAAAATTGAGACTGGAAATATTATTGTCATGTCATTTATTTTAGAATATCAGCTAGAAGTGCACTGTTATAATTTCACGTCTCCAATGAAAATTTGTAGTTTTTGAGTTAAAATTGAAAATGAAAATAAAACAAGGTTATGTTTCGAGATTTCCAAATGATCATTTCTGTTAAATAATAATAATAATTTGTATTTATTTATTTGGTATGTTTCAACTTTGAGGATTTCAATTTCAAACTACAAGGATATTCTACAAGAATGTATTGTTTTGTTGGAAATTCTTACAAGCTCATTGCTTGAAAGTACTCCAAATTACTTTCCGATTAAATTCAGAGCAATAGTTTTTAATATGTGACTCCAAGTAGTTGAATGTACAATCACATTTTGGAACAAGAGTATGGTTAAGAGAACGACACTGAGAAGGCATACAGCCATTAACTAGTTCCAGTCATTAACTATTAAGATTGATATAAATCTGGTGGTGCCTGAACCTCTCTAAAGGTAAGTCTTTCTTACTTATTTGCATATTGACTCATTTTCAGAACAAAACCATTATATGCAAAGTACTGCTCATACAGTAAAAGAAATAATTAGCTGCAATATTGTGGGCAGGTTATGGGTTATAGAGTGAACACGGGCTATAGACTGAATCAACGTTGTTTCTTCCAGGTTTAATATACATACTGAGTTATTTCAGGGGCTATGATTTCTGCCAAGCTGTCAGTTTTGCACAGGCTTTAAAGAACAAGGTAGTGGGGAAAAAACTGTAAATCTGCCAAAATTTAGTCTTTAGAAGTGAGATTCATTTTGTTGTTTAGAAAAAGACCAGTCATAAGTTACCTCACTCCTTCAAAAAGTCAATTCTGAAGTGATCCAATCAACTATTGACATTTCATTCTTTCCTTCCTTGATAATTTTCTCCTTATAGGTGCTTTTGCCTACATAGTCAAAAAATGTATCAGATAAAATTAAACCAATATGCTCTTGTTGGCTGTAATTGTCGTAGAAGCCTTCTGATGCTTAATAATTATGATACGATTTACAGAAGATTAGCAGTAACTGAATTAAATGTCTGTTATTCAGAACAGTTGAAAAGTTTCCAAAAGAATTTGTTGTCTTTCCTTTTTATCCATTGTGGCTGAGTTCAAGATAATACTTGAGGGCATTTACTACCCCATGTATAAAATAATCATTAAATATTTTGACAGCAATAGAAATCAAAGGTAGTTATGTTCCACAAGTATAACAAGTATTTATCTCTCTGTGTTCAGAAAAGAAGCAGATGGAATGTATTTCCAGTATTATTAAGCATTACAACTTGTTTAAAAGCTCCTGAATTTGCGGTGCAGTGTACCTGAATCACAGATTGTATATTATTCCCCAGTCTCATTAGAGCTTTCAAGGAGAAAGCCATCCTTACTTCTACAAGCTACTAGTGTGTCTGCCAGTGCAATTTATGGTGCAGGAGTGACCATTAACTCCTACTCCTTTAAAACATATTTTCTCTTAGAGACCTTGACAAGTTAGACATAGGACAAAAGTATAGTTTATTGACTTCTGATTGAAGAAGATGGAAAAGTAGCCTACTGAAAAAAAAAAGGTAACAAAAATAAAGTTTGAATTATGTATACAGTAAGGTAATAAACAAGATGTCGTAACTGCTAAATCCTTCCATGAGCATATATTGTTATTTATTACTCGCATTACACTGGGGAAGTTAAAGGAGTAGGACCCTGTTGTGCTTGATGCTGTATAGACAGAACAAAAGCATACTTGTCTTAGAGAATTTACCAAATACATTTTTATTAAACCATATATTCACAATCCTCACTGTCATGTACCTAAGATGTTAGTTACAGCAGTCAGCTATTGTAAGCTACCAAAATGAATTTGTACTTCCCCTTTTAAAAAAACATTTGTATTCCATTCATACCTACAGACCCTAAACAAGAACAGGGCAGCGATGAACTGCCCCTGCACTGTACCAGAGCATTGCTATTATGTCAGGAGCCAGAGAAGCAAAATAAGTGGCAAAGCATCCCACGTAGAGAATGTCAGAGGCAAGTAGAGAAACTGCAGCCTTCCTTCCAGTTCAGTTCCCTCCTGTCTAGATCCCAGTAATGAAGCCTTGTTCAGTCCAACACTCACTTCCTCATGCAGCACTTGCAGGCCATGGTCCTCTTCAGTCCAGTTTGACAGGCTGCTGCCAGTGCACCTCTTGGTGATGAATATTTGCAGTGTCTGGCTTTATTCATAGCTAAATAAATTTTGTTATGAAAAAAAAACATAATTGATACTTAAAGGGACACTAATTTTAAGAGTACATTTTCTATTGTACATTTTCCTGTCTGAATTTAAGAAGAGATTGGACTATGCACTTAGTCACATGGTCTGAACTTTTGGGTAGACCTGTGCGGTGTCAAGAGTTGGACTTGATGATCCTTAAGGGTCCCTTCCAACTCAGGATATTCTATGATTCTATGATTCTATTGTAAATATTTCTACTGCTATCAGTGGGAATAAGATTAGATTTTGTTTCAGCTACAGCCCAGAGAACATGGTCTCATTGTGAGTTACAGCCACATCTTAGCTAACAGTGGTTATGCTGTGGGGATAGTTACAGCATGTAGTGGTATTTCTAAAGACCTGTACAGAAAAAAACAGTAATAGGCAAATAAAAGAATATAGAGTGCACACTTTGATAAAGGCAAATCAGAAACACTTAGCTGTCTGATTCACTTTCACTGAAAAGGGCTTAATTGTGCTTTCAGTCACATGACATGGCCGCTCTGTGTTTTGTGTTTCTTTGTTCCCCAGCATAAAACTATTCAGAATTTTTTATAGAGAAGTCCAAAAACTGGACTTCTTGCAAGTGGTCTGATTTGGATACTGGATGAGATGGTGAATACAGACAGTCTAATACTTGTATTATGACTCTGCTGTCTCTTCAAATTCATTACCTCATGAATTTCTAGTGAAAAGTAGATGTAGATTCCAAGGAAATGTTGTTCAAAAACCTGGAATCTGCAGATAGGAAATGACATGTTACCCTCTATTCATTTTAAGCAGTCAGAGATTTGGCAACCTTGGTAAAAATGTCAAATAAAAAAATGAAACTATTTCAAATGAAAGGTTTAATCAAAGCTTTGAATTTAACCAATAGGAAAGTCAGAACCTTTATATTCTGCTACTGTTATGTTGCATCTCAAAAGCACAAATTAAATGTCAGAAAAGAATTGATTTTCCCATCTTGGGACTGACAGCTACTTAATTTCTTTGATATTAAATATAGTATTAAGGTTGTAGGAAACCCAAAAGAGCTCCTTAAGTTTCCCAGAGATTTCTTTTCCCCTCTATTTGTTTTGCTTTACTCCATTCTTTCTGAGAAGCAAATGGGAGACCACAAATCCCACAAATCATGAAAGATCCATACAGGTCTTGAATATTGAAGGTCTTATTCCCGTGTCCCAACTCAAGGGCACATAAGAGAAACAATCCTAACTTTACTTGCAGAATGATAGGCTGGCTGAGCTATTGCTGCTGAGGAAAGAGATCTGAGATTTATAAAAGTTAGCTTCCTGGGGATGGATGGACAGACAGGACACACACACACACACACACAAAGCTTAGTGCTCATTAGTGAACAAAAGCCATTAAGAAAGGAAGAGGAACAGTCTTCACATTATGTATAAATCCATGATGCTCTCTCAAACCAGACTCAAGAAGTAGTTTTAGAGCTTAAAAAGTTACAGAGAAAGGCAGGTAGAATGATCAGAACAGTTTCTGTAAAAGGAATAACTAGAAGCTTTGCAGCCTGGTGACTGATGAGAAACATGATAAAACTGTAAAATCAGAATAGTATGGAGGAAATTAGGGAGCAATTATTCACTATCTCTCATAATACAAGAAAAATAGGCATGAGATTATATTGTCAGATATGAAGTTAAAATCAAATAATATATATAATAGTACATGATGTATTTCTAAGTATTTCTGAGGGGGCTGTGGGTACACTAGAATTTGCATGGATTCAAAAAGCAATTAAACAAACTCGTGGTATCTACTAGGTACTGACTCAGAATGTATCTGAACTGCAGATGACTGAGAGATTAATTTTAATAGAGAAGCATCACTAGATACCTGTCCTGTTGTTATGTTCTTTACTAAGCATCTGCTACTGGGTACTTGGCTATACTGGCCTTTGGTCTGAATAAATAATACTGTTCTTAAATATCACGTGGTGTTTCCAAAAAAACACAGCCATGATGGAATCCTTCTGCTAGGATACTGCTTTTCTTTTCTCTTTATCTCTGAGATGTAGAATACCCATGACTTCACTAAAAACCATGATGATGATGCTTAGCATACATGAAGACTACTCCTCAAGGTGTCTGAAGGTGTTCTATACACAGCTGCATCAAAATTTGTTTACTTGGTCTTCTGTGCCTAGACACAAGGGACCACATCAGTTATGCTGTGTTTATCAAGGAATTTGCAATAACAAATCAGATATGGATTAACCAGGATGAAGAAGAACAAAGTACAAAGAATCCAAAGAGAATATACCTTTTCCTTCCCCAGTTAGCTACTGTCTGTGCAGGGTTTTGACATACAGTAATGTTGCATTGCAGCTGCCCCCAGACATAACTGATGCTGGAATAGTAGCAGAGGTATCTAGAATTTTTTATTATTATTTTGTTTTTATTTTCAAGTGGTATAGTTTCTCTTTCTGTAATTTCTACTTATACTTTTATGGTCATTTGATCCAGGGCATCCAAAATCTTGAAACTCAAATGGAGAGCTGAGGTAGCTGTTGAAGTTGTTGAAGAACAGATTATTTCCCCCTTATAGTAACCCTTTGGATTTGTAAATGTGGTTGGTGCCTTTCCCCTTTTCTCTCTCTCCCTCTCTAGTCATTGTCTCTCTAAAGCACTGTGTTTTCCCAGAGACTCGACTTCTTGTGTTACTAATACAATACTTATCCCTCATGCAGGTTTTACCTATAATCTACCACTCCACATATACACACAGACAGTAGTATTCTAACAGGTGAGTACTGTCTTTCACTGAATTAACAGTACAAAACGAGTTACATGTTTGTTCTCTTACTGTAAGTCTACAGAGTTGTAGCAAATCCTTGCTTCCAAAATTTTCTTTCTTCTTGCTGTAACATGTCCTCCTTTCTCATTTCTTGCAATTCCATTCCACTTTGGCTTACACATTTAAGATGTGATTTGTAGCAAAGAGGGCAAATACTGACAGTGCATAATTTAACTTAGAGAGATGCCATGCCACTTTTTCCCTAACATTACAGAAAAAAACTTTGCTGTGTGGAGTGTAAGATCAGAAGAATACCAAATTCTATTGTTATATCTTACCTTTTTTTCCTCTAATGTAATAAAGCAGATGTACTAATTTATAAAATAGAGTTTTAAATGTCTATAGCAAAAGAAAAGTGTAAACAGCACAAGGCTTTTCCCATTCCCACATTTTGCTTCATGTTTCTATAATACCCCATCTGTATTTCTTCAAATATTTCTGATGGTACAATATAGCAAGGTTCCCCTGTTCTTCCGCTTCCTTTTACAACACTTTCCTGAATAGTAATGGGAGTTTACTTCTTGGCTTGAGAAACAGATCCAAAAGCTACATTAAATTTTTCAGTGTCTGAAATGATATACAAAATTCTGAAGATTAAGCTTCTTTGAATTATAGAAAAATATAGCAGTTATTCCTTCTCTTGCCTGTAAAATATTCCATGTCTGTCTTTGGAGACCAGAAAAGGCTGAAGTTTGTAAGCCTTTTGCCTCTTTGGTAAATAGAAATAAATAAACTAAATAAAGCACACCTCAAGAGCCTACTACATCATTCCTAAATCCACTTTCTCTACAAATAGGCAGGTGTTTGCTCCATATACTCTGTCAGGCTAAACATACTGCGCTCTAAAAAAGTCCACAGTACCATTCATACTCTAAATATACTGAATTGCCTGAAACACAAACTGAGAGGGAAAACACAATCCAAATTTTGCTGACTTTTCTGAATAAATATATGTTCTGTGATATGCACAGCAGCCCAATTTCACCAATCGTTTCACTATAAACACCAGAAAGATTCAGGGCAACAAGCCCTGTTCAATTTGGTGTCACAGTGGTAGCCTCATGGTGCCCATAAAGCATTCATCCTCCCAACTTGTAGCAAAGGAATCAAAACTTCTGTATGTCTTACCAGTTGCTAGCTGCTGGTTAAACTGTTTGTTGTCTTTGTGAGCCATTACTTACTCAAAGTTATAAGCCCAACATGGAAAAACCCAGAACCAAAGAAACAGCAATTTTTTCTTGTGTTGCTCCCTCGCACCTTAAACTATGTAGCATACCACTTAGATATTGTTGATTATTTGGATTCATATCTTTGTATTTTTTTTACTCACTGCCTGACACACATTTCTTATAGTCTAGCCAACTTCACTGCAGCTTCATATGTCTCATGTTTTCTTGCAATTCATCACCGTAGTTTCCAGCAGCCTAATCGGATGCCATGTAACTGAATTTAACACAACATAATGTATTAAAAGTACTTTTTTTTTTTTTTTCAGAATGTTTTCATCTGCCAGCATGTTAGGTACTGAGCCATGAATCTATGCTTAATGGGGAAATAGAAGCTGTATGCCCAATGCTGTTTGTGAATTAATAAGCAGATATCTCCAAAGTGAAACAGTATTTCAATTTACAAACATTCGCTGTAGCTATTGGCATGCTGTTGCTTCATAGTCCTGATATTCACAGGTCTTCAAACCAGTGTCTACCTCCCTTCTTGCCCGTGACCAAAGGAGTATGTCAAACATCTCAAGGGCAGAGCCTTGCATAGTCCATAGTTTAAATTTCTTTTGATTTCCATGAGCTTCCACTTTTTTCTTTGTTTATTCTTTCTTTGTTACTGATATTACTTTACTGAAATGAAGAGGTAATTCCTGTTCCAAAGAAATAAATAAGGTACAGCGCACAAATCAGCTATACTTCATTTTTTAAATAAAGACACCAAGATTAGATACAAAACTCAAGGTACTTACATTATTGTAGCTGTTGTTCACTTCACTGTGCAATGGATTTTTCTTAAAACATTATGTGATGGAAATACTGCTCTTCATGGAGAGGAGACAAAGGCACAGAAAGGCTAAGCATATACATCAACCTAATACTTCAGAATACTAGGTAAACACCTTAACTCCTGGAACCTCTTTTCATCATATCCTCTGAGTTTCTACATTTCTGTCTAATCAGTTGATTCCCTTAAAATATTTGAAATGTGAGAAGAATTAATATATGGAAGTTGCTTGGTCTTGGCTGTATCAGATTTAGGATGGCCACAACCATTGGAAAAGTAGTTGATATAAGAAAAGAATCGAGACTGAAAAAGAAAAAAAAAAAAAAAAAAAGGAAAAAGAAGAAAATGAAAACAAAAATGAAAAAGAGAAAGAAAAAGAGAAAGAGAAAGAGAAAGAAAGAAAAAGAGAAAGAGAGAGAGAGAGAAAAAAAAAAAGAAAAGAAAAAGAAGAAAGAGAGAAAGAGAAGAAAAAGAAAAGGAAGAAAATGAAAAAGTTCATTTAAAATGTAGGATGCTGAACTTGGTAGGGTAACACGGGGGAGTAAGTGGAAAACACCAGAGATGATATGGGCAAGGTAGAAGGTTGTTATCGCAGATTGTTTTCAAAAGATTTTAAGTTAGTGGCAGAGGGGTTCTAAAAGCTGGGGTGGGAAAAAGTGGACAGAGAAAAGCAGATTTCCCTAGACAGAGTGAGACATGGATATAGGTATATGTTTCAGCTGGAATGAGCAAGAATGGATTGGATTTTTGGATGTATTATGTTTAAAAAACAAATTTAATGAAGAGCTTGGAGGATTTGGAAAAAAAAAAAAAAAAGAACAGTTAAGTATAATTTCAAATATAAATGGTTTTAACAACAACATTTTCAATAGAAATTGAAAGTAAAAGCATTCTCATCATTCTCATCAAATATCAAGCTAATCTTCACGCCCTTTAAATTTCACAAACGATTATATTGGTGAGAATTATCCTATGTTTGCTGTTTTTACATGTATTGCCTCCCTAATACAAAAAAGTCAAGTGACTGCATATATACACAGCTGTAGTTATGTAGTTGTCCCAGGGTCAGCTTTATCTTATATACAGCTTTAAAATTAGAATTTCCAGCACAAATAGCGCTGCCCAGTGCCATTTTGCCTGCTAAAACACATTTACTTCCAGCAATAGACAATAGGAAAACACCATGTGGCACATCAATTACACAAGGAATCCAATTCACTAAAGAGATGCAACATCACAAATAAGTATTTGTAAAGGTTTGTCAGCTCCAATGAAGTTATACTTTCCTAGACTATGCTTTTTCCATGCACCTCTGCAATTATTCACTTTACAGAAAAAGGATGATGCTACTAAAATGATGAAACCTTAATATAACCTTTTCAGCAAGAGATAACATATATTGATTGGTGACTGCTGAAGGACATCATTAAGCAGTTCAATGTTTGATTTCATTTCTTCTTTCTTTCTTTCCTTTTTTCTTATTTATTATTTGGTTGCCCGGCAGGCATCTCTGTACTGACTGACCCTGCCAGTTCAACTATTAAAGAATTTATCTCTCTGAGGAGGCCTGATGTAAACATGATAATCTGTTTGGCGGCCCTTATGATGGCCTATGAATAAAACATATGACAACACAGTTTGAGCTGAAGAGCTTACTATCTGTTACCAAAGAGAATGTTTGGAAGCTCCCTGATGGCTCAGCCATTCCGAATCCCAGAGGTTGTCTACTTTATACTCCAGCTAACCTACTCAGACTACTCACAAAAGGTGTGGTCAACTGTTTTTCCTCACCAACATCTATTTTTCTAATGGCTTATTAAAAAGGAACTAATGCAAGAGATTGAGGTTTTCAATTGCATATCTGTCTGTGATGAGAGAGGAAGGATTTTCTCCAAGTCAAGATAGTGCTTCTTCAAAGGAAAATAACAAAGAAGGAAAGAAACAAACAAAACAAAAAAACATTGATTTTCTTTAGGGAAGATCCTAAATTCCTTATGCTAGAGTGCTAAAATAGCCATTTGAGCTTACATACAGAATAGAGATGAAAGTACAGCAGTTGAATCACAAAAGGTGTTGCTCAGATGCATTGTATTTGTGAACTGCTTTAAGTAAGTGAACTTTTTCCTTTGATTACCTGTTGAAACCAAGGAACTCTGATTCATGGTTTTACTCAGGAGGCTGAGAATCACATCTTGGCAAGTTAAAGAGGCAAAACCTGTTTCTAGTTCTTAAGGCAGATAAAGCCAGTGTGGAATTGTTTAATGTGACCTTTCCAGCACAAGAGAACTGTTGTTTTTCTATTTCTAGTTTGTTTTTAAAGCCTAGTCATTAAAAAATGCTTATAACACACTTTTTTTTTTTTTTTTTTCCTGGAAATCTCTCCCTTTATGTAGAAGCTTTGGCCATTAATCCTTTAATTATGTTCCTGCATATACTTAATTTTTGATCTTCTGTACTAGGAGCCATAAAATGCTCATTTTATATAAAGGCTGTTTTATACTACTGCCTAGCAGCTGCTATTGGCCAAACAACTTTCCAGGGACTGTCTCTTGTCCATCAACAGTTCTCTTTTCAGCAGCAAACAGTACATTGTGCAGAGCACTTTTTACCCTGTTGCTTCCTTATTTCTTATTAGTTGTTATCAGATGCCACTTACTCTTTCATGGTAGTAACGGCTGCATAAAATCCAAGTTAGCATAAACAGGTTAAATAAATGAGGAGTTATTTTTTTAGTATATTTAGGCTATCAAGCTGTGCAAGTGAAAAGTTATTTGAATAATCAGTGCAACACAGTAAGCGAATGTCAAGGAAATGTCTAATTTAAAATAAATAAAATTAATGACTAGCTAAATTTGGTTTTGATCACCTTCCAGATGAGTCTAATTTATTATACAGTATATTTCTGATGTAAAAACTCTCCAATTAGTATTATAGATGTAAAACCTTTTATTCCAGATTTTGCTTTTAGGAACACACATTAACATAGAATAGCTCGAAGTCCAAAGCTTGCAGAGGTAACTATTATCAATGACAAATTAAATTAAAAAGCATGCAAGTGATTGATTCACATTTATGTGTTTGGGTTTTTTTATTCCATCTTCATTTTGATCATGGATAGTTAGTATGCTCATTCCATATTTATTATGTATTTTCTATTATCTTGCAGGGTCCATTTTTGTGATCATTATTAATACTTCACCCAAACACGTCAGGTTATCTTCATCAGGAAAATTGAAATCAATGGGCAATATGCTTCAGTTATGAATAAATAAAGACTATTTCCCTTCAGATCTGAGTCCACCGTTGATTTCAACAGTATCAGGACTTGATCGCCAGGGCAATCCACAGGTAATATAGTTGACATCAAAGGAGCTATAAGGATTTAAATTGACAGAGAATCAACAGTTGTTAAGTGTTTGAGAGCTACTGTGTTTTACCTGTCTAGGATTTCCATAGCTCTTACTCACTCTTTGTTTTTTTTCTATCAAGTGAATATGCAGAAAATGCAGACCGCCTTAAATATCTTGTTTGCCACAGTTCAGCACTCTGGGGGACTTCTTTATCTTATATCGTTGTTTTTTGGCGGGGTGGGAGGGGGGCTTTTCTTATTAATGGAAGTCTGTCAGTCTGGTCTCCTTCAACTCTGGAAAATCACTGTTTGTCACTTTTGTAAAGTCCCTGTGCTTCTCAGCTTAGTTTCAGCCAAAATCTTCCCTTTGACCCAGGCATCAAGAGAAGGGCAGTAACTCAGTGCTGTGCTTGTCTGATTCATATTTTTGTTTGAAAAAAGTTGTTCATAATCTTTTTCTTTCTTTCTTTTTATATTTTTTTTCTTCCTTCAGGGTATTCCCACTTAGATTTTTTCACTGATTTCATTATAAAAGAGCAGACTAGAACTGGTAAACTTGGTCTTAATGATACTCCCAGTTTAGTCTCTTCATTTTGTTCTTAGGAATTTGTTGCCCAAACATTGTCTCAAGATTTCAATTAAGGTGCCAAAAGTTTTACATTATTATAGTTAAGTACTGTATCTACTAAGTACTTTACCTGTGAAAATAAATGTTGTAATAGGATAAGTTCATTCAAAGCTGTATCTGGTTTGGTTTGGTTTGGTTTGGTTTGGTTTGGTTTGGTTTGGTTTGGTTTGGTTTGGTTGAGAGGTATCGTTTCAGCCATTGAAAATTAGTTCTAAATTATAAGAGATGCTCTAATACAAAAGATTGAGGGGAAGACTTAACAAATGGCATCAAAGATGGAAAAGAAAGCCTTTACCTTTTTCAGATGTGTGTAATGCATTTCACCAAAAAGGTTCAGATTAGGTATTGGGAAAAATTGTCTAAAGGAAAGCTACGGAAGTATTGCATTATTCTGCATGTGGAAACTCTGTTACAGGAAGTATTTAAAAACAGACTGGGCAAACATCTGTTGGTAATTACAGAAACATGTAGCTGATCGCACCTTGGGCAGAGGGTTGGACTAGCTGACTTGTAGAGGTCCTTCTCAATCATATTTTTAAATCATAGTTTTCTAACAGCAGTGTGTTACATACAGCTATATGGAAATCCATGACTTTCCTCTTCATTCTGAGAAAGAACTCAGGCACAAAGGTAGGAGACCCCAAGTCTACCATCAGTGAAAGCTACATTTATGAGCCAGCAGAGTTGGAATGTGTCCCTGCAGAAAATAGATACCATTTTGTTTGCTGTCTGCAGCAGTAAGGCAAAAAAAGAAAATGGAAGATAGAGAAATTGATTCTATTAGTCTGACCCAGTGCAAACATCTTACAGGCTGTATTAAGAGAGACATTCCACTTCACAGCAATCACATGTGTACTTGCACATAGATTTGGAATGAGCTTCCATGCTTGTGGCTGATTAGTTAGTGAGCTCCAGATTATTTCCTTGTTTGTAGAGTTTCTTAACAGCATAATAGTAAGACTGGAAAATGAAATCCACTGAATAATTTATATTTTAAAAAACTTAAAGTGAAAGGGGAAAAAAAGCAGATTTCATGGTTATCATAACTCACCTAAGAAGAAATTATTCAGCTCACTTAGAGTTTATAGCATTTGACAACTGTCTTCTGTGTCTTTCTCTTCTACATATTAATATAGCATCAATGATGTAGCAGAATATTTTTGTGAAGACTCTCATGAGGTGCTTCAGTGATATTTTGAGACACAGCAGATTTCTGGTGTATATATTAGAGTCAAGGTACGAGTAAAAATTTCATGGAACAGAAGAGCAGTGGGGTTTTTGATGAGATATGAACAGCTGTCACCTTTGAAATTTCCCTCTCCAAATCACTTTCAACTCTGAATATACTTTACACAGGCTGGATGATGCTGGTGCCACACATCTAACTGCTAATGTTAGGCATGAACTGCTGCAGGGAGCTGATACTTAACAAAACTATTTAATGAGCATCTTTTTTACAGCATGCAAATTAGTTTCTGAAAATTGAAGAGAACCCAATTGAAATCTAAGAAAACTGTACTGGGACCAAACATTAGATATAAATTAGAGGAAATTAATTTAGGACTAGAGTCTTGTCCTTCAGATATACTTTATTTGGAAGTGCTTGACAGTGACAAGAAATCTAGTGGTGGTATGTGCCAAAGGAAAGAACAGTTCCCCCAGAGAACATTTTGATCAGGGAAGTCTACTAACAAGATGGTATGTGAGTGGTCAGGGCCAGCTCCACTGCCTAAAGTGAAAATAGGGAAGAGGTACAAGGTAACTATGCTTACTGTCTACTCAGGTTTTGTCTAAACTCATGTCATAGCTCTTCTTAGCTCTTCCCAGTTTTACATGTCCCGGTCAGCATAAGTCTCAGTGTTACACACTCGATTTACAGAAAGATTGCTGTATATTTCTGTCCACCATATCAAATATTTATAACCAGTAGAGACTTTACTGGAAGCTTTATGGTAACTATTAGCTTATGGTGTACTTACATGATCCATACATAGAAGGCAAGGAGACTTGTTAGCCTGTCAAAAGGTATCGGTGCAAGATTATTTGGGTTCTACTTATCCACATGCACTAGCTAACAACCCAAAGATGAGTTATTAAGTTACACACTTAGTTATTACAGACACACAACTAAACTAATGGGATGTTTACTTCAGAGTAACCTGGATGAATTGTCTATATAAAAACTTTATGAAAGATTGCTGTTACCCTACATAAACCACTCATGTTATGTGATCCATATGATTGGATTTTTGGCTGTTTTTTTTTTCCAATGTTGACAAAGCCATTCAGTTTTTCATAGTTATTCTGAGAAAAATAATATCCAGTCTTTAGACGTAGTTGAGAAAATAACACCTGCAATATATAAATTTCAGACTATAACCATGGAGAGTACTATGAACACCTGAGAATGTTTTGTTTAAAAAGTACAGTACTTCTCTTCCTGTTGTCTCCATTATAAAAACTAGAGTAATCTGTTTATGAATATCCTAAAACTTGAAATAATTCTGTTATTTTGTTCTTTTCATGAGGAAAACACTGATTTTTTGCTTCTCCATCTCGAATAGACTTAACATCAACATAGCTGTTTTGTCTAACTTCAGCTTCTTGAAGTGAACACCTTATCATGCCAGAAAACCATTTTTTGTTCATGCACCTGCACAATGATTAATGGAAGTACAACCCTGGAAATAGCATTTGGCAGTTAACAGCTGCTACCAGCACTCTGGAGAGTGCACAGAACCTTGCAAAATTAAAGCCTCAGATTTGTTCTCCTCTAAAAAGCCAAACAGAACTCCTGAGTCATGTATGAGATATAGATTGTGCATCATAATTTCAAGTATGCTCTTTCTTTTCCCTCTTTGCCTAAGAGTGACAAGTTCAAAGCCGGCTGATAGATTACAACAGAAAACCTCTCAGAAAAGTGTCAGCATACACCTGGAGAATATTGCCAACACGAGCAAAGAATTTTAAAGCAGTCAAATTAAAACTAATTTTAAATCTCAATATGAAATATAACCAACCGGCACACCTCAGCCAAGGCAAAAGCACCCAGTTAGTCTTGAGAAAAAACATAAAAGATAGATGATAATTAGGACAAAAAGCAGCTCTGACATTATTGTCAATGTCATAAGAGAAATGTTCATACTGACTCTCCATTTCCTACATCATAGATAAAAGTAATAATCATAACAGGCACAGAATTATCACTTCTCGCCTTGTACTGGTCAACATCTTGTCCGTATTGGCCATACATATGTGGACTAAATGACCCTATTCAACTACAGTTGTGGCAGCAGAGTTGGTAACAGCTGGCAAATAACAGTCAGGCTTTCTGGTTGCATGAAGGTTATATGACCATGTCTTGGACTTACTGTGTACTCAGTAGTAAATGTTAAAGGTGAGTTTCAAAGGAAAACTAGAGTTATTCTTCTTGACCCTACAGTGACCTGTAATATCATGTGGCACAGTAGCTCTCTAGACAAGATACCAAGCAAACATATATAGGGTGTGATAACCTATCTAAAGTAAATATTTTCAGGCCACAGATTCAACACCTGAAAATAGTCTAGAAAGTTAGAAACTTTGGGTTTGGCACCAATTTGGTTCCCATCAAAAAAAAACATCAAAGGCTTATTGACCTAGATATTCAAGTGGGTTTACATATGCTTTCAATATCCATTTAGCCTCAAGGAATTTGTAATTACCAAGGGGCTGAAGAGAATGTGAATGCTGATGTAAGTGCCAGAGGTGACTATCTCAAGAAATGAGACTAAAGCCAAGTTAATCTAGTTTTGATCTAGCACAGCTACATAGTAAGAGCACTGTGCCAAACCTGCTTGTGTTGCTATGGAGGATGTTACATACATGTTAGATACTGATGTCAAACTTGTGTTGGACTCCGTGGAAGTCTGCTCATTGCTGGCTCAAGAAAATCTAGCTGTTTTATGTTAAACCTGGTCCTTCTTGTCTTGCTATAGAGATTGCTATAAATAAGCACGGTTGTTTATTCAGGTCAAAGTGTGGCCATTCTCAAACAGCTTATGTTTTCCAGTTCTTGCTGATCCCTAACAGTGGTAGTAAAAGGTTGGAGAGAAAGCCGTCTCTGTGCACTTGTAGACATCTCACTCATGCTCTGAAGCTTTTTATGGTTTATTAAATAAATGGATTTAATGGATGTGCTGGCCCTCTGTTCCTTTTTCTTTATCTAATACCTTTGAAGTACTCTCAGTGCTAGCTGTCAACTAAGAAAAAAATATCAGTCAGACTAATGAATAGGACCAAAGTTTCCCTCCCTATTCTTCTCCCCTGAGAAAAGGCCATGGCATATTGTTGAGGCAGTACAATCCAGATTTACTATTCTCCTCATCCACTCTCAGCTGAAAAAAAAAAAAAAAAAAAAAAAAAAGCTTGCACCAAATTGCAGATTAGTAGAGTATCTGAAAACAACTACTTGTCAGGGTGAGAAAGTCAGACTAAAGACTTGGCCATGGAATCTTTTGGAAGGGAAAGGAAAGGAAGAGAAGACTGCTTGAGAGATCAAATTCAGAAAATATCTCTGCTAAGGAATTTGTGGCACAGGGGCAATGGTAAAACACTGAGTTACAAAAGAAAACCAAGGGCTAGAGACACTGAAAGGAAAGGCGTCCCACTGTGGAATGACTGGAATGCCCCGAGAGGGAAGACTCTGTATTGACCATCTTGCTTGATCTGCATGTCAAAAGCAACTTCTGCCATACAGAAACATACTGCTTGGAAAAATGCTCTGACAAACAAAGCGCCCGAGGCCATGCCATTGTTCTCTTCCTCCACTGTTTTCAGGACAGGTATATGTCATGAAACAGCATGCCTTTCACAAAACACCACCTACAAAACGGGGTAATGAAAGTAAACAGTAATGGCTGTTTTGTAATGATTGATTCTACCAGAAATAGGAGGAAAATGCTCTGATGTACCATCACAGTTTTTAACTGCTAAATCCCATAAAGCTTGCACAGAATTCTTCACCAAAAAAATAAAAAATAAAAATAAATATATGAGTCCAAGTAGAAGAACACCTTACCTACAGAACGGTTTACATAACTTACCAGGTATTTTTGTGTAGCAAGAATGAAAGATGTTGGTAAACAGACAACCATGGAAAAATGTTCTGTTGCCTGAATTGTCCAAACATTTATTACACATGATGGATGCCTACTGAGCACTTCCTGACATACAGCAAACAACCTAGCTTTTGGAGATATGCTCATCCATTAAATAAATATACATCCCAGTTGTTATGATGAGAGAATCCATTCTGCAGAACATGTTGAAACATACTGATTTTTGTCATTCTGCCTTCCAGTTATATCCACTCACACTAATTAGTTATTTTCTATTTAATTCTGTGTCATACAGGTTGAAATACAGGTTGTGAGTGTATACAGAGTAATTCCAAAGCAAGTAGTCTTAGATAATTTATCAGGGACCAAACTCTAATTCTTCACTTACTGGTTCTGTTTCCTCATTTGCTTTTCAAGGCCTTGAACTGACCCCATTAGATAGGATCTTTGTCACTGACTTTAACAAGAAAGTTATCATCAAAAAGCAATGGATTTTCAACTTGTCTGCTAAGGAGCTTTGTAGGTTTCAATATAAGTGAGTTGATGCTGTTAATGAAAGAATCAATAACAAATTGATCAATGAACCATCAACCCAGACATAGTTTTGTGCCTGTTACATCCATATTTCTGTCTAAAGGATAGATTTGTCCTAAGAATCACTTAATTTCCATGCAACGTTTCTGGTACTGAGTAGATAGGCATAGATACAGGTATAGATATGGATATATATTGCTTCCCACTAAAGAAATGAAAGCAATTCATTTGCTTTAGTTAAAAGGCAAACATATTTGTCAAGATCTTTAACTAGAACTGAAGAAAAAAGTTTTCATTCAAAGATGAATGTTTAAACTTCACTTAGTGGACAGCCAGTAGCCAATTTACAATTGTTTCAGTATGGTTCAAATGCCATAACCAATGTTAATAAGAAGACACTGGTAACTGCAATCAAGAAAAAACCTTTAAACTTGGAGTTGGTTGACATCATTACCTCTGCAACATCCCTTTTCCCTTCCTAAAACAAAATAAATGCTACAGAAGAATCTGTGAGTTCAGAAATAGGACTTGTATTATTCCTTATTTTGTAAGCAGAGAACATTACATCATGTAATGAATGATTCCAAATGTTACTGTTGGAGTATTGAAGGCTGTGGTATAACCAGCTGCTGCACTATACAAACTTTCCCAAAAAGTCAGGCTTAAGAAAACAAAATTCCCAAACACAGTCCCACAGAGGTAAGCCAGCTAGTTCTCAGCGTGTTTAGTGGCCATTATAGAGGTATCCCATATGGTATTACTTTGAAAACTATCAGTATAAGTAGCAAGGCACCATGGCTGCTGGAAAAGCCAGCAAGGTGGTATTATGTAAAATGGCATCTCTGAGACTGCTAATTTTAGAGGCCGACTTTAGTTTAAGAGGCAGGAGCTCAAGAGATGATGCATTCTGGTGTGATTTGAAGCACACTGAGTCTTGGTTAGAGTCTGGGTATTTCCAGGCTTTAACATTTTTCCTAAAATTTGTCACTACAGGTGATACTTGTTTCTTATATAGATGAGGCCCAATTTGATAACCATCTACATTCTGAACTGGGCAGACTCCATCTCTGCCAGCACCTTGTAGTAGTTGTTGGCAAGATTAAGACAACATTTATTTCTGTATTACCACATTTTACCACCAGTAAAAGAAATTCCTCCATGTGAAATGGCTTTTCAAACTCACAGGCACAACTGAGGTTAAGCTTAAACAATATTCCAGATCAGTCTGAAACCTCTGCTTGGAATAGTACCTCTCACTGAGTGAGTTTGATGTACAAATTATTAGGCAGTGGCACAAGACTCATAGCAGAAAGCTCACACATTTAGCCCAGGTACCTGAAGTGCCGGGGCTAAACCCAGACCGAGAGTAAGTGAATTTACCTCCTCTTGCCTTTAGTGCTGTGGCACCCATGCAGCCATGTGGGAGTTTGTCCCAGGGCATGAAAACTTTCTGGGAGTAAGACAAGTCTTTAAAAGAGAAACAGTTTGTTAGGACCAAGATAGCCAGATCCTTAAGCAAAGGCTATTTTCATAGAATCATAGAATATTCCGAGTTGGAAGGGACCCATAAGGATCATCGAGTCCAACTCCTTGCACCGCCCAGGTCTACCCAAAAGTTTAGACCATGTGACTTAGTGCACAGTCCAAACATTTCTTAAATTCATACAGGCTTGGTGCAGTGACTACTTCCCTGGGGAGCCTGTTCCAGTGTGCAACCACCCTCTCAGTAAAAAATCTCCTCCTGATATCTAGTCCGAACTTCCCCTGCCTCAGCTTAACCCTGTTCCCACGGGTCCTATCACTGGTGCTTATGGAGAATAGGTCACCCGCCTCTCCACACCCCCACGCGAGGAAGTTTTAGAATGTGATGAGGTCCCCCCTCAGCCTCCTCTTCTCCAGGCTGAATAGGCCCAGTGACCGCAGCCGCTCTTCATATGTCATCCCCTCCAGGCCCTTCACCATCTTCATTGCCCTCCTCTGGACACTCTCCAACAGTTTTGTGTCCTTTTTGTACTGTGGTGCCCAGAACTGCACACAGTGCTAGAGGTGAGGCCGCACCAGCACAGAGTAGAGCAGGATGATCACTTCACTTGCCCTACTAGCGATGCCGTGCTTGATGCACCCCAGGATACGGTTGGCCCTCCTGGCTGCCAGGGCACACTGCTGGCTCATATTCAACTTGCTGTCAACCACGACCCCCAGATCCCTCTCTGCAGGGCTGCACTCCAGCATCTTGTCGCCCAGTCTGTATGTACGGCCAGGGTTGCCTCGTCCCAGGTACAGGACCTGGCACCTGGGATATAACCAAAAAACATTTTGTTTTGGTTATACTGTTGTTAGCTGAACAAAAGCAAACCAGACAGACTTTAACTTATGTTAAGAGAGGGAGCTGGAAATACTTGTTTGTTTGATGGTGTTTGGTTTTGTTTGTTTGTTTGTTTTCAAGTTATCAGTCATTAAACAGAGGGAAAAAAATCACAGTGGGAGACTTGTAAAATGGTTCTTGTGATCCTCAAGGGCATTTCTTTCAGTCTTTCAACAACATAACTGGTCTATATCATAAGTCTTATTTATAAAGAGGCTTTCAGGCAATTTCACACTGCTTTTCTCTGATGCCGCCCAAAAAAACATGTAAACCCGAGGGATTAGTAGTGACTTAGAGGGAAAATAGTGTAAAGTTACAGGATGAACTGAGCCAGTGCAGCTGGCTTGATGCACTGTTCCCTTGGGCTACTGCAATGAATGAAATTTATCTAAGTGCCCCAGCCCACTCCCACACCACCAGTGTACTGGCTCTTTTGTTATATTGTGCACTAGAATTACTCGGTCTCAGGGGGCCGTCAAGTCCTTAACGGCCTGTAGTGAGGAAAGAGAGAGTTCACTGTCTTGGAGCTGAAAGTTGAACCTCCTTTTATATTTCTTTCTTGACAGTAACAATTGGGAAGCATGGTAAACAAAATGTTTACTTGTGCACTGCAGTTGGTAGCCTATTTTGATCCAATTATTTTTATGTAATGACATTATCAATAAATTGTGACATTAATTATCCATTGTGGGTCCGTCCAGAGTTACAGGTATCAATTATATTGTGTTGCAACTGTTTGAGGTACTGTACCTCCCAGAGCCTTATTTTGAGAATGTATTTTCTCATTTATTAAATTTTATTTACAGAGCAGCAAGCGAAAACTTAAGTAGATGGTATTTATTTGTTTTCATCTCTTGTTTGCTGTATTAACTAACTTACATCTAGTTAATCTACATCACATTTAATTTGTTACAAAAAGCATCATATAAGCAATAGTCATTCTGTAAACACAGTGAATGAAAATAGACACAAATTTCACTTCAGTCTTCTATATGCACAAGCTCCACTTTTAAATTAAGGTCTTAAAAACCCATCATGTCTGGAAGTCTGTATAGCTCATTCCCATTTGCTAAATGAAATACTGATTTGTTTCAGGTTTGTCATGATTGCAGTTGTACAGATACTTTCAGCAATTCCATACGTTGGAATACTTAGCATTCACTTGTCAGAGAGGACTGTGAAAAAGGGTAGGAATTTATATATTTAGTTCCTGCTGCTATTGCAGTCAATAGCAATATTGTCTGTTGCTGCAGAGTTGGCATTGGAATACTTTTAATAGCTCTTTAGTCCTTATGATCTATGCTCTAATATTGCTACTCTGTCACTGAGTAAAAGGCTATTCAGGATGGGTTAGAGTAGAGTTTTGCTTAGTAAATAGTGCTTGATCAGACTTACTCCTTCCTCATTGAAGTGCCGTGAGGATTAATTTGTTAATGTCAGTGCAGCACTTTGAAGACATAATAAAGAAAATAAAGTTACTCTGGTGATGAGTGCCACAGAAGTGTCTATAAATGAATAAAGTGCTGTCTAAGTGCTAAGTATTATTATGATTACTGCCTGCATTTGCAAAGAAGTGGTTAAATACAGTGGGATGTGGGTGTAAAATTACATTTTAAATGGGTCTATTTTTGAGATTACTTATCAGCATGATTAGTGTGATAATAATTACATTTATCATTAATAATACATTTTTGAAAAGTTAGGCAAAAAAAAGCTAACAAGTTTGATTTTGATTTTGCCAGAAATGCACAGTCCCTTCCAAAAGCAATCTGTGGAACTTGTTTCTAGAATGCAGCTGTGTAAGATTTCACTAACATCTTGCAGGTGGAGCCTAATTTTAGTTCAGCCTTGAGAAGGGGGAATTGTTTTCTCTGATATGCACAGCACCATAACAGCAGCAAAGCAGGTGGAGCTTTAGACAAGTACTTGTTTACTTTCCTGTTAAAAAAAAAAAAAAAAAAAAAAAAAAAAAAAAAAAAGATGATTCATATCGTTAATCATACAGTTTCAATTTGATTTTAACAAGTCTAACAAAATAGTCTGGAGCACATTTGACCTACTGATTCTCAAAAGTGGAACAAACCCAACAGCATGGAAAATGTTCAGAAAATGAGCATTCAATCCTAAATATAGTGGAGAAGGAGCTGGTAAATGCTGGGAAGGAAAATTTAGAAATACATCTGCTCAGTCACAAAGAGCAAGCTGCAGAATCAGTCTCAACAATTTCTCTGTCTCTCATTAGGACTTTGAAGTTAACTTTCTGTAGAGCTTAGAGATTCTTGAGCTGCAAAACATGGAACAGAACAAGGAGATAAAATCTGAGCAGCATCTCGCTGTTCTTATTAGTAAAGTAAGTCCAATTGGCAAAATACAGTCAGTATAATGAAGCCTATTCATATATTTTTGATCTGTTTATGCTTTAAGCCCACCAAAAATCCTTATTAGCTGCATGATCAACAACTGGTGACTTTTTCATTGGTAGTTATGGGACTTCTCAGTTTGTATGTGGCATGGTAGAATAATCCTATTGGGTCTCTGGGGTAAATACTTTATTATTTGGATAGAAAGGTTATTTTGCTACACATAGTTATTTTGTAGGCTTCCACATTTTGGATTAATATACAAGATACATCGAGCTTTTCAATTTGTTCCCTTGAAAACCCAAGGGTCCTTTCTACATCTATGCTCCACATTCTCTTATGTGTTATAGGTCATGTCTCACCTGTAAGGAAATCATGGCTGCTGGAATAGACAGTCCACATCTCTGTGACTCATTATTTCTAATTGTTCTTCTGAAATGAACTGAGCTGATTCAACAAAGAACTATTGTTTCGTGTGTTGTTATTTCCAAGCATCCTTTTGGGGAGTTCATACACCTATTACCCTTGACTCTACAGGCCTCGCCTTCCAAACATTTCTCTTAATGAGCAAGAAAAGATGAAAATTTGTCTCTATCAACTAAATATGTTTCTGGTAATCTCTCAAGATGCATAAGCTGCTCTTGCATTGACAGTCAGATGGGCTAATTAAAGGTCTGTATTCTGATTTCTTTTGTTTTCTTTTGCTCCAACCAGATGTGTCATGTCTAAATAATTCCTTAGAAGGGCAATAATTTACTTAATCAATTCATGTGATCATCTATTTATTTCTTAATAGCAGCAATAACACCATAATGCACTTTATCCTATGGTCCCACAGAAGTTGTCATTCTTTCCAAATGGCTCAGCAACCTCGGAAATGCAGCACACTCTGGACCATAATGGCACAGACTGATGACTTCTCTTCCAAGTAGTTCTAGTATGAAATAAGCTGGTAGTGACATGCCTCTAAAGTCCAGAGATGGTGAACAGAGCTCATCTTATCTTAAATCTTGCCTTATCTTAGCACTTACAGAAGGTTTTCCAGACATCAGAATAAGTTATGAGCTGCTTATGCTTATGTTTTGTTGAGTTGCATCTGTCATCTCCTTGTTCCGTATGCACAGGGCATGGGTATCAGTGACCATTGGTCTCATTTCTGTATATTCTATGCAATTGAACTTTCCCATTGCACCTGGCTGAGAATGAGGTGTGAGTTAAACCTCAGATCATCCTTGATGCAATCCTGTGTATGGAGGTTTGTGAAGGAAAACCTAGCAAAGATTAGCAGACTACAGATGTGAGTTCACTGTCAACTTTGAGAAAGGAGTAATACCCCAGGAAAGGTTTTGTGGTCATTTCTTACTCTGCTGTGCTACTCCAATTGTAGGGCCAATTTATCACTGATGCTGAATGTCATCTTCTGAAATATTTAATGGAGATTATAGCATTTATAGCTAGTACCATAAAACTGAGCTTTCAAAACCTACAAGAATGATATCCCCAGTGTTGAAGAAGGAAGGCTGCACAATAATTCCCTTTAATCTATCATTTTTTGATATTGATTTATGCCTTCCCTGGAAGCAAACTCCAACTGCACATGTAAAAGTTCTGCTCCCTCCACTGAAGTACTGCCAGTGTTGGTAATTAATATGCACTGTAGGTATAGCTCAAATAATGTTATTTCCATGTTAATGTAAACAAGAAACTTGACAAAATAATGTTTATTTCTAGTACTATCATCTGAACTGCAGCAATGCTTCTAAGGTTGATATTTAGATTGGCAATAGAGACAAGTCCTTGGGCCTGGCATGTCCAAGTAGAGAATGGAAGTACATGAGTATATTGTAGCATTTAAAAATAAGTCAACTTTTAGAAACATACAACCTGGGAATAGTTTTTGCCTCGGCCTAGTTTCACTGTTTCTTAATTTTAATGGGGACTTTGGGTATCATAGAATAGAATGGCTTGGGTAGGAAGGGACCTTAAAGATCATCTAATTCCAGATAAATTTTTCAACATAATCAAAGGCATTCTAAATATTCTTACTGCTTAAGGTCAGTTGATTCTGCAAATATTTTTCAAGTCTATCTTTTCCTCCTATACTTCTGGGGTTAGCAATTTCTGTTAACCCAAAATAAATGTTTCTAGGATTCCCATGTTTTACTATGTCAAAGCAATTTGAGCTGACACATTCTGTTCTAATTTCTTTTTTTTTAAGTGATGCAAGTGGACCTCAAATACAGCAGAAGCTGAATATGCTCAACACTGAAGGGATGATCATAACAGCCACAATGGTGTTTCAATATAAGTTAATGAAGGGGACATTGCTTTCCTCGTGGTATTTCAGCACTTCCTTTTGTCAGCCGAGGGAAGATAAGTTACTATGCTAATTAATATTATTAGCATAGTAATAGTCTTAGTCTCATAGTCTTCCTGAACCAATGCTTGCCAGTGTATGTCAGGGTAACGCTTTTCAAGTGATGCACCAGCATGATAGAGAACCAAGCCTTTTGCCATTTTGGCCACAGTTAACTGTATTTGGCAAACAAGAGCTGTCTGGGGAAGTTAGACCTTGTGCTTTACAGAAAAAAAATGGTGTTGTGTCAGACTTTTTGTCAGTGCTTCACGTTACAGGTAATTACAAAAGACTCTATCCTTCCTTTAAACTATTGACAAGGCCAAAAGTAATCAGTAAATGCAATGCTGCAAAGACTGTAGCTCTAATGAAATGAGTATCTTTCTTTTTCTCTTTTTTTTTTCATTTTTTTCTTTTTTTTTTTTCTTTTTTTCTTTTCTTCTTTTTTTTTTCTTTTTTTCCTGCCCTTTTTTGGGCAGTAGTTACTTTATCAGGAGATCCACTTGTACATTTCGGTTTTGAAGGAATTATCTTGCTTTTTCCCAGGGCCAGGTTACATGGAGGAAAAAGATCTGATCCTGTTTGGGAGTATGCTTCCTGGTTTAGTTGGAATAGTTAGATTAGTTTTTTTAAACTGTTGGTGTCCCTTGGTAAATCTGCTGATACAAATATGAGAAGCTCAGGGAGTAGCTCTGCACCAAAAGCAGTTTACGGCTCCAAGGAAACAAAATCATAAAGTCTCTAGAAGTCCTTTAGTTCTGCAGTTGAGGAAGCATTCCGTAGGAAATTTTGTAAATGCAAAATATTTGGAGGGCTTGAATATACCATTTCCTGACAGTCATAGGAGAATGGTCATATTGCAGAGGTATTTGTGAGATAAAATAGTAAATATATTAAAATATAATACTTTAATTTTTCAGAATAGGTCTCAGCTAAAAATCTGTTTTAAGAAAAGACTTCTTTCAGCTGAATTATAGAACCAGAGCAGACGACTTCATTGTGAGAGGCTGGATCTCACCACTGCCCGAGAAGTCAGCATTTATGGATCTGCACTGCAAAGAACTGTCTCTGCTGCAGTTCCACTCTATTTGACAAGGATTCCTGAAATCTCAGTCACATCTAACTGTCAGCTCTTCTGCTCGGCCTTCCCATTTCCCTATTCTTGATCAGCAAGAGCATGCATTTTAAAAGCAAAAAGCCATTTCAGGGGAAGAGAAAGAGAAGGAGTTTTTAAATTAACATTGAAATTGTCAGAGACTAATTGTATGTTAGCATCAAACAAGCATTGTTGATGTTGTTGTTGGGTTTTGTGTTTTATAAGTTTTCTGTAACCCCTAATCAAACATGGGCAAGTATCTGCTGAAACAATGTATGTAATTTGTTTACATTGTTAGTTGAGATAATTACAAAGCAAGCACAATGGAAATAACTGGTTTCTTACTTTTATGTGGAAAGTGTTGAGGGGGGGTTGAACACAACAACTAACCAGCGGTTGTCAGCTGCTCTCTAAAATATTGCCTAATTTACAGTTGTTGCATATTAGCATTGCTAAGAATGCTAGGGACATAAAGTGTCATGTTGAATATAGGGTGATGACTTCATACTAGAGAAAGTCTGGGGATATGACCAGTTTGCAGTCGCAGGGAAATCAGCTTTAATTAATTTGAGTGCCAGCACTGTGTATAATTACACAGCATGAGAGTTTGCATGCAAATGCTAAAATGCTGATTGTTGAAATACTTGCACTTACTTATTAATACATTGGGACTAAGCAATACTGGCCTGTAAGCAAGGAATAGAAAGAACACACAGTGCTGTCAGGGTAATTTGCACTGCCCCATAGTTAGCAAGCTGAATTCAGATAGTTCTGCTTCTTAAGTGATAAGCATAACATATTAGTCACTCTTGTGGGTGACATACCTTGAAGCCCGCTCTCAGTGCACAACTAAAACAAGATGATCTATTATTATTAAAGTTGTCAGAAACATTACAGCAGGATTTGAGCTTCATTTATTGGAGACATTAGCAACAACTCAATCTTGCATTTCATTTTTTTTTTTAAATTTATTTACTTATTATATATTGTCACTTTTCTCAATTAGAAAAAAAAAATAAAATAAAAGGCTTGCAGGCAAATTTAATGCAGAACCTGCTGTAGCAAAATTAGCCCTCTTGTGTAATGGCTTCTACATTTTGTACATTAGAGACAATGTCAAACAACCATATGTAGTTCTTTGTCCCCTACCCAAAAATTACTTAACTGTGTAAGGTTTTTTTTTTTTTTTTTTTCTGGACTTTACAGTTGACAGCCTGATGGTCTGAGGCATCAAAACTGATAGCCCAAGAAACAGAAGTTGTGTATGGTCCAGTCCTGGGTTTAATCAGTATGTTGCTCCTAGCCATGTGTGACTAATCCTGTTTGCAATCAATTTATCTCAGTATTTTACTGCAGCAATGAGTTTCACTGATTAATTATATGCTGAATAATGAAGTAGCAAGGACAGTAAAACGCTATTCCTTAATTTGGCTGAAAATCTCATGTCTTGATGTACACGGGGAAAAATCCAGAGGTCTTTTGTTGTCATTCATTAATTTATACATCATCAACATCTGCTGCTACCTTTCTCCTTTCTAAACTCAGACAGTCCACTCTTCTTTAGTATCTCACCATATGGAAGCTTCTGCATATCTTTAATCATGCAGTTGACCTTCTCTGGATCTTGTCAAAGTACATTCATAATTCAGAAAAAAAGAAAGAAAAAAAAAAAAAAGGAAAAAAAAAAAAAGGATGAATGTCCTTATTCATCACATGGTGATTTTTGTATACATCTTGGTAATATAACAGAGGTTAATATAGGAGCTTACTTTGTATGCGTCTGAAAATTTGCTGTTTTTTTTTTTTCTTTTCTGTTGTTCCTGGAAGAATGTTTTTCATTTGCAAAACATTAACATTTGTCAGGGTTATTTCCAGCCACACAGAAAAATGTTCCTTTGTGTATTTTGATTATTTAAAGCAATTTTGTTTCTCTAATGCATATGTGCATCCAGCACAGCATGTTCACTGCTTTGAATGGATATGTGGGGAATGCTGTTAATTTCCTCGTGTGCATGTACAGGAATGCTTTTATTGTCTATTGCACATGTTGAGATGAGGTTGCTTTGTCTTCTCTTTCACATTCCTCTTTTAGTGCAGATTTCTTTATACTTGAGATGTAATAATTATTATAGATTACAAAGTAGACTATGAACTGTATATGCTAGACAGTCATGGTCTGGGCATTTCCAGGGTCCCCAAATGAATTCCAGAGTTCTGTGTTAGGCAACAGTGCTCTCAACTTAGGATGCTGGATGCTTAACAGAGGAGTCCAGTATAGGTAGATGGTAGCTAGAAAGTTTTCTTCGGCTTATAGTGAAGAAAGGTAGTGATGCTCTACAGAAAGTTTTTGATGACTTGATTTCATGAGTTTAAGAACACTCTAGAAAGCATTAGGTCCCTTAGACATTCTTTATTTATTTATTTTCTTTTCTGAGCACAGCAGATTCTGCCACATAGCCAGCAAAAAGTGCTCAAGTCCACACCTCCAGCATGCTGCAAAGCCACCCTCCCCGTGGACCCAGGACTAATAGCCTGAAATGAGTGTGGCAGAGACAGGATTGGTAAGGTGTTGGGAATTGCTGTGTGACTCTGTTTTCACTTGCCAAGCTTCAAGGATAGCTTGAAAATATCATGTTGAGAGGATTATGTGCTTCATCCTGCCTTGCATTTAAGCATGTATCTAATTTTAAACACATAAATAGTTCCATTCACTTCACGGGGATTATTCTTACACATAATTTAAAATATGTGTTCAAGTGATTTACGAAATTGTGTTCACAGAAGTCATCAGAGGGAGCAGTAACATTGAATGTGATGGGCCAGCTGGAGACCAACTGTCCAGTGGAAACATCTCTCTTCTGTGTCAAAACCACTAGATCTATTCTTCTCCAGTTTAAAGAAAAATCCCAGTTTCTCACATCCTCCTGTGTATGAACGTTTTAGGCCTTTTCCTTCAGAATTAATTCTTCCAACAGCCCTCATGAGCTGTCTTAGCTATGAGGATACATTATGCTGTGGGCTTCAGTTCAAGTCTCATCAAATGATATATCATATTTATACTGTCCTTCACTGTGTATTTCAAGCAAATTCACAGATTTTTAAAAACAAGCAAAAAGACATTTTTGCCGTTATTTTCAGGAGATTTCAGTAGAACCCAAGCTGAATAAATAATTGACAGTACAGAAAAAATATATTTTTCTTTTTTCTGAAACACAAGTCAGGCGCAGGACTACAAAGGGGATAGCTATGATTTAGAAAACTATAACTCAGTATTAATGTTTAATGGATGTGGCACATTCCTTGCTGTGAAATGTTATAAATCACTCATTGAAAGTAAATAGAATCTTTGAGGGGCATGTTGGCAAGGGTTTTGTGTGGTTCAGAGGTGACATGAAAACAATGACCACCTGAAGACAGTATTATATTTGTGACAAAAAGCAACTCCACTCTAATCATTTCCTAAACACAGAAAAAAAAAAAAAAAAAAAAGGGGGGGGGGGGGGGGGGGTTTTTTTTTTTCAAATGGTTGTGGGGTTTATTAGGGATAA